>NC_133530.1:77123287-77476287 GCF_048544455.1 Silene latifolia | reverse complement strand
ATGGATTTGCCTTGTGAAATTGGTATTAGAAATGGATAATTGGCAGTATAAGGAACATAACCATGTATTTTTTTTGAATTTTCGTTGAGTTTTGAGCATTTGAGTGAATTTGAGACGGTTTCACAGCTAAACCGTAAATTGCTTCGAAAATAACCTTAGGATTGTCCATTTGCGATGAAACTTGATATTTGGGATCCTTGGATGATGGGTAAAATTCCTATCATCTCGAAATTTTGGTTTGTGACAGCTTTTTCAAGACACTTTTTAGGGCATAATCGCCGTTATAACGAAATGCTGCCGAAATTTCGACTCGAACCCAGAATTAGGCTTCAAATTAGGCTTGACTTGACCCTAATTACCACATGAGTGATTGGGTTTGTGAGAATATGGCCAAAGATGGCGAGAAAAGAGCGATTTCAGGGTTTCCGAAGGCTCGAAAATCCCTTAACTAAGGCTCGCCGTCACGTGACGCGGCCTAAATTTGCTTTTAATGCTGCAGGTGATGAGGCTTCTACCTCTGGGAGAGGTCCCATGGAGATAGACTATGCCGTGATCGAGGAGGCTTTGGATCAGGCTTTCACCGCTGCGGTGATGGCTGCTGGGGACGAGGCCCACGAGGAGGAGGCTGTTGAGGAGGAGGAGGCCCCTAGACGGGCCAACGTCGGACGAGGAGGTCGTCAGCTGAGGGGAGCTCCCACGTGGGCTGAGACCTGGGAGAGCAGGCACTTGTTGTGGGCTGCAGAGGGTAGGGGTGGGCACCGGTCCAAAACCGGACCGGATCGGACCGGAACCGGTATCGACAAAATTCACGGACCGGGATCGGACCGGATTACAAAATTTCCGGACCGGGACCGGACCGGAAAAATTCCGGTCCAAGACCGGACCGGACCGGTTGGACCGGAATTACCCACTTTTTCAAATTCCGGTCCATTGGACCGGATTGGACCGGAATAAAAATACAATTTTAAGAAAAAAAATGCAAATAACAATAATTCCGGGCATTCCGGTCCAAACCGGTCCGGACCGGAAAATACCGGACCGGACCGGAAACCGGAATCTTGGAAAATGGTGGATCGGAGACCGGACCGGAATTTTTAATTCCGGTTCCGGTCCACTAGATTCCGGTCCGGACCGGTCCATTTTTCCGGTCCGGACCGGATTATGCCCACCCCTAGCAGAGGGTCACCTGTCCTACAGGACGGTGAAGAGTTTGGTAATTTTGAATTCATTACTCACCACTCATCTCCTTTCATTCATTTCAATTGCTCACATCTTATCCAACTTTTATTCAAAACTAAATTAGCTTTTTGTTTCAAATCACAATCGGAGGCTGGGAACATCAGGTCGTTCTCGGGTTACACGACAAATGATGGAGTGCTACGACGAGCGGCATCGGCGGACGAGCGCGCCATGATCGAGCGCGGAGCGTTCGGTGCCTTGGTGCAGGCCAGGAGGGATATCGCGAGGAGGAAGTTGCGGGCTAACCTTAGCCTGGTCCGCGCTTTCTTGGACCGATTCTGGGATACGACTTCTACTTTTCACATGCCTTTTGGTGAGGTGGGAGTCACTCTGGAGGACTACGCCATGATTTCAGTCCGCCGTGTGGGTCGAGGTCGTGGAGTGGCCGGAGACTGCCATGAGGGTGGACTCGGCCGTGGCTAGGAGGTTGATCGGCTGGAACTTGTCGCCGAAGGCTGTCACAGTGCCTGGTTTGGTACCCAGCTCCTACGTTCGAGACTACTTTGCGGGAAAGATCCCAGCGCTGGTGACGATTGATGGGAGGGAGACGGATCCTCCTCCCTGTATTGCTGAGCAGAGGGCCCGCTTGTGGCTTTGGTGGTTTCTGTCTTCGATTTACCTCGGAGACAAGGGAGAGAGGCTGTCGACGAAGCTTCTTCCCTTCCTTTCTGACCTGAGCTCCCTAGGGCGTTAGGAATCGGTCACTGCTGGTTTCGCGGCCCTCTTCCGCTTCATGAGGGCCATGGTTCGTCCGGAGTTGATGGAGAAGGGGACTTCTCCTGGTGCTGTCGGTCCTGGACTTCTGTTGGAGGTATGAACCTTCATTGAGACTTAAAATCAATTCTCTTCTTTATCAAATTACGAAAGATCGTTATTGACTATCTTGCTTTACAGGCGTGGGTGTACTCCTATTTTCCGGGCCTCGCGCCCAAGAGGACGGAGCCGCTGGAGAGGGCCTATCCCGTGGTGAGGGATTGGGTCATGTGCAGGACGAAGAGCAAGCGTTCTTCTCACGGTGTCTACCGGCGGGACGTGAACGCTCTTCAGCTAGACAGCGTAAACATCTCACTTATATTCATTTGCTTCTATATTGCTTTTTAAACTCGATTATAAGAATGATTCCTTGTTTGTCTTGTCCAGTGGGTGCCCAGGCCTTGGGCGGAGTACGCCGGAGCGCCTCCTTTGTGGGCGAGGTTCTTCGGCCTAGGAGTTCGAGCCGGGCTGTTGAGAGGACGTCGATGGGTCCTGTGTGGTACTTGGGCGAGCGCTTGGCTCGTCAGTGCTTTCGGGATGTGTTGACGGTTCCCATCGATCCTCCTAGGACGATGTTCAGGGAGCCTTCTGAGGCTGAGAGGGAGGCCGACTTGGCTGGCGTTGGTGGTGACGCCCTCCTTCCTGGCGAGGACTACTCGGCGTTCCTCTACGGGAGGTTGGCATACTGGCCGGTTGTGGGGAGCTTTTTATTCTTCTTGATTTTTTGATTTTAAAACTACATTTGACTTTGCAGGAGGTTGAGACGGCAGGCATCGAGCCTCCAGAGTACCCCGAGACCCTCGAGTACACTGACGCGACTGGGAGGACGACGATCTCCGAGCTGCGTGACTTTGACGTGGCTGTGACGGATGCTGGCCTGGACGATTGGCAGCATCTGATTCGGAGGGTGAGCCTCTAATTTGCCTAATTCTTGTGTAAGAACACATTTGGTTGAACTTATTAAATTATTGAGAATTCCTTTTGAAAATGCAGGTTGCGCCGTCTCGGTTCGTGGCGTTGTGGAGGGTGGCCAACCGGCTGCGAGCTACTGCCGTCGAGGCACTTGTCGGCGGTCGAGGTCGTCAGGTATGAACCTTGTGCCTATTTCGTTTTTTTTTTAATTTTGATTTACCAACTTTTCTTGTAATTGCTGGAAATGATTGACATGAGCCAATTTCGTTGTTTTGCATGGGGACCGCGAGCTGGAGCGAGAGTTGGCTCAGTCTCGGGAGGAGACAGCTCGTTTGTTGAGGGAGCTCGAGGTTCGGGACGCCGAGATTGCTGCTCTCGCGGGAAGAGTTGCGGAGCTGGAGGGCGACCGGCAGTAGTTTTGTTTTGTTGTATTTTGAACATTTGTACATTTTGGTCCTTCATTTTGAACATTTTGGACTTTGTTTGGGGCGAAAGCCGCCAGTTTGTTGTACATTTCCCTTTTTGGTTGTATATAAGATGGCCTGAGTGCCTTTGCTGCTGGGTTGTATTGCTTGTATCTGCAGGTTAGCTTTGAACAGGTTTGGTAGATGACGGTTTACGCCGTCATGCTGCCGAAATTTACATAGAAATCACGCAAAACATACATTTGTATATACACATGGCCTAAATTAGCGCAAAACGAAAGACTCAAAGGAGTGTGAAAATGCAAAAATTTGCAAAACATTTGCCGGAAATGACCGGACGGTAGGGAGGGTTACCCCTAAAAAAGTAAAAAAATAGGAACCTATAAGTTTAGAAATGAAATGAAAAAAAAGGAATTAAATTAGTATGAAACTTATTTCCTTAAGTGAATTATAATGAAAATTATTTACTAAAATGAAAATGTGCAAGTGTGGTAAAATGGCGAAAATGTCGATGTCGCCTCGAAATGCGTGCCCGCGGAATTAGGAAACACGAAATATGGTAATTTCCACGTATTTGCCAAAAAAATAACCCGTAGGAATAGGAAATTATTCATCACGGAATTAGGAAAGATCCAACGCGGAAAATCACAGAAATCAAGCTGAGGAAGAGGCGCAGCATGAGTTGTGTCCCTTTGAAGAGGCGCAGCAGGTGCTGCGCCTGTTCCCAGTGGTTCTTTCGCAGCATTTTTGGAAACAGAAATTAGTATAAATAGAGACGTCGATAGAGCTTTTATTCACACAATTCTTCCGTCTCTTCTTCGTCGTATTACATAAAATTCTCAAAATAATTCCTCATCATGAATACTTTGGAGATTCGCGTAAAAGAATGGACCAACGAATTTTCAAACGTGGAGAAATATGATATGGGCGCCTATAATCTTGGATCATTGTTGAGTTTGAAGCTTATCAAGGTCGTCAAACCATTCTTGGATGCTTGTCTTGATTATTGGGACCCGAATTACCATGTTTTTGCGTTCCCTGGAGGCGATATTTGCTCATTCCCTGAAGAAATTGCCGCGATTGGTGGGTGGGACCCTGAACACTTGTCTGCCATTCCTTCTACTTCGCAAGGGTATAAGAGCAAATTTAGAAACTTGCTTGGGTTGACTAGACTTGAGGTGGACCGTCTAGTGACCTCGAAGGGAGTGCGAATGTTGGACTTCATTGACCGATTCATTAACAGGGCCGACCCCACCGTTTTTATGTTGCTAGGCGAAGGGCATTTGGATTTTGCTTTTTGCATGTATATGTCTTCCAAGGGCATGTTGATGAAGACTTGAGAGGTGATCCCCCTCTTCTGGGCCTTGTTGAGCAAATGGAGCTGCATAGGAGCCCAGCTTGTTTATGCTTAGGAGAGATCCTGTTGGGCTTGGATAATAGAAAAGCCAACCGCGACCTACCGTATTTGGGAAGTCCCGTCATTCTACAGGTAAAAGAATATTTCCTTCTCTTTTTCTTTTTTTTTTTCTTTTGTTTTTTTTCTTCTTTTCTTTTTTTTTTCGTTTTTTTTTCCGTTCGTTTTTTTGTTTTTTTTTTCCGTTCGTTTTTTTTGTTTTTGTTCGTTTTTTTGTCTTTTTAATGTCTAATACCCGCTTTTGGTAGGTTTGGCCTATGGAACGGCTTCGATTGATCGAGCCCCCAGTTCATGTTCCTTCTTATCATGCTCGTTCGATTGCGATGAGGACTAGGCTGTACATGGTGGACTTCATCCGGGTCTGCAATTATTGGGAGAACAAACTGAAGAGTGATGATGGCCCCTTGATTAGGTGGATTGTACCATGGTGGCACCTCAAATCTGTCACTGGAGTGTCTTCCTTGGATCCTACTCGATCTGTGCGCATTCCTGGCTTGGAATTTATGGTGTGCATCTTCCCGGAAAGGCTGATGAGACAGGTTGGACTAAAGCAGATGATCCCGAAGCTCAATATCGTCCCGTAGACTGCCGTGGCGCTTACTACAGAGAGCCGAAGGGAGTGGGCCATTAAGTGGGCCCAAAGAAACGTGTGGTTCTTGAACTCTTCTGCTAATGCCTTATGGGTGTCGGATTCATATTTGCGATGGAGGAAAGCTACTACTCCGGAAGAGCGCGAGAGATTGAGGAAGCGCGAGCCCGTTGACTACAAGGTGCGCGAGGTGGAAAAGGCGAAAGAGAAGCATTCGACTGAGGGAGAGGAGGAAGCCGGGTTTCGAGTTGTTCATCATTCGAAGAAACCGAAGACCTCTCCTGTCGTGGATAAAGTGATTGACAAAAATGGGAAGTCTAGGCCTCGAGAAAGACCGTTGGTGATTAGGTCCGAAGTGGCGTAAGAGCGTCCGGCTCAAGGTCGTGACAAGAAATATGATAAGAATGACAAGGGCAAAGAGAAGATGGAAGAATAGCCCAAGTCTTTGCTATTATTTATTATTATTATTATTATTATTATTATTATTGTTGTTGTAATAAAAAAGGTGGGGTTTTTAGAATCCTAGCCTATTTTTATTTCTTTTATTATGTAACGTATTATTATTATTAGAAGGTGAATGGAATAAAAAAGGTTAAGTGGTTATGAAGCCTGTTGTGATTTTCTATTTATTATTCTTGTCGAATTCCAAATGCAATGCAAATGTCCTTCTATTTACATTTTAAAATAATGGGTTGTATCCCGTGAAGGATTGCCTACATATTCATTTAGAAAATGAAATCAAACCCTTGCGCGTAGTTCGAGTAAATGTAAAAGAATAATTGTTCTAAGCAAGAGCTTGTAATGAACTTAGAAAATAAGCATGAGCTTTTTACTTACACTGAAGGTGCAGTTTAGTTTATTTGATGATATGAGGATGACAAAATTGTCAAAATGCAAGAGCAAGGTGACATTAGCTTATTTCAGCTTGGCCAGGGGCCGTTTATTTAGTGTCACAAGAGCGACACGTGAGGTTACGGGAGGCGCGTTTTTGTTCCTATTCTAGGCATAGTACCGTTTTAGTTGGTCGAGGTTTGTTGGGTTTGAAAACTCATTCCCATCTAAGTCTGTGATCCTAACCGCACCCCCTGGAAGTATGGACTTGACTAGGAATGGCCCGGCCCAATTAGGTTTGAATTTTCCCCGTGGGTCAACAGGTAAAAGAGCTCTAACCGACTTGAGCACTAAGTCTCCTCCTTTGATGTTTCTTGGCCTAACCCTTTTATTGAAAGCTCGTTTGATACGTGCTTGATATGTTTGGACATTATGCAAGGCACGTAGCCCACATTCATCCAGGAGGATGAGTTCTTCATATCTATCCCTCTTCCAATCGGCCTCTGGGATTTGACTTTCGAGTAAGATACGCAAGGATGGTATCTCTAGCTTAACTGGTTGTACCGCTTCCATGCCGTAGGTCAAATAGAAAGGAGTATCCCCAGTGGGCATCCTAACAGATGTGCGATATCCCCACAAAGCAAAGGGTATCTTGCTCGGCCAATCTCGATAGTTGTAAATCATTTTCTTGAGAATTGTGACAACGTTTTTGTTTGCCGCCTCTACCGCGCCATTAGTCTGAGGTCTATAAGGCGAAGAGTGGTGATGCCTAATTTTGTACTTGGCTAGCAGTTGCTCAGTCTCAGCTTGGACATGTGATCCATTATCACTAATGATCTCATGTGGGCAACCGTATCGACAGATGATATTGTTTTGTATGAACTTTGCCACGTTTTTAGCCGTGAGACTAGTGTAGGAAGCCGCTTCTACCCATTTTGTGAAGTAGTCGATTGCCACTAGGATGAAATAGTGACCTCCTGTTCCGGTTGGAGTTATCTTCCCAATTATGTCGATTCCCCAGGCAGAAAATGGCCAAGGAGATGTCATCGTATAGAGCAATGAAGGAGGGACGTGTTGTACATTCCCGAAGATTTGGCAATTGCGGCAATGTCTTACGTATTTGATGCAATCGGATTCCATTGTGGTCCAATAATACCCCAAACGTGTGATTTTCTTTGCCATCATGGGCCCACTCATGTGAGGACCTTATTCTCCATCGTGGACTTCTTCCATCACTTTTCGTGCCTGTGAATGATCAAGGCAACGTAGGATTACACCAAGAGGTGTTCTTTTGTATAACTCTCCTTGCATGAGAACGTATTGGGAAGCTAGTAGGCGTATAGCACGTTGTCCCCTCTTGTCCATATCAGGTGGATAGGTACCATTGAGCTTGAAATTCAGGATTGCTTGGAACCGGGTTCTGCGATTTCCTCTTCATCGGTGATTTGGTGGACATAAGCTGGCTCTGACCATCGTTCGATGCACAAAGGCATTTCCACCATGTCATCTGGCATATTAATCAAAGATGTGAGTTTTGCAAGAGCATCTGCAAATTGATTTTCTTCCCGAGGTAGGTGTAGATATGTCACGTGATCAAAGAATTGGGCAACTTGGTCTATTCTAGCTTGATATGGCGCTAGGCTTTCGCTTCGGATTTTCCAAGATCCCGTGATTTGATTGATGATTAGGGATGAGTCCCCATGTACTCGGAGGTTTTTAATGCCTAAGCTCACTGCCGCTTGTAGTCCAATGAGACAAGCTTCGTATTCTGCAGCGTTATTTGTTACCTCAAAGTCGAGTTTGACAGCGATTGGTGTATACTCGCCTTCAGGATAAATGAGCAACACTCCTATTCCAAATCCTCTTAAGTTTGATGCTCCGTCAAAGTAAAGGTCCCAGGAGTCTACGTCAGTTTGGAGTATATCCTCGTCCGGAAATGACCAAGTATCTATTGCTTGTGCGTTATTGATGGGATTTTCTGGGAAGAATTCGGCGACGGCGCGACCTTTTATAACTTTCAGAGGCACGTATTTGAGGTCGAATTCTGAGAGCATCAAAGTCCATCTTGCTAGGCGTCCGTTGAGGTGATGTGACCATAATTGGCGCATATTTAGCCCCCGAATTAGCCTTGTTTCCATGCTTTTTAGTGCTTATTTGGGTCATTTCTTATCTTTAGTTCTTTGTTTTGCATATTCTTTGAGATTTTGATCCCTTGGTAGGAAATGAGTAAGAATCTTGCATTTTCATGGCAAAACGAGACTAAATTGATCGAATTCAATGACCAAGCATCAAGGAGGGACAAGATTAGAAGGCCTTTGTACATATCATAGTAGAAGAGCAATGTTGAGGAAAGATCCTTGAGTCCCCAAGGAAATCCCCAAGGAATTTATGAAGAAAAGGGAAGAAAAGAAGAAGTTACTATGCTTTGATCGACAATCCGAGCGGATTGTCAACAATCCGCCCGTCCACCTCGCACAATCCGAGCGTCCCACGCCCGAATCCGCTCGGATTCCCCTCAACAATCTGCCGGATTCCTCGAGAATCCGCTCGGATTCCACCGCCCAAATCCGTCCGTCCCGACCTTATTCCGCCCGGATTTCTTCACAAAGACGGATTGTCTTCTTCAAGCTACGAAAAGAGAAGCCCTTCTCTCAGAAAATACCGGGTCCTCCTTGCTCAACTTAAAAAGTGTAATTACTTGTTTAGCCCTTAGTTAACCCTAATGCATCCTCCCTAATTTTCACTATAAATACCCCATTAGTCTAATTAGAGGAGCATGTTCTTCTTATCAATAATTAGTGTAGTTAATATCAATCAAACCTCTCTTCAATATTGTAATCAAGTATTAATCAAGTTTTAATCCAAGTTTTAGTTCTTTAATCTCTCTTTTGTTCATCCTTTATTTTGGGTAATTGAAGATTATTTGGGTTATTATTGGGAGATTGACAACCTCTCAATCTAGCATTCAAGTACTTCTATTATTCTTGCTTTATTATTGGAATCATTAGTAGGTATAATCTCTTAATCCCTTTTTAATTATTGTTAATTACTTTCATTTATTCATCATGTTTCATATTGTTGGTATGATTGACAACCTTGTTAGCATGATCAACATGATAATGAGTGAGTAGTCTCTTAGCTAGGGTTAATGGGTGATTAGGGGAAACCAACATGGGGAATGATTCATGCTTAAATTAATATGCTTTCATGTTTTATTTGCTTGCTTGTTTTGATCTCAACTCATGCACATGTTATATTTGATGAAATGCTAAGCCTATGAATCCTTGCATTTACTATTATCTTCTATCTTTTCAATGAGACTTGTAAGACATAACCCAACTCGAGTCTCATTAGACCATGCATGTTGTTGAGTAGGGAAGATTAAGTCGACTTGTAGGTGTTGTACAATCTAATCGATTCGGCTCCGGGACCCAAACTTTCCTAGGATTGTAAGATATAACCCAACTCAATCCATCACAACAATAATTGCTTGCTTATAATTTGAGAACATGTTTGTATGATCATATCCCATGATTCCCCTATGATCCCATGACACCCTAGTGCCTTTAATCAATTGTTTACACCCCTTTTTATTCATCTTGCTTGTTTATTTTCATTGTTATTCTAGTTTAGTAACCTTCTACATCAACCCAATTTGTGACACCCCTTAGACACCACTAGTTACAATAGAAATCTCATTTCAACTCCCGTCCCTTGGGATCCGACCTTTACTTGCCTCTTTACTAATTGTAGAGTTGCTTGTTAAGCTATAAATTGTGTTTTGATTCGACCGTGACCAACGACCACATCTTAATTTGTGAACACTTAGCGGGATCGCATCAAAAATGGCGCCGTTGCCGGGGACGGTGTTTGTTTGACTTAGATTTCCTTTTTGTTATTAGTTGTGTCTTTCTTCGCCTTGAGGAAGTAACACTCCTCAAGGTTTGTTCTAATCATTTTTCGAGTTGTTTGATATTTTGCGAGATGGATTTCGTAGACTGTTTTGTAGAGGACCACTTGAGTATCCCTTACTTCAAGGATCCCATGCAAGCATTAGAAGCCTTAGAAGCAAGTAAGGCTAAGAGCATGTATTGGGAGTTGGAGGTGGATCTCTTTGAGGCCGCTCTAGCTAACAAGGAACTTACTCATGCACAATCCGAGTTGGTGCATAATATTCTAGTAGAAGCATGTCAACCCATAGAGGATGAGCAATCCATCCTAGAGGATATTTTGCAAACTCAAGAGCAAGAGGAACCCATCATGGGATTTGAATATGATGAGGTTGATGAAAGTGAAGTTGAGTATGCTATGAGAATGGAATGTCTAATGGAGATGGAGCAAATTCTCAATGAAACTCCAAAGGAAGAAAGTAAGGTACAAACTCCTACTTTGAAACCCCTTCCCCCAAATTTGAAATATGCTTACCTTGATGAATGAAAGACCAAACCCGTGATTGTTAATGATAGACTTGATGATGACCAATTGGGAAAATTGCTTGATGTGTTGAAACAATATGAGAAGGCTATAGGTTATAGTCTAGATAACCTTAAGGGGATAAGTCCCGACTTTTGCATGCATAGAATTCATCTAGAGGACGACCATAGACCTACCATTCAACCCCAAAGAAGATTGAACCCCCACATGCAAGAAGTTGTCAAAGGAGAGGTCATGAAATTACTTGATGCGGGAATCATATATCCCATATCGGATTCTTTGTGGGTTAGCCCCGTTCAAGTGGTACCTAAGAAAGGAGGTACCACGGTAGTGACAAATGAAAAGAATGAATTAATACCCACAAGAATGATCACCGGTTGGCGTATGTGCATTGACTACCGGAAATTAAACTCCGCAACAAGAAAAGATCACTTCCCCTTACCATTCATTGACCAAATGCTTGAGAGGTTAGCCTCTAACAAATTATTTTGTTACCTTGACGGGTATTCGAGATTCTTCCAAATCCCTATACACCCGGATGACCAACATAAGACCACCTTCACATGCCCTTATGGCACTTTTGCATATAGGAGGATGCCTTTTGGATTATGTAATGCCCCCGCCACTTTCCAAAGATGCATGATGAGTGTCTTCTCCGATTACTTAGAGACCATAATGGAAGTTTTTATGGATGATTTTAGTGTTTATGGAAAGGACTTTGACTCATGCTTGCATAATCTTTCTCTTGTATTGCAAAAATGTGAAGATGTTAGCCTTGTTTTAAATTGGGAAAAGTGTCATTTCATGGTCAATGAAGGAATTGTTTTGGGTCACTTGATTTCGGAAAAGGGCATCGAGGTCGATAAAGCTAAAGTTGAGGTGATAGAGAAACTCCCACCTCCCGTGAATGTTAGAGGGGTGAGAAATTTTCTCGGTCACGCGGGTTTTTATCGTCGTTTCATAAAAGATTTTTCGAAAATAGCAAAACCCCTCACTCAACTTTTGCTTAAAGATGCCCAATTCCAATTTACTGACGAGTGTGTTGAAGCTTTTAATAGAATCAAAGAAGCATTAATCTCGGACTAATCATTCAACCCCGAATTGGGAGTTACCTTTCGAGATTATGTGTGATGCTAGCAACTACGCCGTTGGAGCGGTTCTTGGCCAACGGGTAGGGAGAGCTCTTCATGCCATTTATTACATAAGCAAAACCCTCGACCCTTCTCAAGTAAATTATGATACAACCGAAAAGGAGCTTCTTGCCATTGTATATGCTTTGGATAAATTCCGTTCCTACTTGCTTGGATCCAAGGTGATTGTATTTTCGGATCACCGTGCTCTTCGACATCTCTTGATAAAGAAGGAGGCAAAACCAAGATTGTTGAGATGGATTTTGCTTCTTCAAGAATTTGACTTGGAAATAAGAGACAAGAAAGGAGCCGAGAATGTAGTGGCGGATCACTTGTCAAGGATCCGGTTTCATGATGAAAATGGAGAAACCCCGATCAATGACTCATTTCCGACGATATTTTGATGGCTATTCAAACACAACTTGAAAGGCACATCACCCCATGGTTTGCCGATTATGCCAATTATATTGTTGGAAAAGTGCTCCCTCCAAATTTGAACCACAACCAAAGAAAGAGATTCCTATTCGAAGTGAAGAGATACTTTTGGGATGACCCAAACCTCTACAAGGAGTGTAGTGATGGGCTCTACCGGAGATGCATCCCTCAATGGGAAATCCAAGGAATCTTGGAAGGATGTCATTCATCACCCTATGGTGGGCACCATGGAGCAAGGAGAACCGTTGCAAAATTCTCCAATCGGGCTTCTATTGGCCTACAATGTTTCAAGATACAAGAGAATTCATCATTCATTGCGATGCTTGTCAAAGAACGGGGAATATATCTTGGAGGAACAAAATGCCACAAAGGGGCATTCTAGAGGTAGAGATCTTCGATGTTTGGGGAATTGACTACCAAGGGCCCTTTGTGACATCCAATGGGAATAAGTACATCCTTGTGGCCGTCGATTATGTCTCAAAGTGGGTGGAGGCAATTGCCACCCCAAATGATGATGCAAAAACGGTCACCAAGCTTTTCAAGAAGATAATTTTCCCAAGATTTGGAGTTCCTAGAGCAATCATTAGTGATGGAGGAACACATTTCCATGAGAAAAAGCTTGCATCCCTTTTGACCAAATATGGTGTTCAACATCGAACCGGCTTGGGATACCATCCTCAAACAAGCGGTCAAGTGGAAATTTCAAATAGAGAGATCAAGCAAATCATTGAAAAAGTTGTGAACAAGACTCGGAAAGATTGGAGCACAAAGCTTGATGATGCTCTTTTGGCTTATAGGACGGCCTACAAGACTCCCATAGGAGCCTCCCCCTACAAGCTTGTATATGGAAAAGCATGTCATTTGCCAATCGAATTGGAGTACAAAGCTTATTGGGCAATCCGAGCACTCAATCTTGATCTCAAATTGAGCGGTCAAAGGAGGATGATTCAAATCCAAGAGTTGGAAGAATTCCGACTACAATCCTATGAGAATGCAAAGATTTACAAAGAAAGAACAAAATTGCTTCATGACAAAAGAATTAGACAAAAGGCCTTGCATAAGGGAGATAAAGTCCTTCTATTCAATTCCCGCTACCGACTCTTTCCGGGAAAGTTGAACTCTAGATGGATGGGTCCCTATGTGATAACCGAAGTTGGAAAATATGGAGATTTCGAACTCAAGGCGGAAGATGGAAGCAAATTCAAGGTAAATGGTCAAAGGTTGAAGCCCTACTATGAAGGAGCATTTGTTGGAGAGGTCGAGGCTACCTACCTCGGGCCTCCTCCCCCTTGAAAGAACCATCTAAGGGAGAGTTTGGTGGAGTCCTCCCTAAACCACCATTTGTAAATATACTAACCCTCTAACTTATGTTTATTATTGCATTTGTTTTAATAAGTAGCATAGACTCTTTTCATGAGCGTAAGTGAGGGAGGGTCACTAATGAGTTTTTGAATGAAGGAAGGAGCAAATCCTCGAGTGTGGGGACGCATTGAAGAAAGGAAAGAAAGTCAAAATTCGCAGCCAGAATCCGTGCGGATTCCCGAGAATACGGCCGTCTTGTCAGAATCCGGGCGTATAGGGGAGAAACCGTCCGTCCAGCTGCGCTGAGAAATTGAAGATTTCTGGACTGAGGTCGAATCCGAGCGTCTAGTAAAGAATCCGCCCGTCCCGTGGTATCCGGCCGGATTTGAAGAAAGACGCCCGTCTTTTCACCTATGCATTTCAAGGAAAATCTCTGTATCAGAATCCGCCCGTCTTCTCAAGAAGACGCCCGTCCCACCTTAAAAGAATCCGAGCGTCTTATGCTCGGGACGCCCGTCTTGTGGCGTCAAAATTTTGGGAATTAACTCTGTGGCAAAATCCGAGCGGATTGTGAAGAATCCGCCCGTCCCGTGAAGCAAGAATCCGAGCGTCTTCACCTCGAATCCGCTCGTCTTCTCACAGCGTCTTGACCCGACTTCTTCCTAATTAAAATACCCCCACCACACATACTTTGACACATCACTATCCCTTCCACTTACCCTATAAAACCCACCTCTTTATGACTCCCATACATATCCAAATCACTCTCTTTACCCTCAAAATCAAAAATCCCCAATTTTCTAGGGTTTCCAATTCTCAATCAACAAGGAACATCCTTAGCAATCTTCAAATCAAAAGAACCCAACAAAAGAAGCAAGAATAGCACCAAGGAGATCCTCCTTTAGAAGTGCAAGAAGACCAAGGATGGTGGGAAGTTCCTCTACCTCACATCTCAACACCATTAGAAGGGAACATGTAGAGATTGTAGATCTCACAAGGCTCGATGATTTCTCGAATGTGGAATTCCTTGATGATGTGCAGCGATTGGTCTTCCACCGACTCTTAAGTAAGAATATTCATCCCACTAAATTTCTTTGTCATGCTACCTTAAGAAAGCTTGGGATTTTTCACCAAGTAGAAGCACTCTTTGAGGTTTTTGGTCTTTCAACTCTCTTTCGCATGTATGAACCAACCTATCGGTCCCTTGTGCTAGAATTCTTAAGCTTTTTGAAGATTACAACCGTAAACAAAGTGATATGTGATGCGGTCGTTCTACACCAAAAATAAAATACCTAAGTACTACTAACAGAAGTCAGCGGTAAGTAGGGTCGATCTCCACAGGGAGGCGGTGTACTATCTATTTGTCTATTCTATCCGTCTGATGTCACAATTGGGGGTTGAATTGATTGTGTTGACTAAACTAAAGACTAAAGCGAGGGAAAAAGATGAGAAATTAACAGCAAGAGAAAAGGGAGTATGCTAGGAGTCGGTCCACCGTGGCAGCTATCAGATCTTATATTATCGAGAATACTAAGGCGATTAGACTATTGATAAGAAGAGCTATGGTCGTCACCTTTCGGTCCTTAAACCGCCCTAGAGCGTAAACAGCTTAACTTTCGCCCTCACTGCTATACCCTATTGTAATTAAGCAAGCCTTCCCTTCCAATCTTTCGATCTAGGTCGGGGTTAACTAGATTTATGGTCTCCTGCATGCATTCATTCGACCGGATAACAGTTAAATTGCCTAATACAATTCTTATCGCAGGGCTAATCTGTTTAATACAATTAAAGCATCGCTACCACGGCTTCCCTAATCCTAACATACCAGGGGGATTTAGCTAGACATGGAATAAATAAGTACAATAAATAAATAGGGAGAGGGAATAATAAACATTAAATAAAAAGAGAGAAAAGAGAGAAGAAATTACTGAAATTAAGGATCCGGAAATAAGAACAGAGTAACAGTAACCAGCAATGTAGCAAAAGTGTGAGAGAGCATCCAAAAAAAGGAGAGAGCTTAAATGACTCCTAAACCTTCCTATTTATAAGAAAATAGGAATTGCTAAACCTAATGACGGAATTAGAGCAAAAAGCCCAGCCCGTCAGCAAAAATCCACTCGATCGAGTAAAGGAATCACTCGATCGAGCAAACTCAGCCAGAAAACAGCTCGATCGACCATGTAAAGTGCTCGATCGAGTGAGTGCATAAGAGAAACTGGTCGATCGACTACTAAGTCTACTCGATCGACTGATTATTGACTCCTAAACCACTCGATCGAGTAATAAATCACTCGATCAAGTGAAACTTGACTTCAGCAGCTCATCATTCTTGTCAATTTGACTTTGACTTGTCCTTTTAGCTCCCGAAACACCTTCACGCATCCCAAGACAGCAATATTTCCCGCTCCAAATCATCTCTTCCTCCAAATGCATGCTAAACGGACGGTAAAAGGCTTGATTTCGCTACTTTATGGCTCATTCCTGCAAATAAGACAAGAACTTCCAAAGTATGCAATTCGGGGCATTTCGTAGCATGAAACCACGATAAAAGCATAGAAATACGTGCATAAAATAGGCTAAAAAGACTATATAAAATGCACGTATCAAATCTCCCCAAACCAAACCTTTACTCGTCCCCGAGTAAACTCAAAACTATACGCTAATGGAACGGGAAAAGATAACTCAGAGCTAGCTACAAATGCCCACTTAAGCCAATTTAATGCAAGCAAACTAACACTTATAGCAAGACAGCCAAATGCAAACGAGTTATAAGATGTTTGTAAATAAAGCTGAACCGTCGACCTTGCAAGACCTTTAACAATGGACTCTCACGGGTCACTCTTCTCTCATGAAGCAAAGGCAAGCATATATATGTAAGAGAGGAAGAAAAATAGTCGCTCACCTAGACTACGACCCACATAAACATGCATGCAACTAATATGATAGACAATTCTAGCTACCGTTCATACATTCCAACCAAACAAGGTCCGTCACAGCCGAGGGCTTACAAAGATATGGTAAAGTGAGGCAATGGGTAAGAAAAGGCAAAACATTTATGGGAACGTGGAGGTATAGGTGATCAAGCTAGTACCTAAACAGAACCATATGACAACATCCAATTCTCAACTCAATTATGGAATAAGCACATGCCCTTCACTTGGCGTAAAACTCACCAAACCGAACCAAACATACTCCTCAAATGATATAAGATAGAACATAGGAGCAGAAACCGACTCATAATTAAACATCTTTTTCTTTTTCTTTTTCTTTTCTTTTTCTACAACTTCACGTTTTTCATTTTTTTTTCGATACTTTTTTCAACTTTTTTCAATTTCACGTCTTATTTTTCTTTTTCATTTCTTTTTTTTTTCTCATCCTCCCTTTCTTCATAAATTACCAACTCCGAATCAACAGAATATGCGCCAAAATTTGATGCAATGAAATATATACCGCAAAACATACACTAAACTAGCTTGACAAGGCAGGCTAAATTTGGATGTAGCTAAGGGTCAACTGGCAAATTTGGCTAATGTGGAGTTAAATGGGTAAAAATGGAAGAAAGGGAAATTTGTAAACACCTCCCTGCATGTGACACCAACCACTAACCCGAATGTATGACGGCAAAAAGCAATTGAATTTCATATATGTGCAAATTAATGATACATGTTATGCAAGGAGTAACTACTCACAATCCTACATGAAACTGGTCATAAATGACACCAGTTTAAAAGGCTCTAATCCTTAGAAATTATAAGTAGGTTGCCAAAATTTCAGGTCAAGTCTATATGTTCAGCTAAATTTAACATTAACTCGTAGATTATGCAATAAGACAAAGCTAAAAGATAAAAGTTCAAAGCAAGGCTTAAGCAAAAAGACAATTATAGTGCAATTTCATCATTGAAATCTACCGTTCCGACTCAACCTATATGCAAAAATAAACGTGAAATTTTTTGAATTTTTAACAATTTTTTCAATTTTTATGAGATTTTAAATTTTAACAAAAATAAACAACAATGCAAACATAAATTAAACGTGATAACTGAAATGCAATAAAAACAAGATGCAGATACAGATATGGATGCATAACCTCCCCAAACCAAACTGTACAATGCCCCCATTGTACCAAAACATGGAAAGGAAAATGCAAACTAAAGGAGAAAGAGAGTAAAAGCGGAAAACTCACAAGACGCGCGAATAAGGGGACCTCCCCAAACCGACCATGAAATGGGAGGTTGCTAAAGGTCCGGAAAACCGTCTCAGGAAGCTAATCCAAGTCAAAAACACTCGATATCCGTCCAACAGTGGTCGATCGAGTGGTTTCTCACTTTGCAGGTACTCGATCGAGTAGATATTAGCTCGATCGAGAGGATTTGGCAGCACAAGTGCTCGATCGAGTACAAAAAGTACTCGATCGAGTACTTCTCATCGTATTTCCTGCAAAAACGCAATAAGAACAGCCCGCAAACTAACAAGACAAGCATACTGAGATAGTTTATGGTATAAAACCATTTATTACAACCGAAAGTAAATAAAAAAGTGAAATTAAAATCGCCGGGTTGCCTCCTAAGTTAGCGCTAGCTTCATCAGTCCCGCTCGACCTTCTTTTTCTTCGAGCCTCTCTAATGATCACAATCAAAACAGCTCAAAGCGCGCAAAGAACTTTGTCAAATAGCTGCGTATGTGCTACACAACAGCATAAGTAGCACCAAAGTGGAATGCAGAAATAGGAAAAGAAACTAAACAACCGTTTGAGTCTAACAAATTTCCTATGTGAGCTCCTAAATTTATCCACATAATAAAGGAGCGCGGAGCAATCACAATATATAGGGGTCCCGATTCAGATTAGCAATTTTGAGATGACATGTACGGTGAGAATTTGCTAAATTATGCGTCCACATATGAGGGGGTACAGCTTTGAAAAAGGAAGCATGAATAAGACGAGGCAATTTACAAATAATAATGAAATTACCGTTTACTACCTCAGGTTGATCACTCTTAATGACGGGATCATAGATAAAGGAGTTCATTACCTCTTCCGTGCTAGGAGTAATCACCGTCTCAGCTGCTTCTTCATCAACCTCCTTAGTGGAATCCGTCCCGTAGATCGCAGCTTCGAGTGTATCCAACTCGGCTGTGAATAAGGGAGGTTCACCGTAACCTTCATCATCGTCAAATTCGTCATCCAATATGAACCCAAGTGACGGAGTTAAGCTCCCAATGGCCAACTCAGTCGATCGAGCAAAATACTCACTCGATCGACCAACTTCCTCCCGCAACTCACTCGATCGAGTAGCAAAATCACTCGATCGAGAACTATCCTCCTGCATTCCACTCGATCGAGTAAGAATACTACTCGATCGAGGGCTTCTTCAAATTTCACTCGATCGACTAGTTTTAGTCACTCGATCGAGTGATTCTTCCTGCATAGGGCTGAAATCTTCGCGTGGGGTAGTGAAATATGATAGGAACTCGTCGTCTGAGTCATAGAAGTCATCCTCATCATTGGGCAACACGGTTTTCTCAGGGGAGAAACCGCTCTCAGCAAGGTATACCTCTTCTTCTTGCATCTCAGCTGCTAACTGAGCTATTTGTGACTTCAGCGCATGGATTCGAGTGTCCATATATCTATCATTCTCTTGCATTTGGGATACAAGGGTCCCCATTAAATATGTCAGCTCCGCGATTTCTTCTTTCTCCATCTCAGCTGCTAACTGAGCAACTGCAGACTCGAGCTTATCGACTCGCGAGACATACTCTTGCGCTTGGAATGCAAGTATCTCCATCAAGGATTTCAGCTCCGCAATCTCTTCTTCTTGTATGTCAGAAGGATCTTGTTGCGGCGGCCATTGATAGGGTGGATGTGGCGGCACAACTACAGCTGCATTGCGCTCAGCAGAACCACATCTCCCGTAGCAGAACACCGGATGTTCCATATAACGGGACATCGGTGATGGGTCAAAGGTACTCAAGCCTTCCCTTTGATCGTCTTTCACCTAGAACTTGTCTAGGTAGTACCCGTAAGGCCTATCAAAACAAAGACTAAACAAAAGATTAAAAACGGCCTCAAGGGAAAAATTCCCCGAGGCTAAAAACAGATAAAATTAAACAAATAAATAAATAGATTGCCTCCCCAAGAACGGCGCAAAATTTGATGCGGTCGTTTCTACACCAAAAATAAAATACCTAAGTACTACTAACGAAGTCGGGTAAGTAGGGTCGATCTCCACAGGGAGGCGGTGTACTATCTATTTGTCTATTCTATCCGTCGATGTCACAATTGGGGTTGAATTGATTGTGTTGACTAAACTAAAGACTAAAGCGAGGGAAAAGATGAGAAATTAACAAAGAAGAGAAAAGGGAGTAAGCTAGAGTCGGTCCACTTGGCGGCTATCGATTTTATATTATCGAGAATACTAAGGCGATTAGACTATTGATAAGAAGAGCTATGGTCGTCACCTTTCGGTCCTTAAACCGCCCTAGAGCGTAATGTGACTTAACTTTCGCCCTCATCGCTATACCCTATTGTAATTAAGCAAGCCTTCCCTTCCAATCTTTCGATCTAGGTCGGGGTTAACTAGATTTATGGTCTCCTCGCATGCATTCATTCGACCGGGATAACGATTAAATTGCCTAATACAATTCTTATCGCAGGCTAATCTGTTTAATATAATTAAAGCATCGCTACCACGGCTTCCCTAATCCTAACATACCAGGGGGATTTAGCTAGACATGGAATAAATAAGTACAATAAATAAATAGGGAGAGGGAATAATAAACATTAAATAAAAAGAGAGAAAAGAGAGAAGAAATTACTGAAATTAAGGATCCGGAAATAAGAACAGAGTAACAGTAACCAGCAATGTAGCAAAAGTGTGAGAGAGCATCCAAAAAAAGGAGAGAGCTTAAATGACTCCTAAACCTTCCTATTTATAAGAAAATAGGAATTGCTAAACCTAATGACGGAATTAGAGCAAAAAGCCCACCACACAAATCGGCAAAAATCCACTCGATCGAGTAAAGGAATCACTCGATCGAGCAAACTCAAACCAGAAAATGTACTCGATCGACCATGTAAAGTGCTCGATCGAGTGAGTGCATAAGAGAAACTGGTCGATCGACTACTAAGTCTACTCGATCGACTGATTATTGACTCCTAAACCACTCGATCGAGTAATAAATCACTCGATCAAGTGAAACTTGACTTCAAAAGACTCATCATTCTTGTCAATTTGACTTTGACTTGTCCTTTTAGCTCCCGAAACACCTTCACGCATCCCAAGACAGCAATATTTCCCGCTCCAAATCATCTCTTCCTCCAAATGCATGCTAAACGGACGGTAAAAGGCTTGATTTCGCTACTTTATGGCTCATTCCTGCAAATAAGACAAGAACTTCCAAAGTATGCAATTCGGGGCATTTCGTAGCATGAAACCACGATAAAAGCATAGAAATACGTGCATAAAATAGGCTAAAAAGACTATATAAAATGCACGTATCAATATGCATAGAGTTTAGGTTGGAAAATGTTTCTAGGATGATGACCCTTGTCGAGTTTGCCAATGTGTTCGGACTTGATGTTTCGCCTACCCGAACATCAAAGCCCAAAAAGTATAATGTTGCACCATTGTGGAGGGCCATGACGGGCCGGGATTTCATTCTTAATAAAGAGTGTCTTGCTTTTCACATCCAAAACCCGATCTTGAGGCTTACATATCGATTCCTTTCGGGTACTCTCTTCGCCCGCCGAGATCCGGCCATCGTCAACCAATTGGACCTTGTATTTATGGAATCATACCTCAACATTCAAGGGAGAGATAGGTATCACTTCAATGCACCTCTAGTTTTGCTAGAGAAGTGGGCAAGGTTTAGAAATGGGGATGATGATGGAATGAAGCACATAGTGAATGGTGGACTCATAACTAGACTTGCAAAGCACTTTAACCCAAGGTTCAATGAGAACAATGAGTACACTCCACTTACGGGGGGAACAAGAATTAATGAAGATCTACTTGTCGTCCAACACCATTGGATAACCCTTGAGGGGGTTGATAAGCGGATAAAGTGGTTGACAAAAGGGAGCGATCCAATCTATCTCCCAATAACCGATCTACCACGGGTCTCCCCAAGAAGAGGAAGCTTGTCCCCAATGCCCTCCTACCTCATCCCAAGTCAAACAAGGCAAACTCCACCACCACAAAATCCACCACCACAACAACAAGAACAACAAACTCAAAATGAGAAGATAAAAGTGCCTCCTTACCCCTTTCCCTACCAACCATATAACCATCCAAATCCCTTCATCCTCCCCCGTGACGACTTTGTCACGGGAATTTTGCAAGATTTACACTACCGTCAATATGAGACCTCCGTGGACACTTACTACGCTCTTTACCCCCAATACCATGAGATGGCTCAAAAAGGACGGATTAGTGAGCAAGGAGCTTTCCCCTCATGGGCTCAAATGGAATTGCTCTTTCCCAACTCGGAGAAGGCTAATGAAGGGGCGAACGGTCGCAAAGGGGAGGAGAGTGGCGATTCTTGTGGTGGTGACACGGTGAAGCTTGAGAGTGAGGAAGACGAATTCATGGATCCAAATTTAAGTGATGCTTCAAAGGATATTTGGGATAGCGATATAGAGGGAGATGATGCCGATGTCTAGGAGACCACTTCATCACTAGGTGGAGCAAAGCAAGAGCACCCACCTAAGTTCAAGTGAAGTTTTCTCATCTCTCCTCTTTATCTTTATTTTTCATGAAAAGAAGTTTGTGTCTTGTCTCTTTGTATTTTATTTAATTTTGATCATTGTTGGAATAGTCCTAGCAACATCAAAGGACTCACACCTCGGTACCATTGAGGTGTTCTTATTTTATTGTTCCCATTTGTAAAATCCAAAATGACAAATTAGTTTCATGCATAGCATAGTGTGTGCATGAACTATACCCATCCTTGGACATTAGCAATAGTGTCTCACTCGGTTTGGGGAAGTTAATGCATACGCAACGGGAGGTAATCTAAATTATCCTCTCCGTCATAACAAAAACCATGCATCATGTAGCATAGATTAGTATAGATTGCATTTAGTATAGAAATCATGCATCATCTTTGCATAATTTCCATCATTTTGGCCATTGAGGACAATGCCCATATTAGTGTGGGGATGGGAATTCTAACATTTAACTCTTATTCAAAAATCCAAAAAAAAATTGAAAAATTTCAAAAATCATAAAAATTGAAAACCCAAAAACAAGTTCATTTCCTTTGTATATATTGTCTTGTATATATTGTGTTTGTTTTATCCTTGTTCACATTGATTGACTACGCCACATCCGAGACATGAGGATATTGAAGACCGCATGGTATGATCTTTCCAATCTCCTTTTTCCTCTTTATGTTAATGACTATGTGGCTTTATTTTGATTGATGCGGTATAACAATGTGAATCTAGGACTTGCATTTAGATTGTTTGTCATATTAGTTGGTAGAATCATTTGCATTAGGATGTTTATATGCTAGTTGCATCATGGCATGTAGTTTGCATGGTTAGAAAAATTTTGCGAAACCGTCTACTTGGGAAGCTTGACAAGTGTATATAGGCCCTAGTAGATGCCTTTTGTTCTTAAGACTTTGCTTGTTAGAATGCTTGTAAAACACCCTAGAATGTGTCATGCTAGTATCCTTTGACCCATGGTTTAAGGCCTAGTCAAGAGTACCTTGTGGTGTGATAACTCCTTGGCTACCGTTTATTCCAAGGTGACCCTTGAAACCATGCAACCATCATTCATCCATGTTCTACCATACATTTTGTCATCAAAAGGGAATGGGCACAAAAAGAAATCAATTTGAGTTCAATGAAATGAAAAGTGAAAGAAAGTTTGCAAAAATGCATCAAATGAAAAGAGGAGCAAGAATAGAACTCCTAAGCTTCAAATACAAGGCACCCTCGTTACTAATTGGGGTGACTTTGAAAATGTTCAAAAAAAAAAAAAAGTTGTCAAGTATTGAAATGCCAAAAATAAAAAAGAAATGGCAAAGAAAGTGTTCTCAAATGTCAAATGCCATAAGAAATTGGGGGGAAAAACAAAAATAAAAGCAAACTCCCAAAATGAAACTCAAATATCTATTGATCCCTTTATCCATCATATCCATTTTTGTGCATGGTAGAGAGGGGACGACCCTTCTTCTTGTCTAGGCAAGAGGGGGAATTCCGCGATCCTCCAGTGTTTCTAACACCATAGGGAGTCTACTCTTGACGAAAGCATTTAACGATTGAGGACAAAGGTACCCTAGCTTGACACAACTTGGAGGTGATTTATTGGTATCCTTCTAGGCTTAGTAGTTTGAACAAATTGCATCTATGAAGGATTGTGTACCCTTGATTTGCTTCCCTTGTAGATAATTTCCGCCACTTGATGAGGGAGTGGCTATTCTTTTTGTAGATGCATCCATTATGTGTTTTTGTGTGCTTAATGTTTGGATGTGTCGCCATTTTGGCAAGACCCACCTTGCCTTGCAAGAAGGCATCCTACCTCATGGTTGTCTTGTTGTGAGTTGAAGGGGCGGAGCGAGACCCGCTAATTGTCTCATATCGGCTATATTATTAGGATAGGTTAGTATTGGTCCTAGTCTTTGTCACCTCTTTACTCGGGACGAGCAAAGGTTCGGTTTGGGGATATTTGATGTGACCATAATTGGCGCATATTTAGCCCCCGAATTAGCCTTGTTTCCATGCTTTTTAGTGCTTATTTGGGTCATTTCTTATCTTTAGTTCTTTGTTTTGCATATTCTTTGAGATTTTGATCCCTTGGTAGGAAAGGAGTAAGAATCTTGCATTTTCATGGCAAAACGAGACTAAATTGATCGAATTCAATGACCAAGCATCAAGGAGGGACAAGATTAGAAGGCCTTTTTACATATCATAGTAGAAGAGCAATGTTGAGGAAAGATCCTTGAGTCCCCAAGGAAATCCCCAAGGAATTTATGAAGAAAAGGGAAGAAAAGAAGAAGTTACTATCTTTGACAATCCGAGCGGATTGTCAACAATCCGCCCGTCGCCCCGCACAATCCGAGCGTCCCACGCCTGAATCCGCTCGGATTTCCCCTCAACAATCCGTCCGGATTCCTCAGAATCCGCTCGGATTCCACCGGCCAAATCCGTCCGTCCCGACCTTATTCCGCCCGGATTTCTTCACAAAGACGGATTGTCTTCTTCAAGCTACGAAAAGAGAAGCCCTTCTCTCCGAAAATACCGGGTCCTCCTTGCTCAACTTAAAAAGTGTAATTACTAGTTTAGCCCTTAGTTAACCCTAATGCATCCTCCCTAATTTTCACTATAAATACCCCATTAGTCTAATTAGAGGAGCATGTTCTTCTTATCAATAATTAGTGTAGTTAATATCAATCAAACCTCTCTTCAATATTGTAATCAAGTATTAATCAAGTTTTAATCCAAGTTTTAGTTCTTTAATCTCTCTTTTGTTCATCCTTTATTTTGGGTAATTGAAGATTATTTGGGTTATTATTGGGAGATTGACAACCTCTCAATCTAGCATTCAAGTACTTCTATTATTCTTGCTTTATTATTGGAATCATTAGTAGGTATAATCTCTTAATCCCTTTTTAATTATTTTTAATTACTTTCATTTATTCATCATGTTTCATATTGTTGGTATGATTGACAACCTTGCTAGCATGATCAACATGATAATGAGTGAGTAGTCTCTTAGCTAGGGTTAATGGGTGATTAGGGGAAACCAACATGGGAATGATTCATGCTTAAATTAATATGCTTTCATGTTTTATTTGCTTGCTTGTTTTGATCTCAACTCATGCACATGTTATATTTGATGAAATGCTAAGCCTATGAATCCTTGCATTTACTATCATCTTCTATCTTTTCAATGAGGCTTGTAAGACATAACCCAACTCGAGTCTCATTAGACCATGCATGTTGTTGAGTAGGGAAGATTAATTCGACTTGTAGGTGTTGTACAATCTAATCGATTCGGCTCCGGGACCCAAACTTTCCTAGGATTGTAAGATATAACCCAACTCAATCCATCACAACAATAATTGCTTGCTTATAATTTGAGAACATGTTTGTATGATCATATCCCATGATTCCCCTATGATCCCATGACACCCTAGTGCCTTTAATCAATTGTTTACACCCCTTTTTATTCATCTTGCTTGTTTATTTTCATTGTTATTCTAGTTTAGTAACCTTCTACATCAACCCAATTTGTGACACCCCTTAGACACCACTAGTTACAATAGAAATCTCATTTCAACTCCCGTCCCTTGGGATCCGACCTTTACTTGCCTCTTTACTAATTGTAGAGTTGCTTGTTAAGCTATAAATTGTGTTTTGATTCGACCGTGACCAATGACCACATCTTAATTTGTGAACACTTAGCGGGATCGCATCATGAGGACGGGTTTCTCGAAGAGGTATTTGACTGGATCCATTTTGGAGTATATTTTGACGGAGTAGCTAAGCATGTAATGGCGTAGCTTCCTCGTTGCCCACACAAGAGCGAGGCATGTCTTTTCAAGTTGTGAGTATTTACACTCGTACTCCAAGAACTTCTTACTAAGGTAGTAGATAGCCCTTTCTCCACTTCCTACAGTTAGAGCTAGCATGGCCCCCATGGCTGTTTCGGTTAATGTGAGGTATAAACCAAGAGGTTGATCTCGTTGAGGTGGCATGAGCACTGGTGGTTTAGCCAATATCTCTTTGATTCTGTCAAACGCCTTTTGACAATCATCATCCCACATGGTGTGGTCTGTTTTCTTGAGCTTCTTGAAGATAGGCTCGCAAATCATGGTGAGTTTCGATA
Organism: Silene latifolia; assembly: GCF_048544455.1. Lineage (NCBI taxonomy): Eukaryota > Viridiplantae > Streptophyta > Magnoliopsida > Caryophyllales > Caryophyllaceae > Silene > Silene latifolia. The sequence goes on along the minus strand of NC_133530.1, from coordinate 77,449,987 downwards.
TGAATCGACTTATATACTGCACTTTCCCTAGGAATCCTCTGACTTCTTTTTCTGTTTGAGGTTGCAGCATTTCGATCAGAGCCTTGATCTTGGAAGTCTATCTATATACCTCGTTGGCTAACGACGTATCCCAAGAGTTTGCCAGACGTTACTCCGAATGCGCACTTCTGAGGATTGAGTCTCATATTGTACTTTCGTAGTCTTACGAAAAATTTGCGAAGGTTTGCAATATGCCCCTCTCTATCCTTGGACTTGACAATCATGTCGTCTATGTATACCTCAACTTCTTTGTACATCATGTCATGTAAGAGTGTAGTTGCGGTGCGTTGATATGTAGCTCCGGCGTTGATCAATCCAAACGGCATGACCGTATAGCAATAGGTTCCCCATTGAGTGACGGAGGCGGTCTTATGCATGTCTTCTATGGCCATTTTGATTTGGTTATAGCCCGCATATCCATCCATGAAGGATAGTAACGCGTGGTCTGCAGTATTGTCCACCAATATGTCGATGTGTGGTAGAGGGAATTCTTCTTTAGGACTTGCTTTGTTTAAGTCCCTAAAATCAACACAAACACGGATTCTCCCATCCTTTTTGGGTACAGGTACTATGTTGGCTACCCAAATCGAATCGAAACTTTGATGAACCCGGCTTTGAATTGCTTATCAATTTCTTCCTTAATCTTGAGAGCCCATTCCGTTCTCATTCGTCGAAGCTTCTGTTTTACAGGTTTGAAACCTGGCTTAATCGGGATTCTATGTTCGGCGATATCCTAGTCGATCCCTGGCATGTCTTTGTAGGACCAAGCGAAAACGTCTTTGAACTCGTTTAGGAGGTCTATGAAATCGGCCCTTTCGGTAGAGCTCAAGGTAGTCCCTATCCTAAGTTCTTGGGGTTCTAGTTCGGTTCCTACATTGATGGGTTCGGTGTCCTTTATTACTGGTCCCCCTTCCCCTTCCTGTAGTATTTCTTTGGCTATGTAGGGAGGTATTTTGATTGAGTCTAAGTCTTGGTCATCCTCAGTATCATCGTAAACAGAATTGCACTCAAGATAACACAAAGAGTAAGCAGAACCTGATTTATTCATTTTAAAGTTTGAGAAAAGTTGAAACAAAGAAGCCATCTGATCTGCGGTCAGTGGCGGCAAAGGGACAGTGGTTGGGACATTTCCCGAACTACTGTTACTACTCGAGGCTAAACTAGGAGAAACAAAGGGAGTGGGGATGACGACAGGAGGTGACTCCTTAGTGACTTCTCTAGACTCCGACTCCGACTCTGACTCCGACTCGAACTCATCGTCTTCTGGTTCTCCTTTGAACATCTCTCCTTCTCCAGTGGTGAGCTTGATGAGTCTTCCTTGATTGTTGGTCCACTTGATCGACTTTCTCCATCCTTTCTGCTGACTTGCGTTGGTTTCTGTGATTAACGCGGTAGGGTTGAAGTGATCGTCCTGAAGTATCATGGTAATGATCTCATCCTGCGCGGCTCTAACAAATCGATCTTCTCCGAATAATAGACTAACAGCTTGTTCGTCTAAGCAAGGTGCTTGACGGGTTTTGACGGTAGGAACCATTTCTGGAGGGATGAAGTAGCAATCGTGAAAGATCTCGATTCCGGCTATCTTCCTCTCGAGATAATGCCAAGGCTCGGGAAATCCGTGAAAGAGTTCTAGACTTCCTTCCTTAACAAAGTACCCATTTAGGGTAGGGAGATAGGGTCGCATTTGGACTCCTACATACTTACGGTTTTGAACTTGAGCGAGCATCTCGAGAACCTCTTCTTTAGTGGGTTTGTACCCTAGTCCGAGTGGTATCCTCTTTGAGTTGCCTTCCTTGTATGGTGCAAAGGTGTTTCTTCGAATAGGGTTCAAAGGCATTCCAGGGAAGTATCCCTAGGATTTGAGTATGTGGTTGACCACCAAGTTGGAGTAGGGATCATAGTATAAGGGTGCCAATTCGCTTTCTATAACACTTATACTTTGGAAGCCCCCGAGTTCATACACTGGGTCTACAAGGACTTGATTGTTCGACTTCTTTTCGATTATTGCCTTGATGGGTGACAAAGTGATCGTCACCACTTTGCCATTTAGTGGGATCTTGATCTTTTGATGAAGGGTGGATGTCACTTCTTTGGAAGCGTGAATCCAAGGTCTTCCTAGGAGTATGTTGAAGGAAGCTTCAATGTCCACTATTTGGAAGTTAACCTTTCGCTCAATTGGCCCTGTGGCTATGGTTAGGTTAACAAGTCGTACTACCTTTTGTCGTGTACCATCGTATGCGCAAACACCTTGATTGGTAGGGGTCCAATCCAACTCTTTCTTGCCTAATTTGTATGCCGTTTTTAGGGGTATGACGTTGACTGCAGAGCCATCATCTACCAAGGTCATTGGTACGTTCTTCTTTAGACAAATGATAGTGATGTAAAGAGCCAAGTTGTGACTAGCGCCAAAAGGTGGCAAATCTTCGTCTGAGAAAGTAATAGGATTACTTAGCTTCGGTGATTCTTGGAAGACCAAGTTGACTATATCTTCGGGTGTCGAGTTATGTGCTACATTTAGCTTGGCCAAAGCTTGCAGTAAAGCTTGGCGATGTGGGAATGAGCTTGCTACTAATTGCTAGACTGAAAGATCAGCCTTTGTCTTCTGTAATTGTTTGAGCAAATGGTCAGTGGAGTCATCTTCGTTATCATTTGGTGTGACAACGTTGGTTGGACCATTTTGAGTAGTACTTTGATATGGACGCCCTGAACGAGTTAGGTGGTCCACATCTTGGTCTTCACCATTTTGGACTATTTCCTTGACTAGGGAGTTTTCAATGAGGTACTCGTCCTCATCATCATCGGCCCATACTCCATTGATCGTAGCTAGTTCCCTCATTCTCATGATTTCGTCTTCTAGTCGTGTGATTTGGTCGACTAGTTTATCAACCACGGTGATTATTTCTTGCATAGTAGCGTTTTGAGAGAAGATTAGTGGCACATACTCCTTGGATGTTGCGTTGGGATCATGTAAAGTTGTCACCACATTTTCTAATTCCCGAACTTGTCTATCCACACTCCTTGCCCATGTGATGAAGTCGGAAATGGTAGGGGAGATAGTAGAGTAGAACCCCTCACTCTCGATTGCATGGATCTCATCTTCAATTGGAGAAATGAGGTGTGAACAATCTAAGGTAGATTCGTCACTTGTAATCACTAAAATCCCAAGAGGGTTCTGAGTGTTGTTGGGTTTACCTCCCGGCGGTATTGGTAGTCGACCATCTTCAATCATGTCTTGAAGCACATTTTTCAATTTGTAGCATTTTTCTGTGTCATGCCCCTTGCCCCTATGGTACTCACAGTACCAGTTCTCGTCCCAGAATTTGGATTTATTTTCGGGTTCGGGAGTAGGTCCAATGGGTTGGAGTTTGCCTTGTTTCATTAACCTTTTTAGAGCGTTGGAGTAAGTGTCCGCAAGATTTGTAAATTTCTTTGGTGGGATACTTTTCTTGGATGGCTCGAGAAGGTTAACTTCATCAGTCTTGCTAGTGGAGCCGTAAGAACGACTTGTTGAGCCTTGGTATCCTCGACCTACCGTTTTGGACAAGAGCCCTTTACGAATGTCATCTTCAATCCTTGTCCCTAGTACGGTTAAGTCTTTGAAAGTCTTGATGTTTTGGCATCTTAAATGATTGAGATAGATGAGTTTGAGATTATCCACGAACTTCTCCACAAGGGTAGCCTCATCCGGGCGTTCAACTAGTTGGGTACTATTCTTCCTCCACCTACTTAGGAAGTCGGTGAATCCTTCTTTGTCATTTTGGGTAAGAACCTCTAGAGTGCGCATGTTAACTTGGATCTCACCATTATCCGCGTATTGCTTAGCGAATTCGATCGCGGCATCTTCCCAAGTAGCGATCTTCTTGTGTTCTAAAGAGTAGAACCATTGTTTTGGGATGGTGTCAAGAGATGAAGGAAAGATCCTTAAGAACATCTCGGGTTTGATGCCTTTGATAGACATGTAATCCTTGAAGGCACGGATGTGGTTCAAAGGGTTTTCGTGCCCCTTAAATTTAGGGATATCCGTCATATTGAAGTTGGTTGGCAATTTGGAGTTGACGGCCTCATACTTGCGATTATTCTCCCTATAAATGTCATCCCCCTTAAGGTACATCAATTGCTCCTCTAAGTATTGGAGTCTTTTCTCAGCTACAGTTAGTCCCATGGGAGGATTTTCGTCCTTGGATTCACTCGCGAAGTCACCTACTACTTCACTTTCGTGAGGAGGCAATCTCCCCTCTACGGCGTAGATCCGACCCTCGATGGTGTCAAGGCGATCATACACTTGGTCCTGAGTAACTTGGATTTGAGTTAGCGCGGCTAGGATTCGATCATTACCATCTTGAAGTTGGTTGAGGTTCGTGTCGCTGGTTCCAGGCATCTTGAAAACTGGATAAGAGATCGATGACGAATCAAAACACGATCGACTATTCTAACACACTTGCTAAAAGAGGAAATGTTTTGACTCATGAAGTGGGTGTGTGCCACTTGTGTTGAGTGAGCTTTGAAGAAAGGACAAAGTTTTGGAAAATGTGTATCCTAATCAACTATAGTGTAGTCGTAGGAGTGGACTCAAAGTGAGGTTTTGAAATGAGCTTGTGGCCCGAATTTTGACTCGACAAACGGACAGAGTTTCGACTGGGTTTTGCGCTAATCGAATGGCCTTTTTCGAAATTTTGATAAAAAAAAGGTTTTTATTTTTGCAAAAATCGTCATGGTTTCGTTTAGAAATGGTGATCACGTAAGGTACAAAGATTTATACAAGCGTTATAACGGGATGCTGAGTGCTTTTTAAAAGGGTTTTGGTTTAAAGGGTGGGTTGCCATACCGAACCATCAAACCCGAAGTCTGTGGAGAGGCTCGTACCAAACAAGAGTAAGGCCGATTCCTAGTCCATTTCCTCAAGTAGTGAAGGCCCTTGATACAAACAAGAGTAAGCATCATGGTATGGATGACGTCAATCGTTATCCATCCTTAGGCCCAAATAAGAATTAGGACCGTTTAGACGGGACGATTGTTCGAATGGGTTGGGTTGGGCCTAGGAAGGCCGAATGAAATGGTCTAGGAAGACCGAGTTATGAAAACCGACAATTGTCTTATACAAACTATTCCCTAACCTTGTTCAAGTTTCACCCTTGGCTACACATAAGTGTATTATCCCCAGCGGAGTCGCCAAACTGTGGACAGCGGGGGCCCACGGGGGCGCTCGGGAGGAAGAGAACAAGCGTTTGCATTTGGTTGGAGTCGCCACCAATTTTTATGGGAAATTGGAACCGTTCGAATACCTCGTGTCATGTCAAGACACAAAGTAGTGACATGAACACTAAGCAATCGTTACCCTTAGCATTCTATGTCTAGAATGACTCTCGTGGATGCCAATGAACACGGATGTTCACAGAGATCTAGAGTAAGGGGTGAGGGTACGTATTAGGAAGCTCTTTTGATCGAACACCTAATCCCGCCCTCCTCGATAGCGGCCTCTACTAATGATTAGGGACATCATCTATACTTGATATATCGTCGATTATATGCATGCAATGCAACATCCAAGTTTTAATCCTAGCATGTGAATTTAACTAAGTCGGTTGACACATAGTTTAACAATCAATTGGGTCAAAGTAGGATTTAATGCTCAATTACATGTGAAAACATACAAATGATACAAAATACAAGGAATAAAATTACAATAATTACATCGGGATTAGCGATTTATGTCGAAAATACCTTTAAAACGGATAATTTGGGAAAAGAAAGAAGAAAGAATTAACGAACAGAAATTAAGGCGACAATATGGATAATAGTCCATTAATACATAAGCTAATTAAACTAAGTCAAGCAACAACGGAGTTCAGAGACAGAACTCAACCTGGAACAGGCGCAGCAGGACTGCGCCCTTTGGAAGAGGCACAACAGATGCTGCGTCTGTTCCAGGGGTGAGTTCTGGCTGTGAAGCCGGAACTGTAAATCGTTAATGTTCGTGGGTTAATTTAATGAGTGATTTATAATATATACTCGGATATAAGTGATTATCAGGTTATTTACATGTGATTGATGGTCATAAAAACAATAAACATGGATGAGACGGATGCAAACGAATTATTTACATGGAAGAATGATTGATTAGTGACATAGGTGAACAAAATAGACTAAACATGATGAATTAATGACGAATATCATGAATAACAGATGGAAAATATATCAAGGATCGAATTCCAGAAACCCGATATGAACAAATCGAATTCCTACAACCCGGATTGAATTTAATGACGAAAACCCGCAAATATCGAATTATAAGGGATTTAAGTCGAATTTAATGACGAATTAAATATGTGAATGAATGATAAATAATATACATGTGAAATGATAAGCTATTATGTCAAAGAATTAACAGGAAACAAACGAAACAAATTTTGACGAACGAATTACAGAGGATGAAGGAAGAAGAAAGGAAGCGAGAATCTGGCGGCCCTCACGAAGAGGCGCGGCAGAATCGCGCTCCTTCAAGAGGCGCAGGCGATTCTTTGCGTCCTTTCTCGACGGTTTGTCTTCTGGAAATCCGTAAAAAGAGGTTTTAAAGCACGGTTTTAGAAATCGGTTTTAATAAGTATTTTCGACATAAACCTTACATTAATGATGATACAAAAAGTAAAGAACAATAATAAAAAAGAGATTATACACCCTCAGACTTACATGTTTGACGAAACGAGAAGGACTAAGTTATCGATTAGCGATGCTCGACTCGAACTATAATGCAAATATGAAAGTGCCCTCGTAAGAGGAAAACGATTAGATTAATTAAGGTGATTGATGTGGAGTTGGTCAAATTGGTCGGTCATGCAAACGAGGCTGGTACTCGGAAGGATTCGAGCTTACGTGGTCGAATGTTCAAGCACGTAGACGCCAAAAAGTAAGAACAAAGGTCTAGAATGCAAAGGGAGAAGAGAAGGGCGGACACTCACGTGAGAAATATGAGGAGCGAAGGCTCCTATTTATACTAATCACGTGAAGGAATTAGGGTTTCGGAGAGTCTTTGGAAGTGAATCTCGGAAAGATATAAAAAAGATACGAAAAACACGCAGAAAAGGACCTGAGAAGAGGCGCGGCGATCATCTGCGTCTCTTGGAAGAGGCGCAGACTGGCCGGCGTTGCTGCATTCCCAAGGGGTTTCCTCCTGCGGAAGAAAGATTTCTGAGTTTAAGTTATGGTAGGACGGAATATTTTGGTTTTCCTTAATATCTTGTTTGAATATTACGGGAAATTGTTTACCAAAGAATAAAGATTGTGAAATATTTATAAAATATGGAATAGAAATATCCTAACATTCCGAAACATTCGACTCGGGATTTAATTATCGAAAAATGAAGACGGTCTTAGGCCCTGGACTCCAAATGTACTCTAATTATCACAAAACGACCGTATCGGCACGTAGATGACAACTAAGAGGTAGACATCAATATTTGAGCAATCACTTGACGATAAACTTACGAACTGTCACAAATCGTTCCGCGTACCAAACATGCGGCCCAATCATCACCGGGTGGTTTGCGAGAGGTGCAGAAATGAGGTATCTACAGAGGCGCGGCAAGTGTTTACGCCAATCAGCTTCCATGGTGGTCCAATACCCAGTATCTGCTGAGACTCGAACAAACACCCGATGATTATCGGACTACAACATGCTTTGGAATCGCGACGTTTGATCGACAGTTTGTGTACAACTTTACGTCGGAAAACTTATAACGGTTTCGAAAATAAAACATTTCAAAACTTTTCAAAAGTACCTGGAGTGTTTAATGCATGACGACGGGGTCGCAATGACACTAACTAGAGTCAAAACCGATGCCGGACCAAAAATCGACTCAAAATTCAAATCCCAAATCCAACAACGAGTCAAACCGAGTCAAACACAAAAAACAAAACCATTGAAATGCTTCCATGTTAAGATTTCCCGGGATCATGCATGGTCAAGTACCAAACATGTGCATACAAATCCTAGGATAGAACAAATCATGATTGCATTTGTGTGAAAGCGACAAGAGACCTCGAAGACGTGTGACGTGGCTCTCGGCTCTTTGAGTAGCCCAGATGGCTACGTCGCTCAAAACTCACACAACCACTCATTTTCCTATAAATACCCATCAAATACCACCATTTAAGAGTTACGCGAGTGTCCGCCCCCTCTTTTCTCCCTTAAAATTCTAGACTCGACTTCCTAAGTCACTATCCGACAAGTGTTTACGACCTACCGATCGTAAACACAAGCCTTACACATTGTTTCGTACCGTCATCGTGCATTAAATCACTTGACCGACCATTTCGACCACTACACCATCACTAAACTTAACAAAACACTCTTTTTACTTATTAAAACGGTTTTAAACCGAGTCTTTTCCGACCAAACGAGTTGATACACTTACGTGGGTTTCTGGCCATAAGCCAAGCATGTAAGTATGAGGGTGTAAAAATCCTCTTTTATCATGTCTTTACTTGTTTCATGACTATAACATGCTAAATCATGCATAACATGGTCCAAAACATGGGAAGAATTAGCCAAAACTGGACTTTTTGGCTGAGGCAGAGGCTACTTACGTAGCACGTGGGCTCGCGCCTCAAGCACCCTTCCCAGCCTTAAGTCCAATCCGTGTTTTGTCTCTTCTTTTCCCCTATTTTCATTTTCATATTTGTAATCGGTTTTTACCATTTCAAGTATTTTCAAACCATTTTCTACAAGTTTTAACCATAAAACATTTTTCACCTTTAGTTCTTAATACCATGACTGTTTAATCCGTGTTTCGGTGATAATATTTGGTTAATTACATTTAAAAGGTATTTTAAAGCCTTTTATTTCATTTCTTTACATTTTGGAAGGTATTTTAAATCCTTTCATCATTTCTTTACATTTTCAGAACAAATATATTAGTCACCAACACAAAGTCATCCTTGGTTCTACATACCATGTCGGATTTTAACCCGAGTAAGATGATGAGTATCGACTAATTATATTCAAATGAAATTAAAACAATTAGTTCATATTCATTTTCAAAACTATTCATGTCAAGCTTACAAAGTCGAACCCGACATCGAATACCGCCAAAACAATGACGATTATTCAAGTCTCGTTCTTCAAATCAACACAAATACGGCCTAAACGTCCTTTCCAACCAAAACGGGTTCAAATACCCATCTTTCAACACATTTTATAAACATTTTTCAATGGTCAAAACACGTCATATACCGTTGACTGAACCGCGCCTAAACAGGCCACTTCTTTTCCTATTTTCAAACAAGGGGAGACCTCCTTACATCGCCAATAGGCTCGCACCTATTCTGGCTGCCTGATGCAGGGTCTGTCTCCCTTCCAGCATTGGTCTAAGACGATCCCGACTCCGGCTAACCCGAATATAGGACGGATCAGACGACTAATTTGCTCATTTAAAAACCGTATTTGCAAAATGCCTTACTAAGACAAATGGATCACGTTATGCGCCATAAACCTAATTTGGTAAATGGATGTTTAATTTCCGTCTTGCATGCAAATCAACCGTAAATCCAACTCGACATCTTATACTTGATACTTGGATTAAATCAACCGACTTAGAAAACTCTCACATGTTAGGTTTAAACTATTGGATGCGCATTCATGCATTTAAACCGTTTTATCAACTTTTGCATTCAACCAACCAAGATCGATCAAGAGAGCCGCTCACCGCGGGCGGGATTACCGTCGATTAAAGGGCTTCCTAATACGTACCTTCACCTCTTACTCAGAAACTTTGGATAGTGGACGACTTTATCCAGGGCGTACGAGAGTCATTCTAGAGATAGGATGCTAAAGAGGGACGATTCCTTATCTTTAGTACCTATGTCAAACACTGCTTTTTGCTTCGTTTGACCGAGGTATAAAGTGGATTCGAACGGGTTCCAGGCATCCCACAAATGCTTGGTGGCGACTCCGAACATTTATAATCGTTTCGAGACCCTTACCGAGACGAAACCGACCGTTCTAAAACGATCCGGTCGAAAGCATATTTTTACGCCGCCGAGCGTGGCTTTCAAAAGACCGTTGTATGTCCACAGATCGAGCCGGGCGTGCAGGTGGGCCCATGTCCACAGATTGGCGACTCCACTAGGGAATACTAGGATACTTATGTCTTTGTGATCCCTAGATGGTGAGACTCGAACGAGGTCTTGGTTGGAATGCATTAATTAATATTACGGTCTCGGTCGGGTTCCTTGTCTGGGCCCATAACCTAACCCTTTTCGACCAATTGGCTCATCTCGTCGGCGTGAGTTTTCTCATCCCCGCGTTTCGAATCCCGATTGAGTCAAGCATGTCGTTGAAGATACACATTTTTGTTTCGTCAAAGAGCTTTTATCACCTTCGAGCACGAGGCTAGGGCACCCTCCTTACACATTTTGTTTGGATTGGTATCCCTCTCGCAAATCGGGGTTTGATTGCTTGGTGTGTAACCCACCCTCTAAGCCAAAACCCGTGTCAGCATAATGCATAATATAATAAAACTGTGAGTGCTTATGTGCTATGTGATCATAAGTCCTTCCGTGTCATTTTCAAACTTTCAAAAACACCTTTTTGCGCCGTTATAATGGTCGTTTCAAACCTCGATCTTTCGCCGGCCGTTGCATTTCAACACGCCTTTCTAGGTCGTCGTCATGACGATTTTCAAACCCGGTTTTTATAACCATTTCAACACGCCTTTCTAGGCCGTCGTAATGACAATTCTCAAACTCGGTTTTTATAACCATTTCAACACGCCTTCCTAGACCGTCGTAATGACGATTTTCAAAACCGGTTTTTATAACCATTTCAACACGCCTTTCTAGGCCGTCGTAATGACAATTTTCAAACTCGGTTTTCTACAACCATTTTAAATCACCTTTATACGACGTTATAATCGCCGCGTCTTGACACGAATTTTAACCCGTTTCCCGCCGACAATGGCTCTTTCAAAACCCGAGAAAAGCACACACCCTTTTCTCGAGACACTTTCGAGATCTCGAGGACCATACACCGTCCCCGAGACCTTTTCAAACATTTCAAACTCAATTTTCAAAATATACAATTTTGAATTTCAAAAACCGTCTTGGGAAACAATACATTGTTTTCCGAGCCGACTCAAACTCAAACCGTCTTCTGGAAACAAACTTAAGACGACCTTTTAACTGACCGACTTGCGGAGATCGCTATCTTCGGAAGCCGTCCATAAAGCGACAAACGAACCTTTTTTTGAAATCTTCTATTTTCGAAAACTTCAGTCCACCATTCCAATTCCGCCTCGTGTCTATCGAGTCGAAGCAAACGTACTTATGGGTCTTTACTTATGAGTCGTCTCACCACAGACTCGTCCAACGGCGTCACGCCGCTACGTTGGACGCGTGCCAAAAGTTTGGTCAACACGGTCACGTCATAAATCGAGTCAGCACCGAGGTACCACACACGGTCATCCTCGTCTTGTTGAGTCTGATCTTTATCCCGTCCTTTATGTTATCTGCGTTCAGTCTTTGAACCATATCGGATTGAGTTGTAATGTGAGCCGTTTTCTCTACTTCAGAACCATGGCCCCGACTTCAACTTCATCCAACAACAACAATGATAACAACAGAGATGTCACAACTGCTCAACTAGCCACCCTACTCACTGCTCTTAAGGTCACTCTGGACCGTGTAGAGACCCGTATCGACACCCTGAAAAACAAGGAAACTGGAGAGCACAACACTGTGTCTTTGACTGAAACTGAGAAAAGGCTCAAGCTCTTGGAAGAACAACTTCTAGCCCGGGGTAACAATATCCATCTTGGGAACAATCGAAGATTTGAACCTGTTGGGGATCAACTACCTGACAACTCTAACTTGACCGATGTGCCCAAATTCAAGGGAGTGGAGGACCCACTCAATCATATTCGAGCCTTCAAAGACTACATGGCCATTAAAGGGGTTAAACAGGAACTTTTCACCCGGATCTTTCCATCATCCTTGGAACCAATCGCTCGCCAATGGTACTACTCCCTTGACCCGAAGAGCCGCACTACCTGGGATGAGGTCGCAGTTGAATTTGCTAAGTACTATGCCGACAATGTCTAAATCCAAGCCAATATCTGTACTCTTGAAGTCCTAACCCCGAATGACAAGGAGGGATTCACCGAATTCTTGACCCGTTGGAGGAGAGTAAGCACTCAGTTGGTCAGCAAGCTGAGTGAGTCAACTTTGGTGGAAAGGTTTGTCAACAATCTCCGCCCGGTATATGCCAACTTACTAAGGTACCAAAACATTAAGACCTTCCAGGATCTGCAAATCCTCGGGACACACATTGAAGACGACCTTCGAAAGGGTGTTCTAGCCAAAACCACCGGTAGAGGCTACCAAGGATCGACATCAACCGGATCTCGCCCTCATGGTCAGACGAACAAGATTGATGAGGTCAACCTCCTTGAACCAACCACCAAGAGAGCTGAGCGCCCCCAGAGAGTGTTCACCAATATAGGGTCAACTTATGCAAGCGCCTTGAAAAGGCTTATGGACCAAGGGAAATTACAACCGATAGGACCCAACCCGGATCCGTCTGATGCTAAGAAATCCCGCTTCTGGAACCCTAATGCCTACTGTCAGTACCGCCAAGGGAAAGGGCATGACACGGAAACCTGCTTCAAGCTCAAACACATCATCCAAGACATGATCGAGAAAGGGGAATTGCCTTTGCCTCCACCAACTAAACAGAACAACAAAACGAACCCTTTGGGAATCCATGCTATCTCCGATGATGAGCCAACCTTGGACTGCTCACACCTCATCTTACCAATTGATGACGAGGTGAATGCCTTGGGGAAGGATGCCTCAGACGGGGTATTTGTGTTCAGTGCCGCGACTATGCTTGCCATGCTCCAACAAGTCGAGGAAGTTATAGCTAGTCTCTCCGAAAGGATTACCCGACTTGACGATGCTTACCGGCGATTGATTTTTAATCCTCCAACACCACGCCCGAGGGAAGGTCCCCCAAGCACCCAAAAATACCCTCACCAGGATGGATTGCTCCCGCGACCATTCTGGCACGCACCTCACAATAATCACCCCCACAATAATCGACCTCACAAAAACCAACCTCACAAAAACCAACCTCACAAAAACTACCCTCACAAAAATGTCACTCACAAAAATGTCCCTCACAAAAACTACCCACCGAGGAATACCCCTCCAAGGTACCCTCAGGATCCCGAAATCAATGGTATCTGGAGAGATGATGTTGAAGATGTCTATATTATCCCAGGAAAAGTGAAGTAGGCGAAAGAGATCGGTCATCTTACCCGGTCCGGATACCCCTACCAAAACCCGAACAATTCAACGGTCGCTCCAACAACGAATGACCAAGTTGTCCCGGACATGGACACTCAGCACAAGGCTCCCGAGAATTCGATCCTCAAACAACTGCAGAAAGCAAAAGCCGAAATTTCAATTTGGCAACTGATTGCCACGTCCTTCGAGCATCAACAAGCTCTACTACAAGCCTTGGGAAAACTGACTGTGCCCTCTACCTCCTCCTCGAAAGAAGTGGTGGAACACATGACAAGGGATGTCCCTGATTTGAGCAACCCGGTCATCTTCTCTGACGAAGATATCCCTCCTTTCGGAGCCAACCAGAACCTGGCCCTTTATATCACCGTACAGTGCCTCAAAAAAATGTGCTTATGGTCCTTGTGGATGACGGATCCGCGGTGAATGTCATCCCCCTCAAAACGGCTCACAAACTGGGTATCAAAGAGGGTGATTTGGTCCCAACCAATCAAGGAGTACGCGCTTATGACGACACTCGTCGTAAGGTCGCAGGGCTTATACCTCTAACCGTCGCAACCGGGCCACTGGAAAGGCAAACCAGTTTTCAGGTAGTCGACATCGACGCCTCCTTCAACATGCTTCTAGGATGTCCCTGGATCCATGCCGTCAAGGCAGTTACCTCAACCCTCCATCAGAAAATCAGGGTCCCCTTCAACGGGAAAACGATCACGATTCCTGCTTCCCCGATCAAAGCCGTCATGAAAAAGGGAATAGCCTCCCAGGCCATTGAGGAGGATGACAACGAGATATGGGGATTTCAAGCTGTGAACGCCCTAACTAATGAACCAACACCCTCTGATTGTGACCCATTCGCCAACCTCACAGTCAACCGCGTTCTGATGTGCTAGGGTTACTTCCCGGGTTTACCCCTCAATCCGCTGAAGAACCCCTTACCTCCCTTGAAACAGGCTAAGGTCCCCAACATCCCCTTCGGGCTGGGCTATGAACCTACCGATGAAGATATCCAGGAGATGAACCTCCTAGTTCGGAAGCGCAAGAAGCACGGAGTTATCCTCCGTCCCTATCATTTGACCCTCAATGGATACTTTATCCCCGAGGGAGAGTCCGAGCTCTACCACGGCTTTCCTGAGCCGATCTATGACTCTGTGGCCAAGGTCAGGCACCCGGGTGTAGAAGTCTTCCAAGACTGCTACTTCATCCCAAACAACACCGAAGCTGCATCAACCGAGTCTAATTCGTCCCCATGCCTCGACGGACAAGCTGTCACTCTCCTCTTTGGAAAGGATAACATCAAGCACCTCGACTATGAGGACATAATCAATATTGCTCTAAGGGACAACCAATTTAACCCCACTGCCTTGATCTCCGACACTGACCAGGAGAAAGCTACACAGGACTGGAGGAAAACCGTCAAGTGGACCGATCACCAAGGCCGCATTCTCAAGATCACAACTGGAGAAGGCCCTATGTTCAAAGAGGGAAGTGAAGAAGAATCTGAGTCCGAGTTAGAGTCAGAGTCTGTCTTAGCTCCTAGCACTCCTGATGTCCCAGTCAAGGTCCCCTTCCCGCTGTTTTATCACAAGCTTGTGGCTACTTCAGAGGCTGAGTCTACTAGGGTCATCCCCACTCCCATGGAAGGTGACAACCTGGAGCCTGTTCCAAGGGCCACCTCATCTGTTGTATCGCCTATGACTGACCATGAGATGTCTGTCCTCTCCAAGCTTTTTGCTCGTGTCAACTTAATGAACGCTAAGTTTGCTTATGACTCGTCTCAATTTAACTGCAATGCAATTCTGAATGACTATGAGGAATTTGACTTGAGTGACTACCCACCTCACTTAGCCAAAGAACTTGACAAACGGGAAACCAGGACCCCCATCATTGAGGAGACCGAACCTATTAACATAGGAACCGATAACACACCTCAAGAACTTAGGATAGGGACAACCCTTGACCCCTCGGAAAGACAAGAGTTCGTTGACCTCCTACACGAATACAAGGACGTATTCGCCTGGTCCTACAGAGATATGCCTGGGATCGACAGGGAAATTGTCGAGCACCGGATACCCATTAAGCCCGGAGCTAAACCCGTGAAGCAAAAACTGCGCCGGATGTGTCCTGAATGGGCCCTGTGATAGGTCCATTTTATATACATTTTGACCCCCTATTTTAGCTCTATTGTACATGTCATTTGCACTAATGTTAGTGTTTGTGAGCTAATTCCGTGTTCTAGTTGTGTTTGCTTGTTTTTCATTGTGTTTTGTAGGAAATTAAGCTTTTAATAGCTTTTTCCCGTCAAATTAGCATTCACCCAAGTTCACGAGGCTAATGAGAGCAAGTCTTGATCATGTAAAGGAGTTCCGGGAAGTATAGGGGCATTTTGGGAAGAAATTGGAAAACTCGAGCAAGAGGAGACCAATCTTGGGGGATATGCAAAGAAATGAAATCCAAATGAAAGCCCATGATAAGAGTTTGCATTGGATGCCAAAGGATGCCTAAGATACCTTAGACGGACGCATTACGACATAAGCATCGGATTTCGCATCAACATTAAGTGCAAAGTTAAGACGGAATTAAGAGAAAATTAAGAAAACCCACGACCCCGATCGAGGTGGGGTGGCCCCGATCGGGGTTAGCCCCCTCTTGATTTTTTACGTTACTCCCTTATTCCTATATAAAGGGTGTTGATCCGGGACCGCAAACACACTTCATATACACTTCTTACATACTTTTTACACCACTTTTATACTCTCATTTTAGTTCTTAGTTTAGGTTAGATTAGATTTCTTTTTAGCATTTCCATTATGTTATAAACAATTTCAATTCAAGTTATAAATAATTTACATATCAAGTTATTTATATTTGCATTGTTCTTCAATTCCATTTCCATTTCCATTTCAAGGTAATTCTATTTACATTTCCATTATGTTTATCATTTTAATTATCATTAGTGTAGTTTACATTTTCATCATGTTTGAGTAGTTACATTTGTCTAAGGAGTAAGGGAAACCATGCATGACTAAGTAAATTATAAATGTTAAATGAGGCTAAGTTAAATTGATAAATTGTTTCTATCACATGTTTGCGCCACAACGTTTAATATTTGGTTATTGGCCGTTATCGTAGATTAAGTTTGTTAATTCATTCTATAAGTCCAGAGGCACGGAATCGGATTAGACTAAACATGTGTAGTAGGACGACCTAGTCATAAACGAGAGTTTCTCTAGGACCCGGTCTATGGTTGACGCTAAGATCGAGAGGTGGGTGTCTTTAAGCCTAAACATTTATCGAGTAATAAACTTCCTAAATTGACATGAGCATTTGCATAGTTTGCGTGTGTGACCCAACCTCCCTAGACATTCTTTTTATTGTTGTTTTTACATTACATTATACCAATCAACCAAAGCAAACGTTAATCTACCAAGGTAAAATTCAATCCATAACAACTAATTAACAACTCTCGTATCTCTGTGGTTCGACCCCTACGTACTACATTCATTTGTTTTGCTAGGGTATGAATATTACCTTTGCATAGGTGTGCGATAGCCTATCAAATTTTGGCGCCGTTGCCGGGGAGACGGTTTTGTTTGCTAATTAGTTGTTGAATTTTTATCTTATTTTATTTTGTCTCGAGGAACACTTGTTCCTTGGGATCATCTCACGGTTTCTTTGTAGTTTTAGTGCCTATTTTGTAGGTAATAAAGCTATTGGCCTTACATAATGAATTACGAATTCGTCCCACAACTCAAAGATGAGCTTTTTCATGACTATCTTGCCCGATTTAACTATTTTTACGATAGTCTCCTCTCTCTTGGACATGTCCTTGATGGGGATTACATGGTTCAATTCGCGCTTAATGGCATCAATTTTGAGACCCGATAAATAGCTCTAAACTTGAGTAATGGGAGTGTCTACTACATGATGGGGCTAGAACTTTGGAATTTCTTTGATTTCATGGCTAGCCAAAGTCAATTGCGGGAGGTATCACGCTAATACAATGTGTGGCGCATGCAAGAGGAGCTCAAAGTGCTACAGGCTCGTTTGAAACAAACTTCTCAAGAGAAACCGAGACCACGTGAGCCAATCTTTTCTCATTTTGCCTTTTTACCTCCCCAATGTGAGCCTTTTCAATCTAATGATTTTGAATTATTGGATGACGACGATGATAGTCCGACTTTTTCTTCTAAAAGTCCTCTTAATGACATTACAATTGAATTATTGGATGCGTCTTGAATGGGCCCTGAAAATCAAAAAAGAAGTGGATAAACAGTTTAAGGCCGGTTTCATCAAAGTGTCGGAATACTCTGACTGGGTGGCCAGCATTGTTCCTGTACCGAAGAAAGACGGGAGAATTCGGGTTTGTGTTGACTTCAGGGATCTGAATAAGGCGAGTCTAAAGGACGACTTCCCTTTGCCACATGTTTACATTCTGGTGGACAACGCCGCCGAGCATGCCCTCCTATCATTCATACACGGGTATGATGGGTACAACCAGATCAAAATGGTTGAGGAAGATATGCACAAGACTACATTCACTACACAGTGGGGTACATATTTCTACACGGTCATGCCTTTCGGCCTCATCAATGCCGGAGCAACCTATCAAAGAACCGCTACCACTCTCCTACATGATATGATGCACAAGGAGGTAGAGGTATATTTCGATGATATGATTGTCAAGTCAAGAGAACGGGACGGCCACATCAACTCCCTCCGGAAATTCTTCGCTCGTCTGCGGAAATATAACATGAGACTAAATCCTCAAAAATGTGCATTCGGGGTCACCTCCGAAAAACTCTTGGGACATGTCGTCATCAAAAGAGGCATTGAGATTGATCCAACCAAAATCAAAGTCCTTCAACAAATGCCTCGGCCTAAGAATGAGAAGGAGATTCGGGGATTTCTCGGTCAGGTTCAATACATCAGCCGCTTCATAGCCAAGCTCACCATGATTTGTGAACCAATATTCAAGAAACTTCGCGCCTCCGATCACACCGATTGGGACGACGACTGCCAAAAGGCCTTCGACAGGATAAATGAGATCCTATCCAAACCTCTTGTCCTCATGCCACCTCAACAAGGGATTCCCTTATCCCTATACCTGACTGTCACCGACACAGCCATGGGAGCAATGCTAGCACAAACAGTCGAGGGTGAAGAACGAGCCATCTACTACATCAGCAAGAAGTTCATCGAGTACGAGACAAGGTACACCCAACTAGAAAAGACATACCTTGCCCTAGTATGGTCAACAAAGAAGCTGCGACATTACATGCTCAGCTACACGGTCCACATCTATTCCAAGATGGACCCGGTCATGTACATCTTCGAAAAATCCGTACTAAACGGAAGGCTGTCTAGGTGGACCCTCATGCTGTCCGAGTTTGACCTCAAGTTTGTACCCCTCAAGGTTATTAAGGGAAGGTCAGTCACCGATTTCCTAGCAGAAAATACCGTCAACGAGGATCCAACGACCGACATATGGTCACTTCCTGACGAGGACAACCTTTGTGCCGACACCGACGCATGGGACCTATACTTCGATGGCGCATACAACCTGAGAGGTTTCGGGGTAGGAATCATTCTAATATCGCCAGAGGAAGAACATGTTCCGATCTCGGCCAAGCTAGACTTTGCCGTCACCAACAATGCCACTGAATATGAAGCAGGCCTCATCGGCCTACAAGCAGCTATTACACTTTGCATCAAGAGACTGAGGGTCCACGGCGATTCCTCGCTCATCATCAATCAGGTGTCCGGATCATGGAAAATCCGAAGTGACAGTTTAGCTCCCTACCGAGCAAAAATCAATCAAGAGGCCGGGTTCTTCGACCAAGTCGACTACTTCCACCTGCCGCGAGAGGAAAATCAATTTGTTGATGCCCTGGCAAAACTTGTCGCGCTCGTCAGTATACCTGATGACATGACGTCAATGCCCCTATGTGTCGAGAGAAGGAGCGAGCCAGCTCACATTTGCGCCGTTAACAACGACGAGGAAAGCCATAATGAACCCTGGTACCAAGCCATCCTCAACTACAAAACCAAAAACGAATTCCCTCCCAACTCTGATCAAAGAGGACAAAGGGCCATCCGTTTACTTGCATCACAATTCGTGATAAACCAAGATCAACTATACAAAAGGACACCCCTTTTATACACCATGACATCACCTTGGGGCATCGACATCATCGGAAAAGTTAACCCGATAGGCACCAAGGGGCATTGCTTCGTCCTCGTCCTCGTCGCCATCGACTATTTCACTAAATGGGTGGAAGCACAGTCATATGCAGTCTTGATCGCCAAACAAGTGGCCAAGTTCATCCAGAACAACATCATCTGCCGATATGGGGTACCTCATGAGATCATCGGCGATCACGGCTCTCACTTCCGGGCAGAAACACAAACCTTGCTGGACAAATACAAGATCAAACGACATCGATCATCCCCCTACCAACCCCACAACAACGAAGCGGTGGAGGCAGCTAACAAAACTCTTGTCACCATTATCAAGAAAATGCAAGACAACTACCGCGATTGGCCGAGCAAACTCCCATTCGCACTCTGGGGATACTGAACCTTCATTCGAACACCAACAGGCTCCACACCCTTCTACCTAGCATACGGTATGGAGGCGGTTCAACCGGTAGAGTTAGAGGTCCCTTCTCTACGCATCCTACTAGAGAGTCAAGTCCCTGAGGCGGAATGAACCCGTCGAAGGTACGAACAACTCACTCTTCTAGATGAGCGGCGGCTCAACGCCTTGCACAACGTCCAGCTATACCAACGACGTATACAACGGGCATACAAGAAGGTTAAACCCAGGAACATCCAGGAGGGCGACATGGTCCTCAAGTCGGTTAGAGCGCCATTACCCGTCGATCCGAGGGGAAATTTCAAACCCAACTAGGTCGGGCCATACCTGGTCAAGAAAATATTTTCGGGGGCGCAGTGAGACTGAGTGACCTAGACGGGGAGGATTTTACAAACCCGACCAACCTAGACCAACTCAAGAAATACTACCCTTGATTCGTAGCAACCAACGACCTAAGCCTGGTTTTACAACTAGCAACCACCTTAACCCTTTTCAAGTCAAGTTCCTCAACGCATTCTGATTTGAAATTGCATGTTTTATCGAGTCTAAGTTGCGGCACCTTGCCTGTTTCGAATGCCCTTTGATCTGTCAAAGGCAACATCCATTTGCACTAAACAAAAAATCCCTGAACTACGAGCATGGTTTGATTTCACCTCTTCAGGTGGATACGTAGGCAGTCCCTCTTATACATGAGGGATACAACCACAAAACCCAATCAAATTTACAAAACATTTCGAACTACGAGCATGGTTTGATTTCACCTCTTCAGGTGGATACGTAGGCAGTCCTTTCTTACACAAGAAGGATACAACCATACCCATAATAAAAAAAAATCCCCATAATCAAAAAAACATCACACATATCATCCCCATCAAAAAAAAGAGGGAAAGAACATTTCCTTTCCCACAAAATACAAAAAAGAAGCCTTTCTGCCTTCCTACAAAAATCCCACCTTCCCAAGTGCAAATGTTTAGGACGATTCAAACCGAATTGCCTTTACAAAATGAATGGAAGAAACAAGCGTTCACAATTTTGACACGAGCAATCATCTTATTTAATTAATAATGGGAGGGATTACAATTTCAACAACAAATATAGCTCGACGAGTCTACAACTTGTCAAAGCTAAGGTGTCGACTAAAACACCTCATATAGTAAAACTAGCACAAAACACACAAAACATAGCTAGTACAACATAATAAAAACTCACAACGCTAATACAACATAATAATAAAGTGGGTATTGGAGGTATTCATTCTTCCATTCTACCCGGGGTACATCTTCCCTTTGTTCTTCTTGTTGGCCCGCCTAGCATGGACTTCCTAATCAGAACGGATCTACAACGGCGACGGCCTCCGGTCTATTGCAAGAGCCCATGTTCGGCCCAAAACAAGCCCATGCACGGCCCACTACATTTTTGGGACCCGAGCTTCTCCTCTTTGGTGGCCTCGTCACATCCGGGCTAACTCCATCAACATAATCCTCAAAGAAGGCACGGTTGGCCTTGCCAACCTCTCGATACTTCAAGTCAACGACCTCGTCCTTACGGTATTTGGACCTCTCCTCCAAGGATGGAGCTCTTGACCACTTGACATAAGCGGGAGACACCCATGTCGTGACAACGGGATTTTACACCTCCCAAAGCGGCCGAGCGGCCCACCATCTTTCGAAGACCTCCACAAGCTTGGAGTTTCGGAAAACGTTCTCTTGGACAAGAGTATATTGAGCGGGCACCTTTTGTTGATGCCTCATGAGCCTTTTGAGATAGATGAAGGAAACAACCTTCAAACCCACCACCATCAAAGAACGCGTACTAGCACCCGAAGCGGGCAACCCCAGGAAGGGCCTCAAGTGCCACCATGGCACCACCCAACGGATATGAGAACCACCCTCCTCCGCCAATCTTGCGGCCCAATAGGCCTCGGTGGAAGCAAAATTATTCGAGTACAACTTCTTCCTCATAGTAAGGTGACGGAAGGAATAAGAAGAAGAATCAACCGGAGGCTCTACATACCTTAGCCTCTCCAATAGCCACACATGGCGGATCCTTGGAGATCCAAACGAGGGAGGTTCTCCACAAGAGCCCTTCTTGTCCAAGGCTTGGATGATCTCGCCAAGTACCAACCATGATGGATCCCTACCATGCTCCATTTGCTCAACCACATGCACGAGGGTCATGCTACCATAGCATTTTGGCCCCTCCTTCTTTAAAGCATCAACAAAGAGGTATACATGGACAAGGCAAAAGGCAAGAGCCCTTTTCCTAGCCACCTCCGAAACATTGGCATTCGGTTTGAGAAAATGTTGATAAGAGCCGACATATCCACACCATGAGGAGCAAGGAGGAAATTGACTTGGCTTGTTGACAAGCCCAACATTGAACGGAATTTCTCCTTATAACACAACCGAGTCGGAGGAAGCACCGGAACACAACCCGGCCACCCACCAATGGCCCCAACTTCTTCGGCAAGAGGACAAATTTCACCATTCGGGAAAACGAAAACGTGATGTTTCGAATCCCAAAACCGAGAACATGCTTCGAGAAATGAGGATTGCACCTTGACTTGACGGAGCACCAACAGTTGACCAACTCCCATGCAAATGAGTTGATACTTTTCGGGAGGCGACAAATCCCGGCACCATTGTCGCAACGCATTCTCAAAGGCATCCATGAAATGTTTTTGTGGTAGAAGAAGAGGTTTTGTAGAGATGTTTTTCGTGTTTCGGATGATGAAATAATGAAGCACAAACATCACTATTTATACGAAACAATCAGCGCGTTTTTCAGAAAAAGGGAGAGCTGCTTCCTATCGCCAAGTAGCTCGCGCCTCTTTGGGCCTGTTCTCAGGATTCCCACCTTGAATTGTCCCTTTCAAAGTTGTGTTTTATCCTGACATCTCAAACCTCCCGCCGGAATGCTCGCGCCTCTTTGTAATGGTCCAGGACATTTTGTGTTTTCTCACACTCACATTTCCTTGTTTTTGCGTTTTACGAAATCCGACACGGTTTCCATGACGCAGCTTTAAACATACGGATTTTTCTATCTTTTTTTGAAGGGAGAAGGGTTAGTCGCCCCGATCCGCGACGGATCATTTCCAAGTCAATCGAAATTCCGAAAATTTTTCGCTTTTTCGCACTTTTTCCTGCAAAAAATAAAATCGAAAATTGATAACACGACATCGGTTTTCCTCAAAAATTCAAGCACTCACAAATCCGAGTCTTGATCTCACAAAAATCAAAAATCAAAAATCAAATACACTAAAAAAAATATATTCTAAAATTCACCTCTGGCGGTTTGAGTTTGAATTTTTTCGAGTCACAAATCAATTTCAACAATTTCGATGCAATTTAATTCAAGACACGAGTTAATTGCTCAAATTTTCAAATCAATCCTTTTGAAAAGTCCAAACGTGATGACTTGTCGCGGAATTTTGAAAATATCATTTCAAATTTCGAATTTCAATTTTAACTTTGAGTCACCGTGATTAATTTCGCTGTGAAATACTTTCTACGTGTTTGCATATGGGCTACCTGTTGCCTGTTTTCTACACTAACGATGCAGGAACTAGTCCGATGCAAAAGGGAAATTGACAGCCGACAACGCTCCTCCGAAACACAACACAAAAAAACCAAAATCACAAAATGAACCACAATCCAAAAACACATATATACAAACCGCCTCACGCAAAATACATCAACACACGTTTGATGCAAACGACTGACCATACAAACAAGATCCGGTACAGACATTTATCATACAGACACCGGCCTAAGACAAAAAGCTGGGGGCTACCCGCCTTCTACCGAACTAAACACTCCTCATCCTTCCAATCAAGAAAGGAAAGGAGTAACAACATAAACAGAGGTGGCTACCATGACGGCAGTACCACATTCCTGCTCCGCGACAAAAGGGAAAATGATGCCTGGCAGAATTCGGACGACACGACAACCAAGGATCATTGATACTGTCGTTATGTACCAAAAATAAATACCTAAATATAACTAACAAAAGCTAGCGATAAGTAGGGTCGATCTCCACAGGGAGGCGGTTTACTATCTACTTGTCTATCCTATCTGTCTAATGTCACTATTGGGGGGTTTTGAATGTTTTGACTAAACTAAAGAGACTAAGGGGAAGAGAAATAAAGGTAAGAGAATTTAACAGAAGGAAAAGGGAGAAATATGCCAGGAGTCGGTCTACCGTGGCAGCTACACTATCGGGTCAACTGAGTCGATTAAACTATTGATAAGAAGAGCTATGGTCGTCACCTTTCGGTCCTTAAACCGCCCTAGGGTCTCCTAACTTAGCTTTCGCCCTAATTAGGTATTACCTATTGTAATTAAGCAAGCCTTCCCTTCCAATCTTTCGATCCAGGTCGGGGTTAACTAGATAAATTGGTCTCCTGCATGCATTCATTCAACCTAATAACAATTAAATTGCCTAATACAATTCTTATCGCAAGACTAATCTAATCAAGTCGATCCTAACATATTTCTACCACAGCTTCCCTAATCCTAACATATTAAGGGGAATTAGCTAGACATGGAATAAATGAGAACAAGAAATAAAGAAGAAGAAGGAACAATAAACATTAAATTAAAGAGAGAAAAGGGAAGAAAGAATTACTGGAATTAATCCGGAAATTAAGAACAAAGTACCAGTAGCAATGATAGAGCAAAGTAACGTCTGACAGTGTCAGATGAAAAAAAAAAGAGAGTTTCCAATGATGTCCTACTCTTCCTATTTATAAGAAAAATAGGATTTATTAACCTAATTGACGGAATTTAAGCTAAAAAGCCCAACCCATCAGCGAAACCACTCGATCGAGTGATTTAAAACCACTCGATCGAGTAACTAAAGCTTAAACCACTCGATCGAGTGAAATAACCACTCGATCGAGTAAATCAATAAGTGTAACTACTCGATCGAGTAGAAAAAGGACTCGATCGAGCATAATTCTACTCGATCGAGTACTTTCCAGCGCACAATTTCCTGCTTCGCGCACTGAACTTCAAACGGCTGCCATTTCTTCGTTACTTGGGCAAACAGGGTGATTCAGGTGGCATTGGAAAGCTAAGAGGACAAGCTATCATATCCAATTAGAATCACCTGAATATCTGTCGTAGAACTCAAGATATGGCTCTTCAAAGTAGGCACTAGCAATTTGAAGTTCTTCCTTTGCTCGCCTAGCTATCTTTCTTCTTTGCGCATCTCAAAATAGCTTCATTCCTGCTCCAAATTCACTCTTCCTCCAAATGCATGCTAAACGGACGGTAAAAGGCTTGATTTCACTACTTTCTGGTTCATTCCTGCAAATAAGACAAAACAAACCAAAGTAGCATATTCGGGGCATTTCGTAGCATAAACCACGATAAAAGCGTAGAAATACGTGCATAAATTAGGCTAAAAAGACTATATAAAATGCACGTATCAAATATCCCCAAACCAAACCTTTACTCGTCCTCGAGTAAACTAAATGCAAACTAATGGAACGGAAAAGATAACTCAGAGCTAGCTACAAATGCCCATTTAAGCCAATTTAATGCAAGCAAACTAGCACTTATAGCAAACAGTCAAATGCAAACGAGTTATAGGATGTTTATGAAAGTAGCTGAACCGTCGACCTTGCAAGACCTTTTACAATGGACTCTCACGGATCACTCTTCTCTCATGAAGCAAAGGGTGAACATATATATGTAAGAGAGAAAGAAAAATAGTCGCTCACCTAGACTACGACCCACATAAACATGCATGCAACTAATATGATAGACAATTCTAACTACCGTACACACATTCCAACCAAACAAGGTCCTGTCACAGCCGAGGCCTTACAAAAATATGGTAAAGTGAGGCAATGGGTAAGAAAAGGCAAAACAATTATGGGAATGTGGAGGTATAGGCGGCCAAGCTAGTACCTAAACAGAACCATATGAGACATATCCATTTCCAACTCAATTTTAAATTAAGCACATGCCCTTCGATTGGCAGAAAATCTCACCAAACCAAACTGAACTTACTCCTCAAAAGATATGTAAATAAAGCATAGGAGTAGAAACCGACTAATCAACAAACAACATCACTTTTTTCAAATTTTTCCTTTCTTTCTTTTTATTTTTTTCGGTTTCTTCTTTTCTTCTTTTTCGAATTCCTTTTTTTTCCAACTTCTTTTTTTTTTTTCTTTTTCACGTCTTTTTCATCATCCTCCTTTTCTTCATAAGTTACCAACTCCGAATCAATAGATGCAAGCCAAACTTGATACAATAGACAATATACCGCAGAACAATCTAAACTAGCTTGACAAGGCAGGCTGAATTTGGAATGTAGCTAAGGATCAACAGGCAAATTTGGCTAATGTGGAGTTAAATGGGTAAAAAATGAAAGAAAAGGGAATATAAGCACCTCCCTGCATGTGACACCAACCACTAACCCGAATGTATGAAGGCAAAAAGCAATTGAATTTCATATACGTGCAAATTAATGAACATGCTATGCAAGGAGTAACTACTCACAATCCTACATGAAACTGGTCACAAATGACACCAGTTTATAAGGCTCTAATTCCTTAGAAATTATAAGTAGGTTGTCAAAATTTCAGGTCAAGTCTATTCGTTCAGCTAAATTTAAACATTAACTCGTAGATATGCAATAAGACAAAGCTAAAAGATAACAGTTTATTGCAAGGCTTAAGCAAAAAGACAATTATAGTGCAATTTCATCACTGAAATCTACCGTTCCGACTCAACCTATATGCAAAAATAAACATGAATTTTTTTTGAATTTTTAACAATTTTTCAATTTTTAGGGAATTTGAATTTTATGGAAATAACAATGCAATGCATACAGAAATTAAACGTGATAACAGAAATGCAATAAAAACAACATGCAGACACAGATATGGATGCATAACCTCCCCAAACCAAACCGTACAATGCCCTCATTGTACCAAAACATGGAAAGGAAATGCAAACTAGGAGAGAAAGAGAGTAAATGCGGAAAACTCACAAGATTGCGCGAATAAGGGACCTCCCCAAACCAGCTAGCAACGTGGGAGGTTGCTAAAGACTCGCAAAATCGTCACAAGAAGCTATCCAAGCAATGGGCGTCCAAAACAGCTCGATCGAGAGGAATAGTGGTCGATCGAGTAGAAAAGTGGTCGACCGAGTAAAAAAAAAAAATATTTTTTTTTTTTTTTGGAGAAAAAAAAAAGTACTCGATCGAGTAGAAAGTTACTCGATCGAGTAACTCGTCTTTCTGCAGCTTAAGGATCGAGTAGAATTTCTGCAAAGATGCAATAAAAAAAACAGCCCGCTACTAACTAAGCAAGCATACTGATAGTTTATGGTATAAAAACCATTTATTACAACTGAAATAAAATAAAAATGCAAAGTAAAATCGCCGGGTTGCCTCCCGGGTAGCGCTAGCTTCAGTCAGGTCCCAGCTCGACCTTCTTTTTCTTCGAGCCTCTCTAATTAGTCACAATCAAAACAGCTCAAAGCGCGCAGCATTAAATCATAAATCTGCGCATGTGCTACACAAAAGCATAAGTAGCACCAAAGTGGAATGAAGAAATAGGAAATAAAATTATTCAACTGTTTAAGCCTAACAAATTTCCTATGCGAGCTCCTAAATTTATCCACAAAATAAAGGAGCGCGGGAGTAATAGATGGTAAATTAAGGTCCCGATTCAGATTAGCAATTTTGACATGACAAGTATGGTGAAAATTCGTTAATTTACACGTCCACATGGGAGGGGGTATAGCATTATAAGAATTAGCACGAGTCAAACGAGGTAGCATATTTCGAATATTAACAATAATAAAATTACCGCTAATTACCTCAGGTAGGTTGATCTCAACGTCGGAATCACTGACAAAGGAATTTATTACCTCATCCGTGCTAGGAGCAAATACCGACTCAGCTGTCCTTTCGTCGCCCTCAGTGGAATTCGTCCCGTAAATCTCAGCCTCAAGCGCATCCAACTCGGCCTTGAAAAGGGGAGACTCACCGTATCCATTATCATCATCAAAATTGTCGTCTAAAACGACCCCAAGTAACGCATCTAAGCTCCCAATGGCCAATTCAGTCGATCGAGCTGAATAATCACTCGATCGACCAATTTCCTCCTGAATTCCACTCGATCGAGTAGAAATTTCACTCGATCGAGCACTTTCTCCTGGAAAATCACTCGATCGACTAATATTAGTCACTCGATCGAGTGATTCCTCTATCTGGCTGAAATCTTCGCATAAACTCTGGAAATACGATAGAAATTCGTCATCCGAGACATAGAAATCATTCTCAGCATTGGGCAACACGGGTTCTTCATGGGAAAAACCGCTCTTGGTCAAGTACACCTCTTCTGGTTGCCTACCATCCGACTCAGCTGTTAACTGAGCTATTCCAGACTTGATCTCATCGACGTACGCGAAAAATCGTCTATCATATTCTTGCACTAAAGATTTCAGCTCCGCAATCCCTTCTTTCTGTATATCAAGAGGATCTTGTTGCGGTGGCCATTGATAGGGTGGATGTGGCGGCACAACTACAGTTGTCTGACTAGCTCGACTGCGCTGCTTGAACGCGTAAACTTCGTCAATCTCTGCCAAACAAGAAACTGCATCATGCCCAGCAGCACCACATCTCCCGCAGTAAATCACATGTCGTTCCATATAATAGAACATTGGTGACGGGTCAAAGGTACTCAAGCCTTCCCTTTGACGATCTTTTACCTAGAACTGTCTAGGTAGTACCTGTAAAGTCTATCAAAACAGCACTCAAGGAAAAAGATTAGAACGGCCTCAAGGGAAAAAATCCCCTGAGGCTAAAAACAGATAAAATGAAACAAATAAATAAATAGCTGCCTCCCCGGCAACGGCGCCAAAATTTGATACTGTCGTTATGTACCAAAAATAAATACCTAAATATAACTAACAGAAGCTAGCGATAAGTAGGGTCGATCTCCACAGGGAGGCGGTTTATTATCTACTTGTCTATCCTATCTGTCTAATGTCACTATTGGGGGGTTTTGAATGTTTTGACTAAACTAAAGAGACTAAGGGGAAGAGAAATAAAGGTAAGAGAATTTAACAGAAGGAAAACGGAGAAATATGCCAGGAGTCGGTCTACCGTGGCAGCTACACTATCGGGTCAACTGAGTCGATTAAACTATTGATAAGAAGAGCTATGGTCGTCACCTTTCGGTCCTTAAACCGCCCTAGGGTCTCCTAACTTAGCTTTCGCCCTAATTAGGTATTACCTATTGTAATTAAGCAAGCCTTCCCTTCCAATCTTTCGATCCAGGTCGGGGTTAACTAGATAAATTGGTCTCCTGCATGCATTCATTCAACCTAATAACAATTAAATTGCCTAATACAATTCTTATCGCAAGACTAATCTAATCAAGTCGATCCTAACATATTTCTACCACGGCTTCCCTAATCCTAACATATTAAGGGGAATTAGCTAGACATGGAATAAATGAGAACAATAAATAAAGAAGAAGAAGAACAATAAACATTAAATTAAAGAGAGAAAAGGGAAGAAAGAATTACTGGAATTAATCCGGAAATTAAGAACAAAGTACCAGTAGCAATGATAGAGCAAAGTAACGTCTGACAGTGTCAGATGAAAAAAAAAAAAAAGAGTTTCCAATGATGTCCTACTCTTCCTATTTATAAGAAAAATAGGATTTATTAACCTAATTGACGGAATTTAAGCTAAAAAGCCCAACCCATCAGCGAAACCACTCGATCGAGTGATTTAAAACCACTCGATCGAGTAACTAAAGCTTAAACCACTCGATCGAGTAAAATAACCACTCGATCGAGTAAATCAATAAGTGTAACTACTCGATCGAGTAGAAAAAGGACTCGATCGAGCATAATTCTACTCGATCGAGTACTTTCCAGCGCACAATTTCCTGCTTCGCGCACTGAACTTCAAATGGCTGCCATTTCTTCGTTACTTGGGCAAACAGGGTGATTCAGGTGGCATTGGAAAGCTAAGAGGACAAGCTTTCATCTTCAATTGGAATCACCTGAATATCTGTTGTAGAACTCAAGATATGGCTCTTCAAAGTAGGCACTAGCAATTTGAAGTTCTTCCTTTGCTCGCCTAGCTATCTTTCTTCTTTGCGCATCTCAAAATAGCTTCATTCCCGCTCCAAATTCACTCTTCCTCCAAATGCATGCTAAACGGACGGTAAAAGGCTTGATTTCACTACTTTCTGGTTCATTCCTGCAAATAAGACAAAACAAACCAAAGTAGCATATTCGGGGCATTTCGTAGCATAAACCACGATAAAAGCGTATAAATACGTGCATAAATTAGGCTAAAAAGACTATATAAAATGCACGTATCAATCATAACTCAGCACATTATCCCGACGTTGAACTCCAATCATCAGAATTCAAGGATGAAAGGGGACTATGACACCGGACGCTACCCCGATGTTGAACCCCAATCACCAGAACTCGACGACGACCAAAAGCGGCAACATGGGATAACACGCCTGTATTGAACCCCACTCATCGGACATTCGAACCTCTGCAGACAACGACCAATGATCGATACCCGATCATTGGCCAGGCAAAGGCCACCAGGGAGAAACACAACCAAGCCTGTAACAAAAAACAGTCGTCTCTCCTCCTCCCGGATCATCCTCCTCCTCCAAGGCCTCCACGACAAACCCCGCAGGTCCTGAATGATCCCCTAAAACCAAAGGCAATCAAAGAACGTCAGCCAAAATTTCGGCATTACGACGGCGTAAAATGGACAAATCCAAAAAAAAAACTGCAAAGCAGAACAAGGGCAATCCCGCCCAAACCCAACCAAACAAAACAATTTACAAAAAACGCACAAAAAACGACTCGCCCTTCTTTTCAAGCAAAAGACGAGTCAAAACAACAACAACAACAACAACAACAACAACAACAACAACAACAACAACAACAACAACAACAACAACAACAACAACAACAAACAAAAATGGCACCCCAAGACCCGCACAAGGTCCGCCAATAAACCAAAATATATTCCCGATACAATGGGGTATTTTTCTACAGCTCGAAAAGGCAATTTCTACGCCCACTTGAGCACAAACAGGTCAAAATTTCAAAATGCGACCACAACGAGGTAACGTGATTTTATCACGTCTCAAAGCGACCTAAACTACCAATAAGGTCCGTTTCAAAACAAACTGACTCAATTCAAGCTTAGATGGACGCTTATTTTGTCAGACATAAGACCGTCACAGAAGGCAAAAATTCCCATTTTGCCCACAACACCCAACAAAGGTCCACAATGGCAAACACGGTCTTTTCCGACTACAATACAACCTAGTGGGACCCATTACCCAAGCAAATAAACTTGGCATTGTGAAATGAGACGGTTTCTTCGCCTCACTCACGTTTTTCGAGCATAGGGGACGTAACGGGGACCAAGATGCAAACTAAAAGCACCCCTATACTCCTAAACAGGTTTCTAACCTAATGCGATCATCAATTTAACTCGAAATAGGCTCAATCAAAAATGCCCAAATCGATTTTAAGGGTATCAAATTTCGCCCTAGTTCAATCAAAAAGACCAACAAATTCAAATGGATTCAAGAGGAAATACATACCTTGAGATGACATGTTGATGATGGCACGAACTCAAGAAAGCAAGAAGACCAACAATGGCGATTTGTTTGGGTTTTGTCGAGAGGATGAAGAAGACGAAGTGAGAATGACGAGCAAGCCATTCTCGCGTCTTTTACAGAAAAATAGGGAAGTCCCCTTACCTCGCTAAGTAGCTCGCGCCTCAATGGGGTGCTCCCTGCTTCATTCAGTTAAACTTCGGGCTTTGGCCCAATTTCCCATAACAAACCTTAAATCTTCGACGGCGGCAATTAAAACCGTCATTTCAAAAATAATAGTGAAAATTCAAAATTCACTATTTGTTCAAAATTCAAACGACGACAAATAAATACGTCATTTCAAAAATAATAGTGAAAAATCAAAATTCACCATTTCTTCAAAATTCAAACGACGGCAATTAAAACCGTCATTTCAAAAATAATAGTGAAAATTCACTAATTCTTCAAAATTCAAACGACGGCAATTAAAACCATCATTTCAATGATAATAGTGAAAATTCAAAATTCACTATTCCTTCAAAATTCAAACAAACGGCGATTAAAACTGCCACTTCAAATTCAAAAACAAATAGTGAAAATTCAAATTCACTATTCCTTCAAATGTCAACGACGGCAACATAAACCGTCACTTCAAAAACATAATAGTGAAATTCAAATTCACTGTTCCTTCAAGTGTCAACGTCGGCAACATAAACCGTCACTTCAAAAACATAATAGTGCAATTCAAATTCACTATTTCTTCAAATGTCAACGGCGGCAACATACACCGTCACTTCAAAAACAATAATTGTGAAATTCAAAATTCATTATTTCCACGGCGACATCAAGAGTCCACTATTTCAAAATAAGCCCATCCAACGCAGCTATTCTCACGGTCGATCAACCGACCCGCCATGGCTGGTGAGCCTTACTACGCGCCATGGCTGGCGAGCCTTGCTACGCACCGCGGCTGGCAAGCCCTCCTCATGTACGCACCATGGCTGGCGAGCCTTACTACGCGCCATGGCTGGCGAGCCTTACAACGCACCGTGGTTGGCGAGCCCTCCTCATATACGGACCATGGCTGGCGAGTCTTACAGCGCACCGCGGCTGGAGAGCCCTCCTCATATACGCACCATGGCTGGTGAACCTTATTACGCGCCATAGCTGGCGAGCCTTACTACGCACCATGGCTGGCGAGCCTTACTACGCGCCATGGCTAGCAAGCCTTATAACGCACAGCGGCTGGCGAGCCCTCCTCATATACGCACCGTGGATGGCGAGCCTTACTACGCGCCATGGCTGGCAAGCCTTACAACGCACCGCGGCTGGCGAGCCCTCCTCATATACGCACCATG
Organism: Silene latifolia; assembly: GCF_048544455.1. NCBI lineage: Eukaryota > Viridiplantae > Streptophyta > Magnoliopsida > Caryophyllales > Caryophyllaceae > Silene > Silene latifolia. The sequence goes on along the minus strand of NC_133530.1, from coordinate 77,417,085 downwards.
GCTGACGAGCCTTACTACGCGCCATGGCTGGCGAGCCTTACTATGCACCGCGGCGAGCCCTCCTCATATACGCACCGTGGCTGGCGAGCCTTACAACGCACCGCGGCGGGCGAGCCCCTTCATATCCACAATACAGCTGGAAAGCCTTTGTCTGCAAGAATGATACGACCCAAGGACATATCCGAAGATGCCTCAGGTATGACTTCTTCCTATGGCTGGCGAGCCTTTGTACGTAGTCTAACGGACTTTAAACGACCCGCACGGATAGTCGACAGACTCTAAACTGTTACCGACGACAGGTCCTTGGCTCGTACCCTTGAGTCGCCTTGGCGTCGCCCTTCCCAGCGAAAGGTCCTTGGCCCGAATCCTTTCGATCCACCTTGACGTCGCTTGGGTCTCCAGGTTGTAATCTTCGATTGACCTGGGGACTCTACTTTGACTTTCGCCCTGTCCAAGTCTCAGTCAAAGTGGGGGCTCTGTAGATACTCAGTATCTACAGAGACTCCAACAAACACCCGATGATTATCGGACTACAACATGCTTTGGAATCGCGGCGTTTGATCGACAGTTTTTGTACAACTTTACGTCGGAAAACTTAAAACGGTCTCGAAAATAAAACATTTCAAAACTTTTCAAAAGTACCTGGAGTGTTTAATGCATGACGACGGGGTCTCAATGACACTAACTAGAGTCAAAACCGATGCCGGACCAAAAACCGACTCAAAATTCAAATCTCGACTCCAACAACGAGTCAAACTGAGTCAAACACAAAAAACAAAACCATTCAAATGCTTCCATGTTAAGATTTCCCGGGATCATGCATGATCAAGTACCAAACATGTGCATACAAATCCTAGGATAGAACAAATCATGATTGCATTTGTGTGAAAGCGACAAGAGACCTCGAAGACGTGCGACGTGGCTCGCGGCTCTTTGAGCAGCCCAGATGGCCACGTCGCTCAAAACTCACACAACCACTCATTTTATTATAAATACCCCTCAAATGCCACCATCTGAGAGTTACGCGAGTGTCCGCCCCCTCTTTTCTCCCTTAAAATTCTAGACTCGACTTCCTAAGTCACAATCCGACATGTGTTTACGACCTACCGATCGTAAACACAAGCCTTATACATTGTTTGGTACCGTCATCGTGCATTAAAATCACTTAACCGACCATTTCGACCACTACACCATGACTAAACTTAACAAAACACTCTTTTTACTTACTAAAACGGTTTTAAACCGAGTCTTTTCCGACCAAACGAGTTGATACACTTACGTCGGTTTCTCGCCATAAGCCAAGCATGTAAGTATGAGGGTGTAAAAATCCTTTTTTATCATGTCTTTACTTGTTTCATGACTATAACATGCTAAATCATGCATAACATGGTCCAAAACATTGGAATAATGAGCCAAAACATGACTTTTTGGTTAAGGCAGAGGCTACTTACGTAGCACGTAGGCTCGCGCCTAAAGCACCCTGCCCAGCCTTAAGTCCAATCCGTGTTTGGTCTCTTCTTTTCCCCTATTTTCATTTTCATATTTGTAATCGGTTTTTACCATTTCAAGTATTTTCAAACCATTTTCTACAAGTTTTAACCATAAAACATTTTTCACCCTTGGTTCTTAATACCATGACGGTTTAATCCGTGTTTCGGTGATAATATTTAGTTAATTACATTTAAAAGGTATTTTAAAGCCTTTTATGTCATTTCTTTACATTTTGGAAGGTATTTTAAAGCCTTTCATCATTTCTTTACATTTTCAAAACAAATATATTAGTTACCAACACAAAGTCATCCTTGGTTCTACATACCATGTCAGATTTTAATCCGAGTACGATGATGAGTATCGACTAATTATATTCAAATGAACTTAAAACAATTAGTTCATATTCATTTTCAAAACTATTCATGTCAAGCTTACAAAGTCGAACCCGACATCGAATACCGTCAAAACTATGACGATTATTCAAGTCTCGTTCTTCAAATCAACACAAATACGGCCTAAACGGTCCTTTAAACCAAAACGGGTTCAAATACCCATCATTCAACACGTTTTATAAACATCTTTCAATGGTCAGAACACGTCATATACCGTTGACTGATCCGCGCCTAAACAGGCCACTTCTTTTCCTATTTTCAAACCAGGGGAGACCCCCTTACATCGCCAATAGGCTCGCGCCTATTCTGGCTGCCTGATGCAGGGTATGTCACCCTTCCAGCATTGGTCTAGGATGATCCTGACTCCGGCTAACCCGGATATAGGACGGATCAGACGACTAATTTGCTCATTCAAAAACCGTATTTGCAAAATGCCTTACTAAGACAAATGGATCACGTTATGCGCCATAAACCTAATTTGGTATATGGATATTTAATTTCCGTCTTGCATGCAAATCAACCGTAAATCCAACTCGACATCTTATACTTGATACTTGGATTAAATCAACCGACTTAGAAAGCTCTCACATGTTAGGTTTAAATTATTGGATGCGCATTCATGCATTTAAACCGTTTTATCAACTTTTGCATTCAACCAACCAAGATCGATCAGTAGAGGCCGCTACCGCGGGCGGGATTGGGTGTCTGATTAAAGGGTTTCTCAATACGTACCTTCACCTCTTACTCAAAAACTTTGGATAGTGGACGACCTTATCCAGGGCGTACGAGAGTCATTCTAGAGATAGGATGCTAAAGAGGGACGATTCCTTATCTTTAGTACCTATGTCAAACACTGCTTTGTACTTCGTTTGACCGAGGTATAAACTAGATTCGAATGGGTTCCAAGCATCCCACAAATGCTTGGTGGCAACTCCGAACATCTATAATCGTTTTGAGACCCATGCCGAGACGAAACCGACCAATCTAAAACGATCCGGTCGAAAGCATATTTTTACGCCGCCGAGCGTGGCTTTCAAAAGACCGTTGTATGTCCACAGATCATGCCGGGCGTGCAGGTGGGCCCATGTCCACAGTACTGCGACTCTTCGAAGAGGCGCAGCTACTGCTGTGTTTTTAAAAGACGGTTTTGAGCATGCTTTTGATATAAACCTTACATTAATAATACAAAATAAAAGTACAATAAATAAAATAGGTTTTTACACCCTCAGACTTACATGTTAGCATCGCGAGATTCAACTAAATCATTTTTTAGTGGTAACTTGACTCGATCTATGCAAATATGAAAGTGCCCTTGAAAAAGGATTTAAAAACACATCGATTAATTATGGTGTAGTGGTCAAATTGGTCGGTCATGCAAACGTGACTGGTACTCAGAATGTCTGAGCTTACATGGTCAATTGATCAAGCACTTAAGCGTCGAAAAGCAAGAGCGCGGTCTTAGAATGCAAAGGGAAAAGAGAAGGGCGGACACTTGCGTACCAAATATGGACACTGAATGTCTCTATTTATACGAATCACACGAAGGAATTACGGTAAGAATAGGATACGGAAGGAAATATCCGGAAACGGCCGACTTAGGTTGAAACATGGAAACTTGGACAAAAAGAAAGCCTTGAGAAAAGGCGCAGTAGGTGCTGTGTCCCTTGGAAGAGGCACAGCACTTACTGCGTCCTTTCTCGAGTAGTATTCTTCTGCGCGAAAAAACGCGTTTGACAGCCTGTCGTATTTTATGCATAGCTTTCTCTACAAGACTCAGATTAAGGTGATTTCGATGGAGTTGGAAAGCTAAGAGAAATAACTAGAACTTACTGTGAAATAGGCCAGACCCAAAAAAGTCGTTATCACATCGTAAAATGGGCCTAAATATCGGGTTGTCATTTTAGCTAAATGAAATGCACATTTTGTAATGTAAACTTTAAGTTTAGCCCAAATAAGTGACATGAGACTCAAAATGAGATATATTCATAAAATTTTATGGCATCCTAACGTTAGGTAGACAACACATTGCTTTTACTCGGGATTTGACGGTTTTAGGAAATGAAGACGGTTTTGACCTGGACTCCAAATGTACTTTAATTACTGCCAAAACGACCGTAATGACACCTAGATGACAACCAAGGGGTAGACACAAGTGTATGAGTTACCTTTTATTAACCGATTTATAAAACATCATAAAATCGCGACATATGCTAAGCATGCGGCCCAATCATCACTAGGTATTTGGCGGGAGGTGCAGAAACGAGGTGTCTACAGAACTGTAGTCAAAAGTTCCTTTAAGGTTTGGAAAGTCGTCTCACAAATTTCATCCTATTGAAATATGGTGTCTTTCCTCATCAAAGTTGTCATCAGCCTAGCAATCTTGGAAAAATATTTCACGAACCTCTCGTAATATCCAGCTAAACCCAAGAAGCTCCGAATTTCGACAACATTCTTCGGTGCTTCCCAGTTTGACACTGCCTTGATCTTACTAGGATCCACAGCTACACCATCCTTTGAAATCACGCGTCCCAGAAAGGCCACCTTCTCCAAATAGAACTCACATTTGGACAACTTAGCATATAATTGGTTATGACGCAAAGTTTGCAATACCAATCTCAAATGCTCCTCATGCTCTTCATTAGTCTTGGAATATACTAGAATATCATCAATGAAGACCACCACGAATCTATCTAAAAAAGGACTGAAGACCTGGTTCATGAGATCCATAAACACTGCTGGCGCATTTATCAAACCAAAAGGCATCACCACATACTCATAATGACCATACCGCGACCGAAAAGCTGTTTTAAGAATATCTTCATCCTCAATCCTCAACTGGTGATAACCTGATCTTAGATCAATCTTTTAAAATACCCCATCTCCACTCAACTGGTTAAAAAGATCATCTATCCTTGGTAAAGGATACATGTTCTTCACGGTAACATGATTTAGCTCTCTGTAGTCGATGCATAACCTCATACTGTCGTTCTTCTTTTTCACGAACAAAACTGGCGCACCCCAAGGCGATACACTAGGTCGAATGTATCCCTTATCTAACAACTCGTTTGGCTATTTCTTCAACTCTTCCAGCTCCTTTGGTACCATGCGGTACGGAGCCTTAGACATAGGTCACGTCTCTGGTTTAAGCTCTAAACTGAAGTCAATGTCCCTCTTATGAAATAACCCCGGTATCTCCTATGGAAAGACATCATTGAACTCACCCACAACCGGTATCTCTGATGCTGATGGCTTCTCGATGCGAGTATCCCTCACATGGCAAAGCACCATAGGACATCCCTTCCTTAAATATTACTTTAAAGTCATAGCTGAAATCATCTTAACCTTGGGTTTCATCACAAACCTCTGACATGACACTCTAATCCCCTTAAGCCCCTTTAAAGACACCTTTTCCTGACGATAGTCTATCTTAGCCTCATACTTACCCAATCAATTCATCCCGACTATGACCTCAAACCCATCCAAAGGAAACTCGAGTAAGTTAACCCGTAAGTCTACTTACCCAACCACATAGACACCCCTTTATACAACTTATGACATGACACCGACTCCCCTGATGGTATAAACACATTATCTTTTACCAACTCAAACTCCCCCAAACCCATGGTTAAAGCATGACTTCTAGACACAAACGAATGGGTATCCCCCTAATCAAACAAAACAAAAGTTAGTTTATGGTTAATAAGAAAAGTACCGACGATTTGCGCATCATCCTTTGTCGCCTGTTTACACATCATAAACAGTTCACCACTATTCTTTGAATCCCTCCTCCTTGCACCGTACTTGCTGATGTAGTACACTTGGCCACCGAATTCTGGTTCGCATTGTTGTTCGGGCGCTGATAAGATCCACCATTATTGCGGTTATAGCCGCCATTGTTGTTGTTGTTGTTGTTGTTGTTGTTGTTGTTGTTGTTGTTGTTGTTGTTGTTGTTGTTGTTGTTGTTGTTGTTGTTGTTGTTGTTGTTGTTGTTGTTGTTGTTGTTGTTCTAACCGCCCTGACTATTCCATGACCCAGATGGTCTGTTACTTGCCATACTCTTACTCGGAGCCTGCAAATAGTTACCCTGACATGATCGCTGGAAGCCTCCTCCTCCAGCACTTACTCAAATCGCTTGTGGCCTATCCCACCACAGTTGAAGTAGTTTAAAGTAGAGTTATCACTAGCGCTCCGACCACATTTTCCCCCAAAGCGAGATCTTCCACTAAAGTCAGACCCACCAGAATAAGCTCAAGCCTGGTTATGGTTACCACACTTGAAGCTTGTCTGGTTACCACCTTCATTCTCAGCCTTCCGTTTCTCACTCCCCTTTTCCTTGGTCTCCTTGTCCATGTCAACCAACCTCTTAGCAATTAATTCTAGATGTGGAGATTGCGGAGGTGAACATTGCATTACTGGGTCTCACTATGACATGGGAAATGGGCTTGACGGCAGTGGTACTCGGAATTTATTCTCTACAAATCGAGTGATTTCCTTACATAATGTTGTGAGATAAAATAATTCCCACCATATGGTTACTTGAAAAATAATTCCCACCATATAGTTAAGGTAGGATGGGATAACCCAATGTAAAAGGATTGGAAAGAACATATACTTAGAATTTCTATAAGTATTGTCTTGTAAAAAATTTATTCTCTATATATTGCTACTTTGATTTTTATTTATTTTTTAATTTTAAGAAGACATATTTAGGTATATATTACGGATTATAATTATTTGACATATAATATTATATAATAATAAATTTCAAATTAGAATTATGATAAAAGAATTTAAAATATTTGATTTTTTATTTGAGTATTTTAATATTAGTTTAAAAAAAACTTTTTGATCGATTTATTTTTTGTGCCCGATATATCTTTTCATCATTTTCTTTTTGCAACAATTAGCCTTTTTTTTTTTTTGCAATAAGCCAAACATTTTTGATTTTTTACACTTCACACTTGATGTATGACTTATTGCACACAAAAAAAAAAGACGAAAAAAAATATGAATTATAACTAGACTTGTACTACCTTCGATGTTAAATTTTAATCTGACTATTTCGGACACAAAATATAAATAAAGCTATGAAAAAAGTACGAGTATTTTTTTTTTACGTAATATTAACACACATAAATAAAAAAATACTTTTAAATTCTTTTATCATAATTGTATTTAAAAATTAAAGTAGCAATATGTAGGGAATAATTTGTTTACAAGACAATACTTACGGAAAATTCAATTTTATTGTTTTTTCCATTTCTTAGCTTTGGATTATCCAATCGTAGCTTAACTATATAATAGGAATTATGTTTCAAGTAGCCATATGATGGGAATTAATTTATCTCTTAGCATTAGGTAAGGAAATCACCCCTACAAATCTTCCAGATGCTTCAATCGAGTAAAGCTAATGCTAGATACGTTGATAATGTTACTAGTGATATATTGTTGGTAGTAAACAACTTTGATTTTATTAGCTTTTCTTTCATTAAAAGCAACTCTTTTACTATAACGAAAGGGCAAATTAATGAGAATATTTGTTATGGTGACACAAAAATATAATTATAATTTAATATTTTTACAAATAAGAGCAAGATATTACATACACATGTTCGAACCACTCGCAAACTTTTTGAGCCAAGTTGAAATTAGCTTGACTTGATTCGTTAAGTTATCGAGCTGTCTCATCTCATTATCACTCATATATACTATTGTATTATATTGTATTACACCTTAATACTTTATTGTCTATGAGAAAGTAATACCCGGACTTAGACACTTCAAAAGAAAAGAAAAAAGAAATAATAAGTAAGTTTGATCAAAAGTAATTTTTATGATTGAATATGCATATAGAAATAATCAGAAACTTAATCTAGATTACAATAATTCTTAACCGGCGACAAGGTTTATAAAGACAAATGAAATCATTAAATTTAGTTATGAGAAAAAGAACTGTAGACAATCTAAACCTTGATCACTGCAGCATATAAATATCGCACATTGAAGATGCATATGAGTTATGAGTGATCCATATCACGTTTATGTGTTACTCCTACGGCAACCATTGATTTTAAATTAAAACCTTTTTTATACTTCTTTAATGAACTCAGTTAAGTGACAATAAAAATGTTTGTTTTATTTAACTATACTCGTTATTCATTGAATACACTAGAAAATTTGTGTTTTCTTACAATTTGCGTGTACCATTTAAAAAATAGAACGTCTCCCTTCTTCTTCTGAAAGTTTCAGATAGCCATATGTGATTCATTTACAGTCAAATGTGATCATTGTTAAAAAGTTATCTGAATAACAAATACTAGTTACAACATTTTGTCACATTTTACCATAAAAGTGTTCACAAACGGACTAGTCCATCTAGAAGGAGAACTAGTGTGTAAAAAATCCATCATATATTAATATCAAATCGACGCCAAAATAATGTTGGAAGACTGAAGAACCCAAGTACCTAAGCTATATAAATAGTTTTACGGCTTTCTAAAAACTACTCCCTCCATTCAACTCCACTTTACATATTTGTTTTATGGTAAAATCTTGCTTGTAACGGAGGGTATCCGTCACAAACTTGTGGCGGGTACCATATTGTCTCACAAAAAACCCATAGGGAGTGAGAGAAGAGCACATGGGGTGGGTGCCCCACCTTGTCCCCTCTACCCATTTCCACTCACAAAATAACCGTCCCAAGATCCGACCTGTCACAAGGGAGACCTACTGTTGTTTTATTACGTTTGCCAACGCGACTTTTACGCAGTAAATATCTTTAGCTACGTATTTGTAAAAATTATAAAAGTTCTATTTTAAATGTATTCTTAGAGACGAATCAAATAAGATCCCACATAAATATATTTTAACTTATATATCGAGAGAAAATTAAAGTTGAATGTTCGCTTGTGAATAGTGTGCAAATGAGAAACATGTAAAGTGGAGTTGAATGGAGGGAGTAGTCTTTTAGAGTGAGTCCACGGTCAACAAAAAGTAAATTCTTTGAGCTTGACCTCAAAATGGTAAATGTGACATTCTTTGGAGGATAACTGGATGACCAAAAAAGTGACATTTTTCAATTGATGTATCGGATGTGCCTTTACGTTGTCAAAAAAGTTACCTTTTACAACCAAAAAAGGCTGTTGATAACTTCATTATTTACCTTGTCCAGTTGGTCATTTGGGGAGCATGAATGCCGGGATAAAGAGATTATCACTTCATGCACTTATTACCTCTTTTTCTATTCGTTTCAATTTTCAAATGAAACCTCAGAAATAAAAGCCAATGTACAAATTGGTGACATTATTCAAGATTCAACCACACAATTAAAAGTTGTCTACTTGTATTAACATGTACAATTGCTATTATAACAAGTTAGGTTACATTCTTTTTAACTTCATTTTTCTAGACTTTTTTGAACTAAATTAAATTTATATTTATAAAATTTTAATTAGATTTATAAAATTTTAATTTTTTGTACTGAATATTAAGATCTTAATTTTTGTGAACTAAGCTTATAGAGTTTTAATAAATTTATAGGAGCTGAACTTTTCTGAACTAAATTAAATTTATATGATCTAAATTGAATTTATAAGATCTGAACTTATAGAAAAAAGGGTATGAATTAAATTGAATTTTTATTTCTAAATTGAATTTATAGGATCTAAATAGATCCTATAACATTTGAATTAAAGTTAAAGAAAATGCTAAAGAAGAGTCTTAGTTATTAATTCGCAAAACAAGAAGTTAGTATTAGAAAAACACATAACTTTACACTTATTAAAATAGTGAACTCATGAATTAAGAAGAATGTTTTATCCAAGTTTTTGTATACATGTTTGATACTCCGTACTTTAATGAGAATGGGGATCAAATTATCTAGTAATTTTAAGAACCTTTATCCAAATAAATTCTTTGGCTTAAAACACATTATACATGAGTCATGACTATCATTTCATATATACACATGACTCATACATGACATTATCAAATTTTTTTGTCTATTTTGGTGAAACATGAGCGAAGTCACATTTGTTGAAATTGGGGAGGAAACTAGAGAAGGAGAAGGAAGTATTAACATATTCTGGGAGTGTGTGAAGCAACTAAAGGACTCGTCATTCTTGAAGATCTTATTTTATAAGAGGTTTCTCCAATGTTGTTGCTAATGCGATTGCAATGTTTGTTTCAAAGAACCAAAGATTGCATCAAGGATGACTTATTTTGAGTTTTGCCCCTACTTTTGTATCAAACTATTGTACAACATATTAACATATAAGTGAACATTGATATTCTAGAAGTATAAAAACAACCCGTAAATTTCTTTCGAGTCTCTTTATAAATGATCATTTTATTATTAGCATGGAACAAGCAACCCTAACACTATATCTAATTTCATCAGTGTCTAAAAAGATAATGTCACCATACTTGATAATCTCATTATTGTTTTTGGGCATAAAACCAATTTAGGTAACCTCTTTGTCAAGAATCATGATTTGCCGATTCTTCCCATTTTCCATATCCTAAAATTTAATCACAATATATGAAATCCAATACTACCTTAACAACACAGATAATTAAGAGTATTCTCTCATAATACATGATATTTTTGTCTGAAATAATACGACGGGATTTTGAGATTACATTATACCCAAATGTGACCACTTTTTTTTTTTAAAAAAAAAAAACCACCATAAATTGTAAATACTAGCTGCATTATTATAGTCACATTTGACCATAAAATGGTCTCAAAACTCTGTCTTACTGTTTTAGACAAATATAGTCCATCTAAAACAAGGACTTGCGTATAATCCAAGATACGAGTAGTAACTAAAAACACCACTCTCTGTTCAAATCCCTCCCTTTCCGAGTCTTCCTTGCACATCCTTCGTGACTGTGGTTTAGCCAGTAGTGTGTGGTCTCTGCTCAATGTCGAGCACTCCTTTTTTGCCCTTGATCTTCAGCCCTGGTTACATGCTAACTGCACGTCTTCAAATCCTTCTTGGAATACTCTTTTCTCCTTTGTTATTTGGCGCCTTTGGCTAAGGCGCTGTGATCTCATCTTTTCGTCTCCCACTCCCATGTCCCCTCTGACCCTTTGCAATACTTCCTCCACCCAGGCCTCTGAGTGGGTTTGCGCTAACCAACGAACTGTTCCTAGCTCCTCCCCGTTTCCCGTTACCATTGTTGCTGCCTCTTGCTACCCTAGTAGCTGGGCCCCTCCTCCGCATGATTGGTTCAAAATCAATGTTGATGCGGCCTTTTTCTCCTCTTCTTCCTTGTGTAGTGTGGGATGTGTGGTTAGGAATAGTTATGGATCTTGGGTTCGTGGATGGTCTACTAGGCTTACTACCCCAAACCCGTTTATTAGTGAGGTGCTTGCCATTAGGGAAGGATTACGTCGCGCTAGTCTTTTTGTAAATAATGTTGTGGTTGCCTCAGATTGCATAAATGTTGTGAATGCTATTGTCAAGGCGGGCTCTGTTTGTGGCCCTTTTGCTAACATTATTCTTGAGTGTAGAGAACTCTTAGCGTTCTCATCTAGCTTGAAGATTGTTTTTGAAAGGAGATCGGCCAACCGAGTTGCGGATGCCATCGCTCAATTTGCCGCCAAGGATACTAGCGACCAAGATGGACGTTTTGATTGGGTTTATGCCCCACCTTTTGTAACCGATCTTTGTTGTATTGATTTTGTAATGGCAACTACGCCTCTTCCCCCTATCCGCCCCCTTGATGTAATTGATCTCTGAACCCTTTTTTCTACTACTGTCATGCTCAAATTTTCCAAAAAAAAAAAAAAAAAAAAAAAAAAAAAAAACCACTAGACATAACAATTAACAACTACTCTAGTATGGTGCAACCTAAAGTGTAACACAAATCAAACCTTAATAAATAAAATAATTAAAAAGACAAGAAAAGTAAGGGAACGCAAATTCCCAAAGCACAATTAGGCACTGAGATTTAGTGACCTCAGTAAATGGTAGATTTATTTGTGTTGTTCCTCTATAGCTAATACCTACCTAGCCTTGTTTTACTGCCTTTGACTTGATACTTTTTACTCTGACTCCCTTTAATTACCCTCTCCCTCTCTCCTATTATTATTGTTATAAAGAGGGCACAGCCACTCTTTGTTTTTGTGTATTATTATTAGGGTTTCATTCTTTCATTCATTCTTTCTCCTAGAGAGATAAACATAAAACCCTAATCAATTCAATATGCAAGTGAAATATTTTGAGGGGAATGTTGGCTGGCTCGAGGCTTTATTATTCATCTCTTCATCTAATCGATTCATGATTATGATTATGATTATGATTATGATTATGATTATGATTATGGTGTTATGATAGGCCTCGGACCAGGCTTCATTCCCCTCAAATAATGTTGTATGTATAAAATTCCCGGTTTTAAATGATGATTCATGTTAAGGGTTTGGTTGAGGGGTATGTTGTCTGGCTCGAGATCATCAAGGTTGTTTCTTCTCTTTATTCTAATTGTTCTACTGCAATTATATACGAGTAGAATAAAATGAAGAATAAAGGAAGCCCTAAATGATTCTCGGACCAGGCTTCATTCCTCTCAACCCTTCAACTCTTTGCTTCTTAATCTTTTACCTAATCCATCATTTCTTCAATATAATCTTCAACAGGTAAGTGTAATTTTACCCTTCAATGTATTCATTCTCAAATAACAATCTATCTTGCTTAAGACCGTCTTAACCTAAAACCTCACACAACCTCCTTTTATTTCGACCTGTATTTTAATCGGGTGTGCATGAGAGTGTCGTCTTAAGTTAAGACGGTCTTATTTTTAGGGGTTATAAAAAAAAGGATATAAATATTTTAGAAAATCAGATTATATTCAGATCTTGCTACAACTTGTAAAGATTTGATGATTTTCATCAAGCTTTATCCAAATTCCATAAATGTGTTAAATTTATTTGGGTAGATATTGTTGAATATTTTGTCAACATTCAAATTCAAAAATGTTTGATTTATTTAGTTTGTAAAGTAACGTTTGTTGTGTTAATTGATTGATATGTAGTTTGATTTAACATTTGATTTGACAAATAAATGTTAAATCATACAGCTCACAAGTCACATACAGCTGGCTCTATTCATATTCATGCGTCTTTCGGAAACTTGTGCAAATTCATATTCATCCAAGGGTTAATGTATTACACTGATTATGTATAGTTACTTTAATTTACTGCTCAAGTAAATTCTTTTACTTCTTCAGAGGTTAAAATTTGAAATGTTTCATCAAAAAATTTACTAGCACTAGTCATTTTTATTTTCACCTTTTTTTTTTCTCAATGCAATGAGGAGAATGCATTTTGGAGTTTTACAAGCAATAAAATAGAAGAATATTATATAATTGTAATTTTTATTTATGGAACGTAATTACTCTTTCATATACGGAGTATTATAGTGATTTATGATTGTCGAATTCCAATCATTTTTGTAACTACAACTCGTTTGTTGTTATCTTGTTGTTGATGATGATGTAATTTGTCGAGAAACCAAACGCAAAAGTGAAAAAATCATGACGGAATGATTAAGAGTATCATTATTAGGGCAACAAATATTTTTGTACGCATAGTTTCTGCAGCTATTTGTATCGCTTCAAATCAAAGAGACATGAAAAATAAGGCCAATTCGACGATTTAGCTTTACAACAATAATACGGACTACTTCCTATCCTCGACTCATTAGTTTATCTTTTTTATTCAAGGATAAACAAATGATTAAAACATACTAGAATTTTAGTCACAAAATGATCTACCATACATGTTTTTAAAAACTAAAATTGTTTATTAAAAACATTAACTACTGAGGCCAAGGTTAGTACATTATATGAGGGTGCGGGGGAGATTCAAACTCATGACTTATTGTCACGATACCTCTCTGACCTACCTCCTTCTTAACTCGTAATCACTAGGTTAAGAACTCTTTGGTTCACTCGTTACTTAGTTTATGAATACAAGTAGCTACATTGTATGCATTACGATTTACAACCCATATCCCTTGTATGCTGCGAAACAGTGAAGAGCTAGCTCTCATTGTTGCTAGGTCTACGTTTGGTTTTAGGAGCTCAGTTACTGAGATGAAATTGTTTTACAGTGAAATTTTTTACCTGGTAGTTTACTTGCGTTTTCTTAATCTCGTCTAAGTCGGTTGCAAAACTAGAACTAAGATTAGGGGATAGAAGTATAATGCAAGTGGAAATTAGGGAGGGTGAACTTGCAAGACAAAAAGAGAAAGTTAGAAAAAAAATTAGAAATTTTAACTATAGATATACATTTATCTAATACGGAGTACTTGACACCCAATTTCAAAATCTAAACACCATTAACAAGCACAAATTCTCATTTGTGACGCATCATAAACTTGAATTACATCTCATAACTGTCTTAAATAACGATAAATATTGAAGGTGGTTAGGAGATGCATGTCACAAGTATCTTTTCGTCACAAATAAGAATAGCTGATTAAAGAATATATGACTATATGAGTAAATAAATTAGAAGAACCATATCAAGTGTAGAGCTATTAATTTAAAGATATTAAGATTGATGGTTTAGTATGGATCCTAATATATTATCGACAGTTCTTTACATTTTATTTTATTTTCTTTTTTTTAGGTGTCCGAATCATTTGTTGCTTTCTCTCGTTTTCTATATTATGTTATCTCTCAATTTTTTGGTTTTGTGCAAAAAATCAACGTAAAGGAATGACTGGAACAGAGAATATCGTATTTCATATATGCATAAAATACTTGTAAAGTAGCTGAGGCTCGTTTTTCGAAAGTTGATAGATGAATGCATTCAAGAATACAATTCAAAAAAAGCTTAACAAAAAGGGAGCAAAATAGAGCAATTACATGATGCACTCAATGAGTGAACCATCTAAGAAGATAGAAAGAGTGTAGTGGTGAACAAAGTTAGATAGTGAATCACACAGATGCATATACACTAAATTGATTAAACCATGCACACAGTATACAAATGTATGGAATTTTGACATTGACAGGATAATATTAACAGATGTTGACAATTAACAATTATGTGTAGTTCTTTAGATCTCCTCATTTGTTAGATTTCATGTATATTGCCATACCCAAAAAGACCAGGTAACGTAGTGACGCCATACTATTAACTCTAAATAAATAAATCATTACAATCACACATACGTTATTGCCTTGTGTATGTGTTTATAACTTCTTTTGCTTATAGTAAGGTAAGAATATTGGATACAACCTTGCTTTTATGATTAGAGACGGATTTATATAAGTTCGACCCTTTGATATTTTTATGTTTTATTTATTAGATCTCTCGACCGGGAAAAAAGTACGTAAAATGGATGAACCACAATTAATTTTAAAATATAATAACACAGTTTTTCTGTAAAAGTAAATTTTTTTTATAGAGAAAGGATAATGTATCGGTCCGTCCATACTTTAACTAAAATCCCACTTGGAGAAATAAAAAAATCATTGAATTTGAGATTAAAATCTCAAGATAATTATACTCATTGTCAATGATTTAACATCCATATACGTTATCATTAATTTACTAAAACCATTTTAATTATGCTAAATTAAACTGGACTTATTTAAGAAATTGAGCTGAATCAATCTAAAATGAGATTAGGTCCCTATTTGGCAAACTATATAAGTACAACTATAATAGTAGTGGATAACGTTTGTAGAATATGATTAGCAGATTTTAGTTGTAGGTTTAATTATCAAATTAAATTAGCAGAATTAAGAACAAACATTTGGTACTTAACAAATCATATGACAATTAATTAGATTATTTTGATATATAAATTGAATATGTTATTACAATATGTTAGTATTAACAACATATGCAAAATAGCAGATTCCGACAAATATGTTATAACAATAGGTAGTCATTTACCAAACTTATGAAATTGGTAGATTAGTTGGTCAATTTACTATTTACGGCGACTACTACTTTTGCCTAATATACGCTTTATCAAACATGGCCTAAGTCCAAAATAAAAAAGTTTACACTCCCTCCTATTCTAAATAAATATCCCATTATTCATTTCCGTCTATTCACAATAATGTCTCATTGTCCATTTTTGGTAAGTGTTGTGTGGTTCAAATTCAATTCCATTTCCGTCTATTCACATAACTGTCCCATTGTCCGTTTTGTGTGGTCTAAACTCACTTTCTTAATTCTTGTGTCATCTTCATAATAGGACAGTTATCTAGAATTGGAGGGAGTATTAGCTTTGAAAAATCCCAAAAGGACAGTTTGGGGAGTATATGAGGAAGAAATGATTATGAAAGAAAAACAAAAGGATGAGGCTGAAAAAAGGGAGACATGACTTGGAAATAGAAGAGATAAAAGGAGGAAAGTATTAATGAAGCTTTTCCAAGTCCTGAAAATTACAGTTACTAACATTAGTAAATATATTACTCAGTTATTAAAACAAATAAAAAAGAAAGAAAAGAAGAAAGGTAGAATGAGTGAGATGGAGAAGTAAATGACGAAGCATCTGACAAAATAAATAAACAAGGGAAGTCATTGGGAAATGAAATGCACACAGTAATATGAACTGACTTAATTTATTTAAGAGGGAGACTATAGAAAGAAAGAAAGAAGAGTTTTATATGTGACGGTTTCAAATGTGATCATTTTAAAATAAAAAATACTTCGTAATTAATTATAAAATATTATCTACTAAATAATGGTCATATTTTTTTTTATTAAAATGATATTTAAGCCTCTCATAATTTGTGACGAAAAAAAGCTCGATACAGATGAGAATTTGGAAAGAAAGAAAGTGAGTATGTACAATTTTACATTTTACATTTAATGATTTACATTGGTTTGTTGTTCAGATGTATCAGCACAAGTCTTGGGGAGTTTCCTTCTATTTCGCTTCTCAGCTTTCTGTCTTTCTTTCCTAAAGGACACCCCCTTTTTGACATTTTTATTTGGAACTCATTATCATTTTATTTTTATTTTTAAGGTTTTAATTTCTAGTGTTATATTTAGGGTTGTTATGCACACCAACAAAAACATCTACTCCCTCCTATTTCGAATAACTCTCTCATTTGCCATTTTCGTCTATTCACATAACTGTCCTATTTGCCATATTTGGACATGTATTTTTACTTTCCTGCCCTTGACTCTTTTCTTTATTTACCATTCCAACCACCCCTAAACCATCATATTCAATACTTTTCATTATTTAACTCTTATATTCTTACCCCTATACAATATTTTTCATTATTATAACTTCATTCCTTAATTTTCGTGCCATTGTCCAAATGGGACAGTTATTCGGAATAGGAGGGAGTATATATGTCTATAGTTGATATTTTTCGACTCATCCGTCAGAGCATCCACAATGGTAAGCTAGTTGCTACTAGCTTACCTTTGCCACATAAAATTTTCAAGCTAGAATATTTGTAAGCTACAAACTATTCAAATGATAAGCTACTAGCTTAGTGTTGTGGCTTAAATGCACCATATGTCAATTACCTTCCACAACACTCTTTTAATTAATACATTTACTTATTTTACCTAGAAAATAAAAATTAAAAATATTTAGTGTTGTTTTAATTGGTAGATTTTTTCTTGTAGGCCCATTTAAGCTATTAGCTCAATAGAGCTACTAGCTCAATTTAAGTTAGTACATGTAAAGTGCTCCAATGGTTAAACAAATAGCTTGAAAACTTTTTTATTTGCAAGCAAGTTCTTTTGCTTAACCATTGGAGATGCTCTCATCACCTCACAACAACAAAAACTTTTTATCACAAAATGACTTTTTGTGAAACTCATCCATAGTTGATGAGTTTGACGATGGGTTTGGCACACAATTTTGGAGTTTTTATGGAGTATTTTATTCTCTTTGCTTGGTGAACCCAATTCAATTGTTATTGTGAGAAATTTTTGAGAAAAACTTATTGTTGCTGTTATGTAAAGCTTTTGGGAAAATTTTTATCTTATGATAAAATGAGATGGATTGGTTGGGAACCCACGAAAAACAACAACAAATTTTTGTTGTTTTGGACGCTCTAAAGATACTTATATACTCCCTCCTATTCACTCATTTATTCCTTCTTTCCGTTTTCATGATAGTCGGATTTTCTTCCTTCTTTCTTTTTTTGGAAGGTTTTGTGTGGTCCAAATTCAATTATATGTAGGATAAAGTGTTTTGTGTGATCCTAAATCACTTTCTTATTTCTTGTGCAAAATGAAAGGGGAAGAAATGAGTGAATAGGAGGAAGTAATTAGCTTATACTTGAGTGACATTAAACAAAAGTGTAGTGGCGTTATCACCGCCTTATATTTAAGTTATTAATCTTAAAGTAAATTCTTTAGTTATACATTTCAATGAATCGTATTAAACCTCTCAAATTATGACTCAACCCATTTTTTACAGTGTTCAGAACAATAGTAAATTATTGCCCGACCCAACCCAACCCATTACATTTCAATGAATCGTGATACAAACATGAGACATAACACAACACGCAAATTTGGTTTTCATGCTACGGAGTGTTTATTTGTGCATCATGATTCATGCATTCACAGCAAATACCTGATAATCAAATTCATAAAATATAGGAAGTTGGAATGCGCATACAAAGAGGGCCGAGGCTTAATAACAGATGTCCTAAATCTATCTTGTTACCCGTAGAATTTGAAGGTAAGCCTACAGTGTTACAGTAGATAAAATAAACTGAAAATTTACGTGATAACCCTAAATTTTGCCACTTTGCACATGGTATCCAATATTTTAAGTTTGTGTATATGTTACTCTTTACGTTTTATTTTTATGTACAACATGTCCTTTTGTCGCTCTAACAAACTTCAATTCAGCATAACCCATGAACCGGAATTCGGAATCGGACAAGTTTTTATTCTACCCACAGTTTCTTGTCATAATCTACGATTTGAGAAATAAAAAATTGTCGACTGACATTTTCTAGGTTTTTTTCTCACTAAAACCTAAAATCGACCATAACTTCGATCTTAAATTTTCGAATGATCATTTTTTGTTTTATCAAATTATAGATCTCGAAGAGATAATCAATATATAAAAATAAATGGTCGATTCCGATTTTTGGTTTACAATTTATGCTCAATTGAAGATTCGAATAACGATAAAAAGAGCATATTATACTTGAAAATTAAACTTCAAGGTGCACAAACTTAAAAAGTTGGTTACCGTGTCCAAAATAACATAGTTTAGGGGCACAATGTGAATTTTCCGTAAAATAAAAATAGCTTTATTATTATTATAGAGTTACTATTTACTAGTGGAGTCGGCCACAGAATCAAAGGATTAATAGAGACACTCATTTTCCCGAATAATTACATATCCTACCTCCGCCAATAGATTGTATAAAAATTTATATAAGTCTAATTTACGGAGTACAATTATTAACATATTGAACCATTTTCATGCCCTTATTTTTTTACTTATTTCCAAGTCACAATGACTCAAATTTAAAATAATCATGCATTTCTCATTTTATTTTCGCCTTTAAACATTTCTGTCTTAATTGGTGACGAGTCTGACGATTTTTGCAATACTTTATACCAACAACATTATTCTCTATAGTGTTGCCTTGTGACCGAGAGGTCACGGGTTCAAGTCCTTGGAGTGGCCCCTTATAATGGGATCTTTCCCCGAATCCTCGCCTAACGAGGACACCATCGTGCACCGGGCTACCCTACTGTTAAACTAGTCTTATTTCAGACAATCAATTAAATTGTCTTCACTAATAATCTTTCCTAATTGGACACTTAAAGTTTGAAAAAAAAAAAAAAAAAAAGTATCAGGACTCGATGAAATCCATCAAATCCCAAACTTGTATGAATTTGAATACAACTTGTCTTTAATGCTTTGCCTACTGTTAGTTCTACAACTTGTCTACTGTTTTAAACATTGTCTCCTCTTCATAAACCAATCTTCCTCTCCTTTATCTCTTGTATAATTTGGAGTTCAACTTTTACCATTCTTCTTCTAAATCTACATGTTTTATGATGGCAACTACATTTTTCAAACTACTAATAAGGAAATATAGGTGGTGAATAGTAATTAGTTGCTTTCTATTTTTTGATGTCGGCTATTAACTTTTGTTCCTCAATCTACTTTGAGGGGGAGGGCTTTGACTGCATGTTATCAGAATCTAGTTTGGAGCTAGGTTGAAAAAACCAAATTACGGTCTAATTTAAGACGGGTATATTAATCTTCAATTCAAAATGAGTCAAATAGAATAGATGGTATAAAACTATAAACACATAATATAAAAATCAGCAAATAGTTTGTTTCAGGGGTGATGTCTGACCCGTTTTAATTTTAAGACGAATATGTTATACTCCGTACTTAGACATGCTACCAATTGGTTAAAAAGTTTTAACAAATGAACAATTCTTTTGAAAATATACCGCTTGATCTTTGTATACATCATGAACTCATAAATTGAGAACTCCATAGGTAAAGGACCCCAATAACTTCACGGATACCCAAGATGTGTGAGTCTAGTGGAATTCCAGGGTAACCTCAAAGCCTCCTAAGGAGGAATTGCGAGGTCCTGGGTTCGATTCCCTAGATGAACACTTTCCTAGGGACCTGACGCCCGGAGAGGGAATAATCCCCGCGGGAAAGAACTCACATGGTACAGTTAGCAGGGGGTCTCAGTATCCGGGAGGATCCAACCTCCTCGTCATCAAAAAAAAAAAAAAAAAAAAAAAAAAAAAAAAAAAAAATAACTTCACGGATAAAACAATTATTACTCCATGGGACAAATGCAAAAACAAAGTTAATGGGCCAAGCAATGCTAAGAGCTGCATTTAGCTGCTCACCAGAAATTCAAGGGTATCGCGGTCATTTATAGAAAAAATCCCAGGATCAGCTCATTTTATCCTTGGAATTATTCAGCACCCTAGACTGTTTTTTGCGCGCCTCAAAAACGGGAGTTCAGACCCGTAACCTGATATCTAAAGTATTTTCATTTTACACAAATTCTCATTTAAGTGTAAGACGGGTCAATGCAAAATGCATAGGCAAAAGCATCAAAGTTATCTTATATATATAAGTGATACGATACTTGACTCGTTTTAATAGTAAAGTGGATACATCCTTCTTAAGGAAGATTAACAGAGTAACAGTATCACACTATCAAGCATGTGGCATATGATATCCGTTCTTCACTACGTACTGAACAAATAGGTTAGGCAGTGCATTGGACTAAACAAGCATGAATGTCCTAAAACAACAATGAAAACTGTCAACAACTAACTAGTAATTAAGCTCATACAAAATGTTTGTTGCTTCAAGAAAGATGCGGTTAGTTTAATACCCAGCCAATTCCCTAATCTTCAATTTGACTTTTTGTCTACTCAATTCCCATAATTCAATAAGCCTGACATTATTCATGTCAGAATTTAGCTGGCCAATGTAACCAAATAGTATTACATAATTGAATCCCTACTTAATCAAAATAATGATCTGGGTTTGAAACCCCGTCAACATCAAAATCGCCCTTCTGGCTACCTTTACACACACACAAAAAAAAACAGGATCTAATCTCAATCTATACGCGGCTAATGCGGTCAAAACATCAAAATTTTCGTTACATTCCTATGGGCCAAAACTATACCTTAGTTGATTCCGATTAGTTTTGAAATGGAATCATTAGTATGGCTAGGCAATGACTATATCAGTTAAGCTAGCTTACATTTGTACCTTTTGTACCTTTGCTTCTCGAAAGGAGGTTGGTTTGTTGAAATAAGATGACGAGGAATGAATATGAGAAAAACAGGTTGCCAGAATTTACACTAAGAGAGACGAAGGGCTATCTGCTCAAGTAGCACTCTCTTCTGAGAGGAGTTGATGATGCCTTTACACTCGGCATCTAGTAAAACATCTGACATTACTGCAGCTGCATAAGCTCTAGGTTCCTCGGAGACCTTCCTTAACATAAACACCTACAGAACACAAATGACTAGAGCATAAGATGCAACAACTACTACATGTATCCATGAATAAAAAAAAAGTGGGAGATTTTTAGAGCCCCCCTAATGAAAACCAGAGCAGTAGAACATTATGGGTGTGAGCTAGATTTAGGCTGAAGGGTAGAGTGGGCGAAGCAGGGCGGGGAAGAGAGGGGAGCATGGGAGGAAGTACCTACGTTTGACATCAAAAACAGAAATTTGATATTAAAGGCCATACGGAGTCAGGTCTAGGAATTCCAAATCAAGCATAAATGTCGACTTATGTCACAAAATGCTCAAATCAATCAATTAAAGACGTGTCCTCTTCGTCTAATGTTCTCTAAACTGAACCAAACCGAATTGAATTTATTTAAAGCCAACCAAAATGACGTGTTAGTATGACAAATAAACTGGACTGAAATCATTAAAGCTGAACGTCGTTGAATTTAGTTAAGGTGATTTCTTTTAGATAATGAGAGCAAAACCAAAGAAGTTATATGCAGCTAACGAGCGTTAGCCAAATTAAATAATATTTCTCTGAACACCTAAATTCTGTTGGCAGTGTCCCTCAGAAGAAGACATGTGAAAAGAAAGGGAGTCTAAATTTCTGTGGTTCACATCATACCTGGTTATGGTGTGATATTTCGAGGCAGCCAGGTTTCAAAATAAATGGTTCTCCATCAATTTGAACAGGGAAAGGACTAGAAATATGTATTCTTATATATTTCCCTTGGGCCAATCTTCTCGCCTGAGATAGTCCAACCTGTGCGGACAAGAAAAACATCAATGCTCACACAATCTGTACTTATGCCACATGGAAAAGCAAATAACAAATTGGAGGAACAATTGAACACGCACAATGGAAGATATTCAGGAGAAACAGACAAAGGGATTTCAGAGGAATACTTATATTATGACACTTAGTTTATAACATGGTCTGATACACAATACTGGAATATTATTTTCTACAGTTCACAAGACTAGAAGCTCCTTTTAATGACAATGAGGAAATGTTGATGAACACCACGGCTACTCAACAAATATTTTTCTTACCCATTCGGAAACATCATTATTTTTTTGATTTTTAGGTAAATAAAATAAACATTCACAGATGAATCACTACCTGAAGTTTCCCTAGGTGCCATGCTCCAGAAACACAAACAACCTCAAGCATTTTATCATGCATGGACTGACGAGTGAAAACATCATCATGCTCACAATCATTCTGCCAAAGGTCTACACCACCCATGTAGCTACCAATATTAAGAACAATTAATCCTTCAGCATCCTGGAAATGTGGGTAATAAGCATCAGAATTCTGACCGCCAAATTTCTGATAATATACAAAAAGGTAGTTCCTACTGGCAACATTGATTTTTGCTTCAGAACATGTCACCAATTACGGAGTACCACGTACCTTAGGAATTGAAATGTCTTTCCCATCAACTTCAAGCCAAACTTGCCATGGTAAATCAGCACAAGCTCTGTCCATCATATCTCTGGCGCCTTCCCTGGCATACCGCAACTTATTCACAAACTGCCACAAACTTCTAATTAATACACATTATTAACTATTAAACATTTAAACTAGATTTCTGGTTCCTTTTCCTTTTATGTTGCCTGATTTATATATTCAGTTAGACTTTCTTAACATGCTATCAATGAATGGTACATGAACATCGAGTTTAAAGTCTCATGTGCAGCTCAACTTTGATTTATTCGGTATGCACTAGCAAAAATGGGATTGATAACGTTTATGCCAGTCTTAGAAACAGCTAAGTGAATTTTTAGGAAGGAAAGCTAGTAAATGGTTGAAATTTATCAGGTAGGCATTGACAAGTCACGAGTGACAATCTTAACAAAAACAAGGACCTGCATTTTAGTTTTCAACAAAGATGTGCCACTGAGGCACAAACTCAAGACCATAATTAAAACTGCAAGATGAAAAAGAACATCACAGTTCACAGTTCAGGATGAGCGAAAATTTTTGGACGAGACAGACCAGACACATGCTCACACAGAACTCTTATTTTACTTTTTGGTTGTGTGTGTGTGGAGCTTGAGGGATGATACTGCATAGCAATGAGTGGCTGAAGTGTGTGGATATGTGGCTACCTGACTGTAATACTTCTCAGGATTTTCCTCTCGATTGACATGAAATTCATATGCAACTTTTGCATCACACCCAATACCTGAAAAATTGTTTACCGATAAGCGTTAAAGTAACAGCAAAATAAAATAAAATAAAAGTAATGGAGTTGATAAATAAATACCTAGATAGTTCATCATGAATTTGGAGCTAGTTCTATTGGGATCCTCAATTGAAGTTTCTTCTTTGATATCAACTTTCCAGCGATCCAAAACTGTGACCGCTGCATGATTGACATCATGCAAAACATTGCTTAATGCAGGTCCTTCAATTTTAGAGAAACCTCCTCCCCATTGTAGAACCCTTGAGAGATCATTTCCCGTACCCAATGGAAGAATAGACACAGGTGGAGGTGACTCAAACTTGAACTTCTCAATCACATCAAGAACCCAGGCAACAGTACCGTCTCCACCACATACTAATACTCTGAAGTTTGGCACATTGCTAAATAACTTCAAACCAGCCTCAGGACCTTGGGAAGAATTCAATTGAAAAACCTGCAATAGAAAGGCGGTATTAGATAGATAATACTGAAAGTAAGTTGATATCAAACCCTAAAGTAATGCACAGAGGGATCAACACCAAGTTATGAAGGTTACTGCGAGATCGAGATTTACCATGCCTAGTTAAGTGTCATAACTCATGGTATTAAATCTCAGCCGCTATACCAAATTACATCCCAATTATCAAGGATTTAAAGATTACCGCAGTCCCCAATCAAGACACAGCCCCATTCGAGGCGGCATCGGCCACATTTAAAGCACAATACCTAAGTTCTAATGTCAAAATGTAGTCAATAATGACAATTAAAGTCTACTTCAAAGTTTTAATGTCCTAACACAAGCTAATATCTAAAGCTTCCCAAGAGGAATGACAGCACACGGCACTAGGTATTAATCGCTGGAAGTTAATATTACAATAACTTTCACTTTAAAAGTGAAGGCTTCAGTTAAGACTCCGTGGTCATTACCTTCTACAACATGTCATAGTTTCCCGAGTTGGTCCTGATCATAGAACATCTGAAATTAGTATTGGGGAAAAGTAAACCCAATTACTTCAGAAAGGGGGCATTATATGAGTTGAGGAAGGTTATTTTCTTATAATAGTAAAAAGCCATCCGAGACTCCAGGATATCCATCACTTGGATAGGTGGACAAAGTAACAAAAGGATACATGTTGACATAATAATTCTCCATGACTAATATGTACTATGAACAGAACAAAATTACCTGTACAGGATTCAACATCATATTCAGTCTCCTTCTTAGAGATGTCCCATGCTGGGCACCACTTCTGGTGTTGATAAAAACCAAGACAGGTCGAGCATCCTTTGGCAAATCCACAAGCTTGTACTTCTTCGCCTGACCATACGTAACTATTCCACCCTTCTTCATAATAAATCCAGTATTAGGTCCCTTTAGAGCTTGTGCTTTGGCATTTCTTGACAAAAAGTCCATGTTTTTTTCACTGTAACATTTTTTCAAAGAAGCTATGCCATTAAGCATGTAACCAATGGGGGAGTCAGGAGCATCCTGAAACTTGACACTAAGAGAGCGAGCTGTTTCATTTTTGCGGTGTCGTCTTTTTCGCATTTCTCCGCGAATAGAAGATGCCACAAGCTCTTCTCTAATAGAACTTAATCCCCTCATGGATTCTGCATCAATTTCTTTCACACATAAGGGGGAAAGAATAATCTCTCTCTGAGGACCCAAATTGCACGCATCCCCTGTTTCTTTAGACATCTTAGTGTGACATGTGACATGTATGAGGCGCTGACACCACATGCAGCTCCATGTCGGAGAAGCATCAAGTAAAGGAACACCACAGGGCTCATCACAGTAGAAACAGAATGCAGACGTATCAGGATTATCATCCATCGTAACCCATCTTTCTGACCAATGGTGTTGCACGTGGCTATTACCAGCTTGGGCAAAACATTTACAACCCTTAGCTGCATACTGTGAACAATAAAAATGAGCTGCTACACCACAAACAGCACAGCGGTGAACAGGAGTGTTCAGCACAGCCTTTGTGTTCAAGGTTTGTGAAATGGATAGAGAACTCAAACAAACACAGCACGTAGATGGCTGTTCACTGCCGCCATAGTCTTCTGCCCATGTATGATGTGATAAAGGTACATTTAGCTTCTTCAATGCTTTTTTCTTAGCTCTAGCAGCAGCTTTAACCCAATTTAGAGAAGTTCTCCTTTGCCATTTAAGGCATGCGAACACAATGGCCAAAAGTCCCAACGATCCAGTAACTAGCCATCCGAAAATGACAGGACCAAAAGCATCTGACATAGCAAATAACCTCGAGATCGAAAAATCAAAATCGAACATGGTGCTTTTATCTATAACATCAGTCTCTGCTTACGAAAACAATGTACAGAAATTTCTACAGCAGACGGCAGGCAGGACCTGAACGCAGTAAAACCTATATAAGATTTATAAGAACATAATATTCACATCTTCTTCAATCCGATCAAATGTCTGCAAAAGAAAACACCGATTTCCAACATAATTACCATCCGGTTTCCTAGGACAAGGCCTTTCTACAACTCAGCTTAAACATGCAATGGCGCATTCATCTAGAACTCATTTATTATTTCCATATCTTTCAACTCCATGTCATGTCACAATTTCAACCTTGTACTTTGCATGAAAGAGAAATTAAATACCTAAACCAACTAACCAATATTATACTCCCTCCATCTGGTCATCTGTTTACCTTTGTTTTTGGCATGAAGATCAAGGAAAGAGGAGGAGACCGTTTGTAGTTGTAATTAATGGATGACAAGTGGGTAATAGTGCAACTGGATGACTAAATTACCCATCAAAAACCATCCTAATATAGAAAGGCAATCAGATGAATGAGACATCCTAAAACGGAATAGGGAAACGAATGACCCGGACAGAGGGAGTAATCACTTAACCAAATACTGTAAGTTACTCTTTAATTTTCTTTTGCTTTTACCAGAGACACCCAGTTAGGAAACTAAGGGGGATTAACAAGGGCGTTTGTCCCGTGAAAAAAAAAAAAGTGAAATATTTACTTCAAAACTTTCGAAAAATTGAAATATTTAACTAGAACTTTCGAAAAAAAATTGATATAATTACTTAAACTTCCAAAAAAATTGAAAAATTTACATTCCCCTAATTCCAAATCCGGTTCCAACACTGGAAATATTAACATAAAATTTTGAATTTTCTTTTTTCTAATTTACCTGATTAAATTATTATATTAGTTCATCCCTGATATTTTTCGCCCCCTAACTTGAAATCGCGGTTCCAACACTTGATAACAATTGCATCCTCCAAAGTTCCAGTTCCAGCCACATGCTAACGACCTAATATAGAAATTTACAATTTTAAATTAATTGATGTCATCATAACCCGTCTAAAAAAAATGTGACGATTAACCTAAAACCATGATCACATTGAAATTCAATTCAACAAATAGTTAAGAAGACAACTGCATCAAAGCTAGGTATATACTCATAATCTAACAATTACGCAACAATATCTCATTTCCGAAATTCTCAACAAACATAATCAGCAAAACGAACAATTACATTTACAATTCAACAATACATCAAAATCATACAGCACATACAATCATTAATCTCGATATTATTGCAAAATCATACATCAAATATCATAATAATTAGAAAAAAGAAAGCGGGAAAAAGTGAGAGGAACCTTAGGAAAGAAGGCAATGCGAGAATAAAGCGTGGGATGAAGAAAGCTCAAAGGATGAATCAAAAGAAACAAGGGATATATTTTTAGTGGAATTCTAACGGAAAAAAAAGTGTCACCAAATAATATTATAATATTATAATTAAAATAATGATTGTCAAGAGAAATTGAAATGCCGAAATTGAGGGGCTCATGTGGGAGAAGAAAGGAGGAGAGTGGCAATAAAAATGTTCAACATTTAGCATTACTACACGACGTAGCGGACGCTTGCAACACGGTGTGCCTTTTGGGTGTGTGGGGAATTTTTTTCGCAAAATAGTGTTTATTTGACAAATTATTTTTGTTTTAAATTATTTGGGGTCAATTAGTCCACGTTATCAGTTATAATTTTTTTTTGGCTGTTGTCAGGGAAAGCCGCGACTTTATTCTTTGTCACTTGGGCAGAAGTGGCTGTAAGTTGGCAAAATAGAGAAATGACAAACCCGCGGACTACACCGACTTTACCCCTTCTCACCTGAACGCTCTAAGTTTTTTTATAGAGTGAGTCATAAAGTCGTGGACTGCACCCGCGGCTTGGGCTGCTATGTACAAAAAATGTGGGAAATGGGTGTAACTTTTAAATAGCATAATAGAGAGTAGTCGTGACTTACATCAACGACTTTTACTGGAAATTAGAAAAAAGCAGTCCGAGAAACAATCTTTCTAACCATTTGTAACACCCCCATAAGTCGGGACCTTTCTCAAGGCATTCCCAACACATGGAGGCATTACAAGAATTGGTTTCCCAAATTTGTAGTGCGAACAAACAAGTCAAGAAGAATTTACGACAATAAACTTAAATAGATAAATATTAGTTAGATAAATAGTTACAAGTTTAGGGGATGCAAATACCATCTCATTTAATACAACCCAATTGAAATGAAGTGGAGTCTAAAATGTCAAAAATTAGATAAGCATAAGTGGTGACAACTAAATGAAGATCGCTCCCAAGCCCTCGCATCAATAAAGCTAACCTGTCAAGCATTGCTCCCCATATGAGCGGAAATCACCATATGGTTCACCACAGACATTTAAAAACCCAAGTGTTAGCTTAATAATACAAATGCTCAATAGATGCAAATGACAAGGATTACATGATCATCTGATAAATGTTAAGGCTAACAATCATGAATTGATAAAATATGTGAAATGCATGACAATCACCTCCAAGTTCCTTACCTTTCCATAACCGGTGGCCGGGGCACGCCCATGACGCCACATACCAACACTAGGTACTCGGAACACGTCCGTGGTACCGGGCCCGAGAGCGACTCGAGTCCCCTGCCAGACATCGTGCCTCAACCACACGAGTCCCTCCAAAACTCAAGTACTAGATGTGCACATCCCCCTTGGAGTGGGAAGTTCCAAGGGGTGACTCAAGCGGAAGACGGTTTTCCAACCGCCTTCCGTCTCCATAACCACAACCAAATATGTTCCACCATCTTCCCACACCAATCAAAAGACAATCAAACCAAACAATTCCCAACAAGAATACTCATGTAATTACACCAAACATAATACAAGTCAAAATGCTCAACCTTTACCAATTCACTTTTTTTCATGTAATTACTTTCTAACATGTTATAATGCATTCTAACCATGTATAAGACGATTAATCATAGTTACTCTTTCATCATATACATAAACAACATGAAACCATATTATGTCTTAAGCCCTAATTACCATTAACATGTTATAATGCAACTACGTGAAACAAAAGCAATGAATGATAATAAATGCATAATCAACCAGACATATTATTAGAGCTAAGTAGGAAAAACCCTACCTCAAGCTTATCTTCACAAGGCCTCAAGCTAACCACTAGAAATGCTCCTCAATGAAGCTTCCTACACAAATTAATTACTACATTCATTACCATAATCTACTACAACAAATATACTAATTACATCCCTTAATTCCCATCTTAATTTCCCATAACCTAATTAATTATAAGATAAACTATTAGGATAATTAAGGTTACTAACATAGGATTAAGGGAAAGTAAAGTACAAGTTGACTTACAAACAAAGTGGATGAACAAGGGAGGAAAAGGTGGCAAGAATCCTTCACTTGGAGATTAGGTTTTTAGAGGATAATTTTGGTGAGTGTTTTAGAGAGAATATAGGGAGTTTAGAGAGTGTTGGAATTGGTTGGGGAATGGATTTAGGTGAGGAAATATGAAAGGATAAGATTCAAAAGCGACACTTCACCAACCAATCTTCTCGCGTAAAACAGACTCGATCGGTCACTCGGTCGAGTGGTCGGTCAACTCGGTCGAGTGGGGGCTCCACTCGGTCGAGTGGATGATCACTTGGTCGAGTGACCAACTTTCAGAACATTCAGACTCCAGCCAAACTCCACTCGGTCCTCCACTCGGTCGAGTGGGGCTCCACTCGGCCGAGTGGATGGTCTACTCGGTCAAGTAAGGTCTTTATAAATTCGAGGTATTACAATCTTCCCCCTTAAAAAGAACTTTGTCCCCGAAGTTCACACCCGACACTATAATTACCAAAATTCTATGTCCCTTAATCCCCCAAGGGTGCATGGCGGTATGTCGAGACAAACATAAGATTAGTACGGTATGACATACTAAGGTGTGGTTGTGTCGGCTTAAGAAAGAAAGAAAGAAAGAAAGAAAGAAAAACTTGTGCTTCTTGTACTTGCGTAATACGCCCTACCCCTCAAGAAATACAGTTATGACCTCGTAACCAACTCATACCTGTGCGAAAAGGTGAGGGTATCGCTCGTTCATGGTTTCCTCGGCCTCCCACGTGGCTTCTTCAACTAGATGGTTAGACCACAATACTTTTACCAGCACCGTCTCCCCACGTTTCTTCCTTATCTTTTGGTCTAGGATCTCTTTGTGTGTTTTCACATATGTTAAGGCATCATCCAACTCGATCATATCCGCCTCAAGTACGTGTGAAGGGTCAGTTATGTATTTACGCAACTGAGACACATGAAAGACGTTGTGCACTCCGTCCAAGGCCGGGGGAAGTGCTAAACGGTAGGCCATTTCCCCGAGTCTATTCAATATCTCGTAGGGACTAATGAACTTTTGGCTCAACTTGCCTCTTTTCCCAAATCTCATAACTCCTCTCATGGGTGAAACCTTGAGTAACATCTTATCTCCTACCACAAATTCAATGTCACTTCTCCTCAAGTCGACATAACTTTTTTGCCTATCTTGTGTGGCTCTCATCTTTTCTGGGATTACATGGACTTTTTTTTTTGGTGAAAGGTTAGCTTCTCATTAAAACCAAAGACAAACTATTACAAACTACCACACCGGTACAATTTAAGCATAAATTATGACAATTAGGAGCTAACTGACATAAGCCATGCTTTCTCTCTATGCGTCTTAACAAGTGTAAACCAATACATAGCACGCATTCTCATTATACACCTAATCTCATAGACTACTCTATCAGGGTGATGCAGGAAGCCATCAACCCTGATCTGGTTCCTTTGTCGCCAAAGAGAATAGTGAATAGCCTGAATCCATGCAATAGTAACCATTTTCTTCACCTTGCCCAAGGTTTAGCTTGTATCCAAAGTAAGAGATTTGTAGCAGGCAAAGTAATATGCAAGATTGCACTGACCTTCTTTAACATCTTGAGCAGAAACACACATTGCTGAAACAGATGAGTGTGAGTTTCAGCAGCATTACCACAAATCAAACAACTGTTATCTTGGCTAATTCCCAGCTGAAAAAGACGGGCTTTCAAAGGTAGAGCCTCCCTTGTAATCAGCCAGCTTGTAAAAGTATGCTTTGGAACACTCCAAGAATTCCACACGATCTTAGACCAAAGGACCAGTGGCTGTTTCTGTCTGAGCCACTGATACCCACTGGATACTGTATATCCATCTGGGTTTGCAGTCCATTGGCCAGCATTGTAACCCACAGAAAAAATACCTCTAATCTTACATATAGTCTTCCAGCTCCAGGAGACATCATTTGTTGGTGAGTAGGAGTCCCAATCTTGACCTTTCAGATATACATGGTTTACCCATCGAACCCACAAGCTGTCAGGATTGGTATAAATCCACCATGCCAGCTTACCAATGGCAGCTGCATTCCAATACAGGCTATGTCTAATTCCCAGCTCTCCTTCACATTTAGGAGAGCAGACTTTTTCCCAACTAACCATAGGTGACCTTATATAATCTGCAGAACCATCCCACAAATAGTTCCTACAAATAGCATCAATTCTTGTTAGTACACCCTTAGGAATTAAGAATATAGTGGCCCGAATCGTACAAAGAAGTTAGTACAGATTGAACAAGAGTGAGCTCACCACGTAAGATAGTTTCCTTGCTCCAAAACCTTTAATTCTAGCAAGTGATGCTATCAATAAGCACAAAGACACTGTTGCATTGAGAGCTCCAAAGAAACAATAGGGACTCCCAGGATATTTAAAGGGGTGGTCCTTCAACAAACCCGAAAAACAAGCAAGATATCAGCTTTAGTAGAACTAGGAACTCCATTGAAGTAGATATTTGACTTCATAGCATTCATTTGGAGACCAGTAGCCACTGAAAAGGTAGCAAAAGCTCTCAAGAGAATCATTATTGAAGAAGCATCTCCTTTTGAAAAAAGTAACAGGTCGTCAGCAAAAAGGAGATGTGAAAGTCTAAGGCCTCCACACAAAGGGTGGTACTTGAACTTCATGGTAGTAGTAACATGGTCAAGGATTCTAGACAAGTACTCCATAGTGATTGTAAAGAGGAGTGGAGAAATAGGGTCTCCTTGCCTTAAACCCTTGGCACCACGAAAATAACCAAAGTTCACCCCATTCAACACAAGAGAATAAGAGGCAGTTCTTACATAAGTCATCACCAGATGAATGAATTTTGCAGGAAAGTTCAGGGCATGCAGCATACTCTCAAGGAAATTCCACTGCACTGAATCATAGGCTTTTTTTAAGTCCACTTTCATCAAACATCTGGGGGAGACTGATTTTCTATTGTACAGCCTCACAATATCCTGACAAATTAAGATATTCTCAATGATTGTCCTTCCTTTAACAAAACCACCCTGGTTGGGACTGATGATCTCAGGGAGGACAGCAGCAAGTCGAGTACATAGAATTTTGGAGATGGCCTTATATAGGATGTTGCAACATGAAATAGGCCTATATTGAGTAACATTCTGAGGTAGTTCACATTTGGGGATAAGGGTTATAAAAGTATGGTTCACCTGCTGCAGAAGCTTGCCAGTATCAAAGAAATCCAAAATTGCAGCACACACATCATCACCCACAATAGACCAACTATCTTTGAAAAATGCACTAGAGAAACCATCAGGCCCTGGTGCCTTATGGTTGGGAATGGAAAAAATAGCATCTTTAACCTCTTTTTTTGAAACTGGGGACAACAAAATAGTCCAATGATCCTGGGTACAGAGTTTACCCAGCTGAACCAGAGGAACATTTACAGGAGTAACAGTTGCAAAAGTGCCCAGTAGGTGCTCATAATATCCTAGAAAAGCATTTTGAATTTTGTCTCCATCAGTGAAAGTATGACCAGCAGCATCAGTAATCCTAAACACCTTAGATTTAGTACTTCTCCCTTTGAGGACACTATGGAAGTATCTAGTATTATTATCACCTTTATTGACCCAAGAAGCTTTAGATTTTTGAAGGAGAAAACTGTCACAAGCACTCTGAAGATCTCTATATACCTGTGCAGCTTCTCTTTCTTGAGATATAAGCTGAGTATCAGTAGGATTATTAGCAATTGCAGTCTGAATAGCATCCAAAACCTTCCAGGCATGAGCAGTGCTATTCTCCACATCAGCAAAAAGATTCTTATTCAATTCTTTCAGAGGTTGCTTCAGGCTTTTCAGCTTCATGACCACCTTAAACATTTTAGTACCTTGCCAATATTTACTCCAATACTGTTGAATACAAGGCAAAAATTCATCAACTTGACTCCACATGTTATAATACTTAAAGCTTTTCCTACCCACAAAAGTAGTATCAGAATCCTGTATGATGCAAGGGGAGTGATAAAAAAGGCCTTCATTATAAAAATGAGCAAAGGCATCACCCCTGGATAGAAGCCAATCCTGGTTTACTAGGACTCTATCAAGCCTAGAGTAGACTCTAGTGGATGGGTCTTGCTTGTTGTTCCAAGTGTAGAAAGACCCAACAGCAGGACTATCCAACAAGCCACAATAGTCAATACATGCTTGAAAATCCTCCATTTCTTCTATAGTAGTCTGACCACCTAGCCTCTCAGTAGGACTTAAGACACAATTAAAATCACCACAGAGGATCCATGGGGAAGTAATTGAATCAGCAAAAGAATTGAGTTCCAACCAAAGAGCCTTCCTTTCATGGGTATCATTAAAAGCATAAACCATGGTACAGAGGAAGTGGAAATTGGTACTAATTTCAGTAACTTTCATATGAATAGCTTGAGCACTATACTTCAAAATATTGACATTAAAGACATGTGGCTTCCAAAGAACCCAAACTCTACCTCCTGGATTACTACTTGCCATCCAGGATTACATGGACTTGATCAATCATGTCTTGGATCATTTGAGCCCCCAATAAGACGGCTTCGGTGCTATCATCCCAACAAATCGGGTTCCAACATTTCCTTCTATACAAGGCTTCAAACGGTGCCATGCTAATGCCAGTATGGTAGCTATTGTTGTAAGAAAATTCAATCAAATGTAGCATATCTTCCCAAGAACCCCCAAACTCCAAGATGCAAGCCCTCAACATGTCTTCCAACGTTTAAATGGTGCTCCCCGTTTGTCCATTCGTTGCCGGGTGGAAAGTCGTACTCATCTTCAATTGAGTACCCAAAGGAGATTTGAAGTTCTTGCCAAAACCTTGAAATAAATCGCGAATCTCGGTCCGACACAATGTCCTTTGGGAATCCATGAAGTTTGACCACATACTTGCAATAAGCATTAGCTAACTCCACCTTGCTCCAAGGGTCCTTCATTGCAATGAGATGAGCCGATTTGGTTAACCTATCCACAATGACCCAAATCACGTTGTTCCCCTTTTGAGTTCTTGGTAATCCCACTATGAAATCCATATATATCGACTCCCACTTCCATTCCGACACTTCTAGTGGCTGCACTTTCCCTTGTGGTCTCTTTTGTTCTCCCTTCACTCTTTGGCAAGTCAAACACCTTGCCACAAATTCCGCCACTTCTCTCTTCATATTTAACCACCAAAAGGTCTTCTTAAGGTCCTTGTATAACTTGTCACCACCCGGGTGCACCGAGTAAGGTGTGTTATGAGTTTCATTCATTATATTTTTCTTAAGCTCTTCATCATTTGGTATGCACCATCTTCCCTTGAATTTAAGGCTTCCATCCCCATGCAACTCAAATCTTGAGAGCTCTCCCCTTTCTAGTACCCCTTTCCATTCTTGGATCTTCACATCACTTGCTTGCTTCTTGATACGTGCATATTCTATACACTTTATTTGCAGTTTTGGCACGTATTTCCATGCATATTAGCTAGCTTAAAGCTACTATTTCTCCCGAAACGGTTTACTTTGCATTTTCTATGATTTATTGTAGGAATGAGTGGAAGTGAGCTAAATCAAGCCTAAACCATCCTCCGGAGGCAACTTCAGGGAACTTGGAAGAAGGGAGTTTGGATTCACTCACCTTGGGATGCGTGCATTGGAGTGAAGAGCTGATTTGAAGAGAGAAAGAAGCCACTACACAGCTCAGTCCAGTCGATCGACCATGCTATACAGTCGATCGACCGTTGAAGTTCAGCAGAAGCTACTGTTCTGAATTGCCCAGTCGATCGAACATGCTGACCGGTCGATCGACTAGTCTGCGAGCTGCGTTTAATTCTTCGTGTTAGACTTTTAAAAGCCCAAGTGTAATCAACTCTTTTTGGGCATCGCTTATCAGTAGAACGCAGCTACAATTTTAGGTTATGTTTTTCATTATTCAGGAACTCAGTTTAGATCTAGTCTAGAGGCAAGAAAGAGGGACGACGAATCCTGAATTCAATTACTTTGTTCATCATTTTAATTAGTAAGTTTTTATGCAATTTCTTCCTTCTTTAATTTCTTGTTATTTCAATTCTTGTTTTTACCAATTTAATTTCAGCAATTAAGTTCTTACCCTTTGTCTTAAATTCAATTCAATCATGTCAAACTTGTTCCTTGTTATCAATTTTGCAATTGTTTTAGTTTTGATTATGCATAGCTAATTTCATTGATTGGGAACGAGGTGAGCCATGGCGTAAATTAGGATTGCTTTGTTAGTATGAATTCCTCCGTATCAATCTTGTTGTCTTTTGATAAACCTTTTTACTAGATTGAAAGATTAGTAATTAAAATTATCATTAGATTGGAATTTCCTTTGAGCGAAAGCTTTGAGAAATTCTTGGGAATTAGAAGACCGTAAGGTAATTTTGAGCATTGATCGAAAGGCTTGCTCATACTCCCTGAGACCGTATTATAGGACCTCAGCTACTTTACTGACCTGATCTTAGCCATGGTGAACCGAAGTTCCCGATCTTCTTTTTGTCTTGTTGAGAAATTCTTATTTTAGCAATTAGTCAAACTAGTCAACCAATTTCAAAACCCCCCATTAATTGTTACTTTTATAGACTGAAATAAGCAAATAGAATTGATCTTGTCTCTCTGTGGTTCGACCCTTACTATCACTAGCTATAGTTTTAGT
This sequence comes from Silene latifolia, assembly GCF_048544455.1. Classification (NCBI taxonomy): domain Eukaryota; kingdom Viridiplantae; phylum Streptophyta; class Magnoliopsida; order Caryophyllales; family Caryophyllaceae; genus Silene; species Silene latifolia. Next base: position 77,380,661 of record NC_133530.1, on the reverse strand, counting down.
TTGGAATTATAAATTTAATTTTGATACAAAACGACGGTATCAAATTTTGGCGCCGTTGCCGGGGATACGGTGTAATTCTGTTTGCTTTATTTTTAGTTTATTTTTCTTGTCTCAAGGAACTTTGGTTCCTTGAGGCCGTTGCTTACCCTTGCTTCTAGTTTTGCTTTTGCACAGTTAGAAGACAGGTTTTTGAGAGGAAGACTTGAGTACTCTCAGTTTTGCGAATATGGCTACAATATATGATAATCTTCAGCCAAAGGAGCACCACCTTCCAAAGGGGCACATGTTACCTACCCCTACTACCGATAACTTCGAGTTTCGTTCCTCTTATATCGATTTAGTGGAGCGAAATCAGTTTGCTGGTCTACCAGATGAGGACCCCTTGAAGCATATGGAAATTTTCACGACTCATCATTGCTTCCATACCTATACCGGTCGGGGTGACTCGGGATGAAGTAAAAGGGGTGATGTTCTTATACTCCTTGAAGGATTCGGCACGAGATTGGTACCGCTACCTTGATAGAGTAGCAGCTGGAGTCACAGATTGGACATCTCTAGCATTAGCCTTCTACAAGAAGTACTTCCCGCTTTCAAAGACTGATGCCTTGAGAAGTAAAATTACAAATTTCCAGCAAGGAGCTGGTGAGGGCTTTTGTGAGGCATGGGGACGTTTCAAAAGTTTAGTCCGAGCTGTCCCTCACCATGGTTTCCAGCAGTGGTATCTTTGCAACTTATTCTACAATGCTTTATATGATGATTACAAGGTCATCCTGGACGCAGCTGCGAATGGTAGGTTCCAAAACAATACCGGTCAGAATAGAGGTTGGAACACTATTGAGGAGATGGCGGTCCATAGAGCTGAGTTTGGGAGTTCACGTGGAAATTCACGAAAGCAAAGTGATGAAATGAGTACCGTTGTGACACTCATTACTTCTATTACTGCCCGTCTCGAGAAGCTCGAGGCCTCTGAAGCTTCCAAGGAAAGAGTTGAAATTCCTGTCCATAATTTAGATGAGACTGCGAAATTGAGAGAAATGGTCCAAACTCTTTTGGTTCAAGTGGCGAATATAGAAGCAGCCGGGATTGAGTCCTCAAAGAATTTTGTGAAGCAGTTGGAGAACATAGAGGCTAAGCAAGTCGCCAATTCTTCGAGCAAATGTGAAGGGCCAATTGAAACGATTAATGTCATTAATCTTAGAAGTGGCCTCTCTTATGAAGGTCCCGACAAGCCAAGAGGAGACTCGGGAAATGATGAAGAGGCTAGTTTAATTTCTGGTGCAAAAACGAGCTCAATTGCCAGATCACCGGGTCGATCGACCAACAACAAGAAGCCGATCGATCGACTGGCGTGTCAGATAAAAAAGTTTCTGATCAGAAACTATTCACACCCAGCACAAGCAGTCGATCGACCAACACTATCAGTCGATCGACTGAAGCTCCTGGCGAAATTAATTCTGACCAGGAACTATTCATGCCCAGCCAGGTTGGTCGATCGACCACTCCTATCAGTCGATCGACCGGGTCTTCAGTGCAGGACGCAAACCCGTCAACTAATTTGCATGATTCTACACTTATTGATGATTTGACGGAGGTTTTAAACTTACGGAAGCCGAAGGTTACTGATCCTACGGCCAGTGTTGCAGTCCTGTATCCGGAGCGTTTAAAGAATACTAAGCTGGAGCGCAAGTTTGGTAAGTTTTTGGAGATGGTCCAGAATCTCGAGGTAACGATTCCTTTTACTGATCTAATTACCCAGGTACCCTCTTACGCTAAATTTATGAAAGACATTTTAAATCGTAAGAGAAATTTTCGTGATGATGGTAATGTTGCTTTTGTGGAAGAATGCAACGCTCTTTCGCAAATTAATATACCACCCAAATTAAAGGACCCGGGTAATTTTTCAATTCCTTGCACTATAGGTAACCACGAAATTGGAAAGGCCCTTTGTGATTTAGGGGCCAGTGTCAGTGTCATGCCATATTTTGTTTGCGAAAGGTTAAATATTGGTAGACTCAAGGTGGCCGATATTACCGTTCAAATGTGTGGACAAGGCCCTCGGGAACTGCGTCCGCGGGATCCACACTAGGCATAATCGACTCGAGGTTCTTTCGAATCGAATTAAGACAAATTAGAGTCGCCACCAAGTTTTTTGGGAACTTGGAACCGTTTAAGTCAACTTTACACCTTTCATCGAAAAGCATAAAGCCAATCGACTACGAGTGATTAAAGATAAAGACTTGTACCCTATATCACTCGATTTGAATGACTCTAGTAATCCAATGGTATTTAGACGGATCCACAAACCATAGATCTTGAGTAAGGGGTGAGGGTACGTGTTAGGAAGCCCATAAGGACACCTAACCCCGCCCGTCAATAACGGCCTCTACTAAGTCAAGTATCGGATTTCAAACAAGGTCGTAGCTACTGCGATGTATGATATGCAAACATCGTTTTAAAACCCTAACATGTGACAACAATTTCTATGTCGTTTTAGATGCAACTAAACTAACTTTGTCAAAGTTGTAATTTAGCATGTGGGTTGATTGATCTAACAACATACAAAGCAAACAAGGCTTAAGGGGAATGGGGGAGCCGTTGGGATCTACCCTATTACAACCCAGGCATTTCATGCCGACACAACGAGAATTTAGAGATACAACTCGATCTAAATACAATTGCTATATACGACACCACACACGACACATGGCCATTCGGCCTAGGAAAATGTGCACAAAGGGGTGGCCCACGGTTTACATAACTCACGGCCTTGAGTCACTCCTCGTAATGCGTGCTTTCGCTTAATCTCATCGAATTAGACATTAGGTCACACACCAAAACTTGCATTAGCATAAATCGGGCCATGTTGCTTTGAACAACATGCGATTTACTACGCTCTTACATGAATTGGAGCACAACTATCTAACCAAATAAGACTAAGGTTTTTATAAATCGATTGACTCGACCCAAAAGAAAACTAATTACAAGTGAATTACAAGAGACGACTCGATAAGCAAAAGGTAATTACAAAATACAAAACAACGATAAATAAATGATATAAAGATGAAGCAAGAATGACAAAAAGGCACGGCCAAGCACACGGCCAAGCCACGTCCACCCTAGTTCCTAGGTTAGATTCATTAGTTAGATCACAAATGATTGCGAAACGAGTTAGGAAACGAGTTAGAAAACAAGTTAGAAACGACGTTGATCGATTGAGAAGATGTCACGCGAATGTGTATTCTACACGGCCTAAAGGGTCCAACTAGGTCACAATATTACAAGATTAACGCTTACTCATCGAGTGTAAATAGGAAGGTGCTAATCACGCACTCCTATGCTAGCGAGAAATCGAGTGAAAAGAGAGATGCATTCAATTAGGTTATAGAATTGTTGATCGATTTTAATGCTTGTGTCGAAGCCACCTAACGTGTCTAATTAGGTTATTAAATTGATCTAATGTCGTCTAAATAAGTCATATGTTAACAATCAGAGGTCGAACTAACATACAACGGGTCCTAGGGTAGGTCGAATTGGTCGAAACAAACGAGGGATCAAAAGCGAGGAACGAAGTTGGAAATCGTTTTATTAATGCCCTACCTTGAACACGAGGATATGTAAATGAGACGGGGTGTACGACCGACCGATGTGGCGGATTTCTTTCCCATCTCAAGTCAACGCGGGTGTTCGTGGTGGTACTTTAACTCATACTCGGACTAAACTAGTTTCATAATTAACGATAACAAACGATAAACAAAATAAAACGAAACAATAAAAAGCAAACATAAAAAAACGAAATAAAAGGGAGAAGAGGAGGATTTGATGCACCCTCAACCTACATGTATCGTTGACACCGTCTTGGGTCGTAATCGATCGTAGATTTTATCTCGAGAGGCCGTCGTCGACGAAGGAACAAAGCAAACAACACGTTTTTTTGCAAATCTGGACAACAACTTTCAAACTGCAATTTCTCACTCGTTTCACGGTGAAAATTAGATTTAAAAGATGTTTTGAAAACTAGAAAGAGATGAGAACAAAGATCTTAAAACAATCCCTGCTCATTTTGAGTTATTGGGCACGAAAAACGAGCACAAACAGAACTGGACAGACAGGAAAAGCCGCGAAAACAGAGTGTATAACACTCTGTTTTTCGAGGGAATTCGTGTACTCTCAAGGGCAATTTGGCTCGTAAATCTTTGTCTAAGATGCAGGTGGATGTTGTATGGTTAATTTGGAATAAGAAACTCGAATTTTAATGGAGGTTTGATGGTTGAACGAACGGTTTCAAAGGGGACACACAAACTGATTCTCAGTTTGTAAGTCGGTTTTGTCGAGGGTTTTTGAGAGGCAATTAGGGTTTGTTTCTGGAGTTTAAAGCTTTTAAGTGACGTTAGTATGTAGGGAGAACTTAGAGTAATGAAAGTATGGCAGAGGGGACGTATTTATAGGGAGTTAAAGTAGGGTTTAAGAGAGCAACAAGCAGTCGGGCTGCTTTGTTTCGCTGCTGCTGTCCAGCAGCTATTGTGAGCTCGTGTAGGGTTTTGGAGGGGTGTTTATTGGTGGTTAAGCTAGAGTAATATGGGTAGGATACTAGGGTATGGATTAGGGTTAATGGGCACGGGTTTAAGTGGTGTTTGGAGCAGGTTTTGGACTCGGGTTTGAGCTGAACGAAAACAGGGGGGTCGTGGGCTGTTTCGTTTTGGGGCCTGTTTTGGATGGACTTGTGGAAGTGTTTCGAGGTGGTCTAGGTGCTGGGTTGTTGTGGGTAATGTGGAGCACGGGTTGGTGGTGATGGGTTGCGGGTTTGGACCAAGTTTGAGTCGGTTTAGAAGGGCTTTCGATGGGCTATACAAACACGGGTAAAGGAAGGAATTGGGCTGTGTTGGGGGGATGTTTGGAACGAGATTTGGGTGGGTTAAACAAAGGGTTTGGGGTAGGCTTTGGCTAAGAATCGAACGCGGGTTATGGGAGAGGAAGTTGGGTCGAAAGTGCGTCGAAAATCGAGCCCAAATCAAGCATAAAACGAGCTCACAAATCGTGTGATTAAAACGAGTTTTCAACTTTCGAAATCGATTTTTCAAATCAAATAACACGCTAAAATAAATGATTTTTCAAATCAAATACACTCATAAAGTGATTTTTCAAATCAAATATTAATTTTATTTTCAATAAAATAAACTTGAGAAAATAAATTCAAAATAAAGTAAAATGGATTCACCTTAAAAACTTTAATTTAAATATCATTTAAATTAATAAAATACTTCGTCGAGAACGCTCATTCTACATCGTAAAACGAACCCAAATAATGACAATGACAACTAATAAATACATGTGTCCTATCATCATCGGGTGTTTGTCGGGTTCTCTATAAATTCCAATATCGACGGATACGGGTATCTACAAAATGGCAAATAGATCGACTCAGAGACCTATAGGAGTTCTAGAGGATGTACCCGTTCGAGTGGGTAAGTTTTTTATTCCTGTCGATTTCGTTGTTTTGGACATTGCAGAGGACAGTCAGATACCTATTATTTTAGGTAGACCATTTTTACATACAAATGAGTCGTGATAGATGTCAAACGCGAATCATTACCTTAGAGGTAGGGGATGACACACCATTGAGTTCGATCTTGCTCGTAACTCGATCGAACCTCGCCGACGATGATACGTGTTATTCCATTGATATTGTTGATGTGGTCATTAGTTATAATTGGAGGGAATCCTTAGCCAAGGATCCCTTAGCTGATCTAACTGGTTCAGATGAGTGTGCAGGTAATACAGTGGAGAATGCTGAGAAGCCAGATGCTTTGGTAGCCTCAATGGAGAGCTACGAGCACTACTACAAATACAGGCAACCACAACGGCCCTTTAACAACGCTTATTCACGAAAATCATCAAAACACGTTGTAGAATTTATTCCGCGAATTTTACCAAACTTAATTACAACGGTTATGTGTTGTTAGCCGTTATTATTGGTTTTAACAATGGGTCATACTTAAACAACCGTTGTTAATGAAAAAACTAATAACAACGGTTAAATTTTAACCGTTGTTAATTGTTTGGCGCCAAATTAGTGAAAAGTAATCACAACGGTTATATTAGAACCCGTTTTTAATACGTTTTAACAACGGTTGTAGACTCAATAACCGTTGTTATTAATATTATGAAAATCTTAAGAACAACATATTGCTTTATTCTGCTATACGCTACAAACACAAACACAAGCTAATACTGCTACTATATCATCCTCCATTCCTCCCTGATCGTCTCTCTGTCTTCATCTCCGTCACTGTTGTCACGTCTTCTCTCCCTCATCGTGTTTATCAATCAGGTATATATATGTTTCTTAGCAACGCTTATAACTAGATATAGGATTTTTTGGGTTATTATCTAATTTGTTGATAATTTAGCTTAATTGCTTTCCGAATTTCGTTTATTTGTTTGCCTATTATTGTATTTTCTGAATTAGTTGCCTATTATTACGAATGTAGAATAATGACTCGAACTTGGATGATTGATGCAAATATGAGTGACCGCACCTACAAGGATGGTTTAGCTGAATTTTATGAATTCGTTTCGAACAATTTGAAAGGTTCTTCTAGTATTGCATGTCCTTGTGAAAGATGTGGTAATATTAGCTATATGGCTTTTTCGGACGTTAAAATACACCTAGAAAAGTGGAGATTTAGTCGATCCTATACACTTTGGATTTTTCATGGGGAATCATTAGAGGAAGAGAATAACTCTGAAGAAGATGATGTTGAGGTACACGAAAGGCTAACTGATGATCCTGAGTTTGCCGAGTTTTTTGAGTTGGAAGAGTTGGAAGTAGAGAAGTTGAATGTTGGGTCTATAGATAATGAAGAGAATGATGATGAGTCCATTGCTTTTGAAGATGTAGGTGATGACACTAGTAATTGGGATGACCTTAACAACATGTATGAGAAGTTGTGTGAGTCCGAAGCACCTCTCGTATCCTGGTTGTAAGTTCACAAAAATGTCGGCTGTGGTGAAGTTGTATAATATCAAGGGGGCAAATGGGGTGAGTGACACGTGTTTCACTAGTTTTTTAGCCTTGATAAAGGAGTTGCTTTCTGATGGTAATGTTCTACCTGTTAAGACATATGAGGCGAAAAAACTAATAAGAGGAGTGGGTATGAAATATGAGAAAATACATGCATGTCCAAATGATTGCATATTGTATCGGAAATTATATCAAAACTTAACCAATTGCCCTAAATGTTTGGAGTGGCGTTATAAGGATAAGGAAGGGATCCCGGCTAAGGTGTTGTGGTATTTTCCATTGATACCAAGAGTCATAAGGATTTATGCGAATTCCGATGATGCAAAAATGTTAACTTGGCATGAAACAGGAAGAATAAATGATGGAAAGCTAAGACACCCGGCAGATGGTAAGCAATGGAAATCGTTCGACGCTAAGTATCCCGAGTTCGGCAATGAACCTAGAAACTTACGTCTAGCGCTGTCCACTGATGGAATGAACCCACACGGAAACATGAGTAGCCAACATAGTACTTGGCCAGTAGTGTTGGCTATTTATAACTTACCTCCATATGTGTGCATGAAAAGAAAGTATTTGATGTTGTCGTTGTTAATTTCCGGCCCTAAACAACCTGGAAATGATATAGATGTATATTTGGAACCTCTTCTAGATGATTTGCGATTGTTGTGGGATAGTGGGATAGAAGTATTTGATGCATATAAGAACGAAACTTTCAATTTGAGAGCGATGTTATTGTGTACAATAACTGACTATCCGGCTTATGGCGACCTTTCTGGGCACACAGTTCATGGGAAAGAGGCTTGTCCATTGTGTGGGGAGGATATCGAGTCTGAATACTTGAAGTCTTCTCGTAAGTATGTGTATATGGGAAATAGGAGGTTCTTGTCTCATGACCATTGTTATCGCAAGATGCAGAAAGCATTCAATGGAAGACAAGAACTTCGTCAACCTCCTAGAATTTTGAGTGGGCATGAAGTTTATCAAAAAGTAAAGCATATTGAGATAGATTATGGGAAGAAGAGCGGCTCTAAATTGTCTACTCATGGGTATAAGAAAAGATCCATATTTTTTGATAAACTTCCATATTGGCCGACCGGAGGTCGACATTGCCTCGATTTCATGCACATTGAGAAAAATGTCTGTGATAATATTATCAATACCCTTCTGAATGTTCCTGGTAAAATAAAGGATAACGCCGCAGCTAGGGAAGATATGAAAATGATGGGTATTAGGCTAGAGTTGGCACCACAGAAGAGAGGTAATCGTACATTTTTACCGCCAGTAGCTTTTACCCTTTCACGGAATGAGAGAAAAGAGTTATGTGCATGCTTGAATGGAATTAAAGTGCCACATGGTTATTCGTCGAACATCAAAAGCCTAGTGTCGATGCAAGACCTAAAACTCACCGGGTTAAAGTCACATGATTGTCACACTTTGATGCAACAATTACTACCTGTGGCTATTCGTTCCATTTTACCTGAAAAGGTAAGATATGCTATAACTAGATTATGTCTCTTCTTCCAGTCCATATGCGAGAAAGTCATCGATCCCGATGACGCGGATTCATTGCAGGACCTCGTTGTAACCTCTCTTTGTCAGTTAGAAATGTATTTTCCACCCTCTTTCTTCACTATCATGATTCATCTGACCATTCACTTGGTTAGGGAGATTTTGTACCTTGGGCCCGTGTACTTGAGATACCAGTATCCTTTCGAAAGATTGATGAAAGTCTACAAGGACTATACATCTAATCGATATCGTCCGGAAGGTTGTATTGCTGAATGCGCTATTTTAGACGAAGCTCTTTCATATTGTTACGCTCATCTCTCCCCTGAGGAGTTGATTGGCGTTCCTAAGAATCGTCATAGTGACTGGATGACCGGAAAAGGTATTAGGGTCCGGGTTGAAAAAATTGTGACACGTGAAATGTTGCATTTAGCACACATGTATGTGCTAAACAACGAAGATGAGGTGCAACCTTATATTCAACAACACAAAGATGAGCTCAAATACGATCACCAAAACAAGACCGAGAAGTGGATTGCGAACGAGCATACGAAGACGTTTCCAGTGGTTTAGGAATATTGTCTTACAAAGTCTTGATCAAACCGGTGATGACATCTCTCCTAGGTTACTACGTCTTGGTTTAGTTCTAAATGCCAGGGTCACCTTTTACAACAGTTTTGCCATTAATGGATATACTTTTTACACCCGCGAGCAAGATGAGGTGAGCACAATGCAAAATAGTGGTGTGAGTTCTGAATTTGAGGCAATGCACTTTGCTACTTCAAAAGATAAAAAGCCTATTTGGGGAAAATGCCTTTATTATGGTGTTATTCAAGAAATATTGGTACTAGATTACATTGATTTCACAATGCCTTTGTTTCGATGTAACTGGGTTGATAACAACATCCATTGTGTCCGAAAGGATAAGATGGGATTTACGTTGGTCAATCTGGGTAAGGTTGGCAATAATAAGGATGATCCTTTCATAATGGCATCCCAAGCTAAACAAGTGTTTTATGTCACCGATCCTATGGATAAGAAGTGGTCTGTTGTACTGTCTATAAGGAAAAGAAGGAGTAGTCCATCCGATAATGGTGATGATGATCAGGATGTCGTTTTTGAGGGAATGGATCAGTCTACCACTGTATCTTATTTCGACGATGTTGACACTGATCATGAGGACACTGAAAGCATCTATATGCGTGATGACCATGGTGAAGGTATTTGGGTTAACGAAGAAACTATGACATCCAAGAAACGTCCCCGATCCCGAGATAGTTCATCGGACACAAGTATGCATGCATCTTTGGTGTTGTCTTATTTTCTTGATCTTATTATTAGATGTGGATCTTTGGTGTTGAAATTGCTGAATAATGTTGCTGGTGCTTCTGTTACGTATGTATTGTTACAGTTTTGGACCGTAATGGAATTACGATAATTTTTTAAAAAAAGAGGTTCAACAATAACAACGGTTATATTTAAATTACCCGTTGTTAATACTTTCAACAACGGGTGTAGTACCTCTACCCGTTGTCAATTATTTTTTTGACATATTTCATTTTGGCGCAAATTTGGTGAAAATATATTACAACGGGTATATTTTAACCGTTGTAATAAACTTTTGACAACGGTTTACTTTTATTGACCCGTTGTTATTAACATATAACAACGGTTCTTCTTTGAGCACCCGTTGTCAATAGTTTGTCTTAATAAAAAACTAATATAGAAACCCATACAAAGATGCCATACACAAACACACACAACATTATTAGTTCAACCGTTGGTATCCAGTGTTAATTCTTCTCTCTTCCTCGCTTTTTACATTCTCGTTCTCGTCGCCGTCGCGATTTAAAGCCCGATTCCGTTGCCTTCCCTTATCATCCTGCTCGTTCTCTTTATCATCATCATCAACAGGTATGTTCACTTTAATTTTGTGTTTCGTCATTAGGGTTTTAAGACGATCATCTTGTTTCTTTTTCATGCATCTGTTTGTTTTTCGTCTTCTTTGTTATCTTTATCATCCCGCATCATCTACTTTACTCCTCTTATCGGGGTTTAGGATTTTAGAAGCTCAATCTTTTGTTTTAAATTTTCATTCCTATTAGGGTTTAGGGTTTTAGATAATACTCTGCATGTACGTTGTTAAGTTGTTCATTTCCAACTATATCATTCATATTTGGGTTTTAGGATTATCATGGGTGAAAAACGTAAAAGAAGTCAAAAGAATAATGAGCCTGGTGATAATAAGCCTGGTGAGAGGGTGCTACGAAGTGCAAGAAAGTCCTTGCGGCTATAGCCGCTAAACAGTAGTTCCAAATAACATGGAGTGAGATGGGTTTCCCTCTTGGTCCAAATGCGGGTCTTTTCTCCGATTGGATTGGTGCTTGCACAAGATAGTTTGTGCCTATCCATTTAGATGATGTTAGAACTTTGAATCCAAAATTGGCGGAGTTATACTTGGCTCGTGTAAAGGAAGGCTTTATTATACCCGATAAAAGCCATGATGAGTATTTAATGCATAAGGCGGCGGATGTCCACCGGGTGGAGGTGTGGCGTTGCTAGGGATTGGTTGTATGTGGACAAGGCAACGGGGAGATGCGTAAGAGCCCACCGGAAAACAAGTGTCCCACCATCAAGCAGGAAGAATGGGATCTTTTCAAAAAGATGAGAACTACTGAGAAGTTTCAGGTTAAATATCCTCGCCTTTTAACGATTTACCTATCATTTTTTTAATTAATGAGTCCTTTATATAATCTTTTTATTATCTCATCTACTTGCGCTTTTATATAATTATTTGAAGGCCGTTAGCAAAAGAAATCGTGCTAACATTTCATGCAAGAAGGGGAAATTCTATGGTTCTCGAGGCGGTTACAGAAAGATAGAAGAGGACCTCGTAAGTAGCATGCATTATTCCCCTGTGAGACTTTATTTTTTTAATCACACTTGGACTTGCATTGATACACATTTACGTGTATAAATGTTACCATGTTAATGTGTAGGTGGCAAAAGGAGTGAAAGAGGTGGATCGGCATGTAACTTATAAACAAGGGCACACGCCTAAAGGATCCCGGTCGTCGCGTGACAAATATGATGAGGAAGTTTTGGCCAACATAGTAAGCATTATTTTATTAAGACGAGTTCATTACTAACTTTATTATTTTAGTCACAAATATAATTTGAAGTTTATTTAATATATTATAGGACAACGTATTGAAAGAGGTAGAAGAAGGGAAATTCACTCCCAGTGGTCGTAATGACGTTCTTGCTAGAGCGATCGGCCGACCCGAACATCCAGGTCGTTTGAGGGGCGTCCCGTTACAGGTTGGAGTAACGAAATATTATGGGAAAACTGCCCAGATAAAGAAGAAAAGGAAGACTATGTCTGAGAAGGCTGACATGGTAACATTTATTCTATTATTTTCATTTAAGTTCAATTCACATGTTATTGTTGGGATAAAAATTGCTGACACATTACATTCTTGGCAAGCAGCTTCAGTTAATGGCATCCGTACTACTAAAGCTGAATGCTGGAGGTAAGCTTTCCGAAGAAGAAGTGAAGATGATGGAGGATGTCATTTCTAAAGGGGGTAATAATAAGGTACAACAGATTGGTCAAGAGGCCGCTACTACCTTGGCAATACATGAGAAGGAAGTATCGGTCAACGAGATTCAGAAAGATCAGGTACCTAATAATGCTTCTGAAGTTGTAACAACTAAAGCCGATCAGGTACCTAATACTTCCTTATTTTTCTTTTGTTTTTTTTTTGGGTAAGATCAGGGGGTGTGTTCCCTGCCAGCTCTAATGCTATAACTTCTGACATGGTGCCATTGGTTAATTTTATTAGGTAAATAATGGGTCTGAAAAGGAGATGCAACTTGAGAAGACGGTGATGGAAAACAAGATACATCCCCTTCAAGTCGGTTCCTGTTTTCAGTAAGGTATGCATGAAGTGTTTAATTAGTTAAATTTATATGAATGCTGAAGTTTGTGCAAAAATCGGCCCGAGACAGAAAGCGTTTTTGCAAAATTTTTTGAATGTTTGAAGCGTTTTTGCAAAGATATAATAATGTATGTGTATATATTCTTCAGGCCGTAAACAAGAGGCCGCTTATTCTTGCTGACCCTAAACCGAAAAGCCACATGTGCGTGTTGGCCGGGTCTCGTAGAAACCAAATCTGCAGCAGCGAAACGTAGTTCATGGCGAAAAACTTTTGCCGAATCATAGAATAGTAGAGATAACTACGCTCTTTCCAGGCCATGAAAACTTTCAACCGCCTGTCCCGTTCGGACGACATTACCATTCTGGGAGATGCGCTTGAAAGTTTCATCCAATGGCCTGAAACTCACATCTACTTGGCGAAGATATCTCCGCCGCCTAAGCAGCGGAAAGCAGTTGGGGTTAGAAGAAATACCTTTATATATATGTTACATTTTTTAATTGTTGAATGTTTTTATATGTTAAATTTATATGTTATTTTTTTTTGTAGGGAACAAAAAAGACGGCTTTGGCGGATAAGCCTAAGTCCACAGACATGCCAACGACCTCGACTTCACAACAACTTGATGAGGTATTTAATTAACTTCTCCATTTTTTTAAAAATTAACCTCGCTCCCTTTATTTATATTTTGTCTGTATTTATAAAAAGCATGGTAATTTTGTGTAGGGGACAAAAAAGACTGATAAGCCTAAGTCCCCAGTCTTACCTGCTACTACTACCTCATCATTGAAAGAGCAGGTTGACGAGGTATTTAATTAAGTACGCTTTTATTTTTATTACTCCAACTAGGATATGTTACCTTTAGATTTTTTATTATTTTAATTATCTACTACATGTGTAGGCTGGTGGTAGTAGCACAAAATCAAAGACTCATTCTTTCCCGGACCGGAAAGTTAGGAGTTTAAACTCCACACAATATAAAAGGAAGGATTACATGCAAAAAGTAAGAATGGTGACGATGATGAGACTGCATGAGGAGGCTGGCCATCGCATAGCCACCGAGCAAGTGATAGTTATTCCGCTCGAGGAGGATATTCTAGGGGCTGAGCGCCAAGCGCTTATATCATGGGATCTGCTAGCCGTATGGGCTGGCCTAGACCAGATTGATATATCACACATATTTGTTTGGATGAAGTAAGTTTCTTAATAAATAATTTCATAGTCTAATATTCTGACTACTAGATAGTGTTTTAAATACCGGAATTAATACCGTAATAATGTAGGATATTGAAATTGAGAGTGATGCCCGAGAAGAATATTCCATCTGATCAATACGGATTCCCGTGCCCCTATGTTTTATCTTTATTTATTGCGGATTTCTCGTTCGAACAACGGGTAGATTATATTGCTCAAAGAATTGGCGACAACCAAGAAGTTGATTTTTGGCGCTTATAATGAAAAAGGGTAATAAACAAATTAATATTACGTTTCCCCCTACAATTGCATTTTCATAATTAATATATGTACTTGTTAATAATGATGATGTCTCTTGATGTAGGACTCATTGGGTGCTAGCAGCCATCATGCCGACAAGGAATAAAGTTTTCTGGTTGGACTCTTTACATCATCAACCAAGCGAGACTTTTAAGCACTTGATTAATATGTAAGTTTATAATACTGATTTATTTATAATAACATTTTCATTTTTTATTTATAGAAAAAAGCTCTTTCATATTTTTGCCCCTAAAAAAATTAGTTTCTGCCTCCTTTTTTATTTTTTAAAAAAAGGGCCTTTAAGAAGAAAAGAGCAAACGAGCGGATCAACCCACGGAAGATTCTCGATGTTGGCCCTGATTTTATTACGATAACAGGGGTACGTGCTCAAATACAATAACATTAAGTGCAAAATCTGTGTTTAATACTAATACAATACCTAAAGTTCAAGATTCTGATGTGAGCCTTCTCTCGTCTGTTTTTTTTATGTAATAATAGGCCCCTCGCCAGCCAGATAGCATACAATGTGGATACTACGCTTGTCGGTTCATGTTGGAGATTATTAGGCGAAGATATCTCGTTATTCCAGACAAGGTTAGTAATAATTTAAACATGTGTTTATTACTTTTTTTTAAATTAGAGCTAATGTTGTCTTGCTTGCTGCTATATATACCATGATGTTGCTAATGTTGTCTTGCTTGCTGCTATATATACCATAATGTCTTCTCTTTGTTTTTTCCGCAAGATATGCAATCAACCCGTCTAACAGTTGATTGAGCGACTCAAGTGTAGATATAGACGAGGTAAGAGACATGTGGGGCAACTACGTCTTAGAATATATTAGAAATGCATGATACTCAGAGTTTAGATCAACTTATTAGTAAATTTTTTGTTGAAGTTAGGGAATGATTAGTTCATGTAAATTCAACTCCTTGTAAGTATATATATATGATGCAATTCTTGTTGTGGTTGAATTGAATCTATTGAGTTCGATGAACCCAAATGATTTATCTTTGTCTTTGGTATATGGTGTCACGACATATGCAGTTTTTGAATGGCATGAAACAAATTTATTTTTTCAAAACATTAGGAGTTTGTAATAAAAACGGTTACTAAAAAAAACCCGTTGTGAATACCTTTCACAACGGTTAACAAAAATAACACCGTTGTGAATGACATTCACAAATACCCGCGCATAATATTCAACAACGGGTATTAAACAAAGAACCGTTGTTAAAAGTCTTCACAATTTTGGAGGTAAAATTACAACAACGGGTATTAAACAAAGAACCGTTGTTACTAAAAATTTCAACAACGGGTATGTACCATAAACCCGTTGTCAAAAGACTTCACAATTTTGGAGGGAAAGTTACAACAACGGTTATACATACGACAACCGTTGTTATATTATTCCCTCCAAAATTTTGAAACACTTTCCACAACGGAGAACACCCAACAACAACGTCTTTTAACCGTGGTGAATACTTTAGACAACGGTTTCACTAAATAAGCAAACCGTAGTAAATACCTTCTACAACGGCCGCTTTAACAACGTCCGCTTTTTGATTTTACAACGGTTTTTACCCATTGTTATAGGCTGTATCTGTAGTAGTGGAGCTCACAGAGGAAGAAGATGAGATGCTTTTAAGCCTGGCCAATGAGAATTTGGTAAATACTTGCTATACCATTGAAGCTGATTCTGTCTATGCTGTAGAGGTAAAGGTGCCAGAGCGTAAGCCACTTCCTCCTAATCTTAAGTATGTTTTTCTAGATGATACAGAGCAGTATCCAGCTATTGTTAGTCCTAAGCTTAATGATGACCAGCTATCTGCTTTGATGTGTGTGCTTAAGAAAAACAGGAAGGCTCTAGGTTACTCTTTGGATGACATTAAGGGCATCAGCCCTGATGTTTGTATGCACAGGATAGAGCTGGAAGAAGGCCACAAGCCTTACAGACAGGGTCAACGCAAGTTGAACCCGAAGATGCAGGAAGTTGTTATGGCTGAGGTGATAAAACTACTCGATGCAAGTATTATTTATACAGTTGGCAACTCCAAGTGGGTTAGCCCAGTTCAGGTAGTTCCGAAGAAAGGAGGGACTACCGTGGTTAAAAATGATAAAAATGAATTAACACCGACACGAGTTGTGACAGGGTGGCGGATGTGCATTGATTATAGACAGTTAAATGCCGCCACCAAGAAAGACCATTTCCCTCTCCCTTTTGTTGACCAAATGACTGAGAGACTTGCTTCTAACAAATTTTTCTGTTTTCTAGACGGATATTCGGGTTCTTTCGATCCCTATTCATCCTGGATGATCGAGTAAGACCACTTTCACCGTCCACGGGCGTTTTTGCATATCGCAATGCCTTTTGGATTGTGTAATGCCCCGCCTACCTTTCGAGGGTGCATGATGGGGATTTTTTCTGATTACATAGAGAACATTATGGAGGTATTTATGGATGATTTCTCGGTTTATGGTAATGACTTTGATCGTTGTTTAGCTAACCTTTATAAAGTCATGCAGCGTTGTATTGATGTTAATCTTGTTTTAAACTGGGAAAAGTGTCAGTTTATGGTCAATGAGGGAGTTGTGTTAGGGCATCTGATTTCTGATAAAGGTATACATGTTGACAAAGCAAAAGTGCAGGTGATTGAGCAATTGCCTCCTCCCGTGAATGTTAAAGGAGTGAGGAGTTTCCTTGGTCACGTTGGTTTTTATCGGCGTTTCATTAAGGATTTTTCAAAAATTGCTAAACCACTTACACAATTGCTCCTTAAGGATGTTGTCTTTGAGTTTACTGATGAGTGCCTTCTAGCTTTTAATAGGTTAAAGGAGGCCCTAGTTTCTGCACCAATCATTCAGCCGCCTGATTGGGATCTCCCATTTGAGATCATGTGTGATGCCAGCGATTATGCAATTGGTGCAGTTTTGGGACAGCGAAAGAACAAAGCTTTGAATGCCATATACTATGCGAGCCAAACTCTGGATGAGGCTCAAGTCAATTATTATACCACCGAGAAGGAGTTTTTAGTCAGTAGTTTTTGCCTTAGACAAATTTCGGTCTTATTTGTTAGGTTCTAAGGTTACTTTGTTTATACCGACCATGCGCGCCGAAGACTCTCTTTCTCAAGAAGGATGCGAAGCCGAGGCTTTTGAGGTGGATACTCCTTTTGCAGGAGTTTGATTTGGAGATCAAAGATAAGAAAGGGGCAGAGAATGTGGTGGCTGACCATTTATCTCGCATACAGCTGAAAGAAAGGGAGGATTCGTTACCCATTAATGATTCTTTTCCTGATGAGAGTCTGTTGGCTATTACTACTTCAGGGTCTTATCCACCTCCGTGGTTTGCTGATTTTGCTAACTTTGCTGTGACAGGTAAGATACCACCCGAGCTTTCTTGGCAGCAGAAGAAGCGGTTCGCTTATGATGCTAGACAATACTTTTGGGATGATCCTTATGTTTTCAAGGAATGCGCAGACGGTCTCATCCGGAGATGCGTTCCTCAATGGGAGGTGAAGGATATCCTAGAAGCTTGCCACTCTTCTGCCTATGGTGGTCACCATGGTCCATCCCGGACTGTGGCAAAGGTACTCCAATCTGGTTTCTATTGACCAACTTTGCATGCAGATAGTCGTAATTTTGTTGCTGAGTGCGATGCTTGTCAAAGATCGGGGAATATCTCCAAGAGACATGAGATGCCACAGGTAGGCATTCTTGAGGTTGAGATTTTCGATGTCTGGGCATTGATTATCAAGGACCTTTTCCGAGCAGTCAAGGTAATAAATATATCCTCATAGCTGTAGATTATGTGTCCAAATGGGTAGAAGCTATTGCTACTCCCCATTGCGATGCAAAAGCCGTGATTAAACTGTTTAAAAAGATTATTTTCCCTCGTTTTGGTGTCCCTAGGGTTGTCATTAGCGATGGTGGAATGCATTTTAAAGAGAAACAACTTAGTGCTTTATTGACTAAATTCGGTGTCCAACATCGTAGAGGTTTGGGGTATCATCCCTAAACTAGTGGTCAGGTTGAGATTTCTAACAGAGAATTGAAAGAAGTCTTAGCTAAAGTTGTTTCTAAATCACAGAAAGATTGGAGTCTTAAGTTAGATGATGTCTTATGGGCTTATAGAACCGCGTTTAAAACGCCAATCGGGATGTCACCATACCGATTGATTTATGGTAAGACATGTCATTTACCTGTTGAGTTAGAGCGTAAGTCTTGGTGGGCTGTATGTGATTTGAATTTGGATCCTAACCTCTCTCGTGAGAAACGCATGACACAGCTGAATGAGTTGGAGGAATTTAGGCTGCTGGCCTACGATAATGCTAGGATCTACAAAGAGAAAACAAAGCGCTGGCACGACAAGAGAATTATTAAGCGCGAGTTCCATATTGGCGATAAGGTACTCATTTTTAACGCTCGTATCCATTTATTTCCTGGTAAGCTGAAATCCAGGTGGACTGGCCCCTATACGGTCACAGCAGTTACAAAGTTCGGATCAGTTGAATTGGAGACCTCTGTTGGAAAAAAGTTCAAAGTTAATGGCCAATATGTGAAGCATTATCACGGATCAGATGAATTTGTTGGGAAAGTCGAGGTATTGTACTTCGACCCGTTATCGGATGATGCAAAGTGAGGTAAAAAGGTCGTGCGGGACCTCTTAAACCAGCGCTAACTGGGAGGCAACCCGGGTTGTAATTAATTGTAATTAGGAATTTTATTTTGTTATTTCATTTAATTTGCATTTTGAGTTTTTTGTTTTATTTATTTTATTTTAATTTGCAATTTCTTGGTTTGGAAAATATGTGCGCCTTTGATAATTTTTACAGGAATTTATTTTATGCAAAGTGCGTAGGTGGTTTACTGGATGTTTGTGAGAGAAAGACGGGAAATTATGATGGCAAAATGAATTTTTGACGAATTTGAGTTTAATTGCCAGCGTCCTGTCGATCGACTAAGGTAATCAGTCGATCGACTGATGAAGGAAAAGCAGAAGCCACTGTATAAGGGGGAGTGGTCGATCGACTGGGTCATGTAGTCGATCGACCACCACGCGAAAGGGCAGAAGGGCTGTATAATGAAGACTGGTCGATCGACCGAGTCAAGTGGTCGATCGACCATTGCACGGGATCAGAATGCAACTCATAAGGGAAGTTTTACTTCATCCTTCATTCATTCTTTCACTCCCTCTAAATCAGAAAATCAAGAGCAAACCCTAATTTCATCCCCTTTTTCGCGATTTTCACCTGCAATCCCCTCTTAATCTTGATTTTTCTTGCTTTAATCCTCAAGTTATCTTCAAGGTATGTCTCTAATTTTATTTCCATGCTTTATATTCGATTTCTACCGAAGTTTCATGCCAAATTTTCGAGCACTGTTCCTTTGAGACGGAAATATCGATTTGGGATAATCGATTTTGGGGGTTGATTTCTTGTCGTTTTTATGCTTTAATCGCTTGTTCTACCCTTTTCCTTTGATTTTCAAGCCATATTAGCAATTGTAGGATACTTAAATCAGTTTCCCCCAAATTTTGGAAACCCTAATTTCGGTTTCTGATTCTGAATTTTTAATAAGGTTTCATGAATTGTGATTGCTAAAGGTTAGGGGAAGCTCATTACTAGTTTGTTGTTTGCAGGAAACAACAATGTCAAAAGGCAAGGAGCACATGTTTGAAGGGCAGTCTCGCCAGGGCGCTGTCAAGCGGCCGCGAGGTCCGCCACTGATGATTGAGGCTACTACGGATAGTCTACCTGACTATCCGCAGGTTATTTTTTCCAACTCTACTCAGCGAGCCAAGTTCGCTCTTTTTGTCGCGAGAATGAAAGTAACAGCCACCCGATTTCTTCACAAACCTACTTTAGAGAAATTAGGCTGTTATGAGTCTGTTGTGTCCCTGCTAAATGGGACAGGAATGATGGGTCTTGTGGACATGGCTGAGTTCACGTATTACATTTTGACCCTCGAGTTCTTTTCGTCTTATGCTTTTGACTCGGCCTCTTTCGAGGATAATAAGACTAGTGCTTGCATCTCTTTTCGGCTATTCAATGTCAACTACTCCCTGACATTAGCCGACTTTGCTGGATTTTTGGGTCTTTATTTCGAGGTTAGAACCTCGGAAACTTCTGATGTTCACCGAGTCATGTGGTCATATATTAGTGACTTTTACGGGCCTAAGAGGACGGGCACTTCCGTCCACTTACCCCCTCTTCGTTATTTTCTACGGCTAATGGGTAACACCATTTTCGGCCGTAAGGAGTCGAATAATATGAATAATATGAATACTTTTACGGGCCTAACATTGAAAGTCGGGTAGCCCGTATTTATAATATAGCTTATTTGACTGCCGCTCACTTTCAGACTGTAAGTGAGGGCACTTTGGCCACTATTGCTTGTGGCGGGTTGGTGACGCGTATCGCCAACCATCTTGTTCTACTTTTCCCTCGAGAGGAGGCCCCTATAGACCCTGACCTACGCTTCATGGATCTTGCCTACACGCAGTCCGTGAAGTGGATCGATAGTAGGAGACGGTGGAAGATCGATTCTTTCATCTGCGACCCCATCCCCGTCCTTGGCTACCCTCCTATCCTGCCCCTCACCACTGTTTCGGGGGCAGCTCGCCCGCCCTTGCCTAGTTACAGGCTCCCTATTGGGGCGGGTGCGCTCTATCTAGCACTTCGAGGAGAGCTCGTGCCTCCTCTTCACAGGCACCCTCTTCCTCCACTCCTGCTCCCACCGGCTTCCCGGTCACTTTCCGTCCCCCTCCACCTACTGTTATCCCTCCGGTCATGGACCAAAGGGGGATGTCACGTGTGTTGAGTGACTTGTGCAGGAGCTTTGACCAGCACCGACTTGACACGGCCTTAGCCCTGTACCCAGTTTACGAGGAGTACGCCCGGGGGGGATGCTCCCACAGGGTGCCTGGACTCACCCGTCCTTCTTTGTCCCTCCGGTGGGCGGTTACCCTCGGCCTGCCAGGAGACCTCCCACTACTACTACTACTGTCGCTGCTGCTGCGGAGGAGGAGAGCGACTCGGGGTCCGGAGAGTCTAGTGGTGAAGAGTACGACGGTGGCGATTAGATGCTTGTGACCTCCCCGTTTTTGGCTGGTTTGGGGAGGTCGTCTTTTGTGAGTTTCCTATCCTTTTTTTATTAGTTTCCCTTTTATTTTGTTGTGCTTTTATTCTTCCCTATTTCTGCTGGTGATTTGCTGCTGAGCACAATGAGGGCATTGTGCGTTTTGGTTTGGGGAGGGTATTTGCATATGTCTTTTGCATCTGCATTTGTTTTTATTGCATTTCAGTCACACGTTTACTGCATTTTAGCTTGCATTTGTGTTATTTCAAAAAAAAAAAAAAAAAACAAACAAAGAAAAAAAATTTTTGAAAAAATTCATAAAAGATCAAAAAGATCACGTTTACTTTTGCATATAGTTGAGTCGGATTGGAGTTTATTAATGATGATTTTGCACTATTAGTCAAATATGCCATTCCTTGCCTTTTCACAGCTGCTTAGCGAGAATTAAAAGTGATTTCTCAAATTTTGTTATGGAATTCATTTCGGGTAATTAGACTTGACTCATTACTTTTGGCAAACTACTTATACTTTCTGAGATATAGAGCCTATAACTGGTGACATTCATGACCGATTAATTTAGGATTGAGAGTAGTACTCCCTTCATTTCATGTTTTGCACGTGTATGAGTTTTGATTGCTTATTGCCTATACACATTGGTTTGTGGTCGGTATTACATGTTTTGAGAACTGTTGCATCTTCCCCTTTCTCATTTTACCCCATTAACTCCACTATAAGCCATATCTGCCAGTTTCCCTTAACTACATCCCATACTTAGCCTACCATTGTGCCAAGCTAGGAAGTAGTAGAGGAATTTGTCGAATCATAAGCAGTTTTGGTTCGTTTTTGTAATGTTGGAGTGAGTACTTATGAGAAGTGGAGGAATTGCAGGAGTGTCAGCCTGAAGAAAAACAAAGGAGAAAATCAGGAGAGGGAAAGAAAGAAAAAAAAACTCAGAAAAATGAAAAAAAAAGAGGATGTTCACCTGGGCAGGGAGCACTGGAATGCACAGGGTGGTCGATCGAGTGCCATCACTGGTCGATCGACCACAGCTCAGAAGTTGAAAAAAAAGAGAATGAAAAGAAAGAAAGAAAGAAAATAATAAGAAATTTGAAAAAAAAAAATAATTTGGTTGAATTGAGAACACGCCTCATGTGCTTATTTCATGAATTGGTGGTGTTTGTTTTTGGATATTGTGTTGCTTAGTCTTTTAAAGGCATGGTTTATATTTCGAGTTGGAGGAACGGGATACGGTTTCTGATGGTTTGTAGGTACTAGCTTGGCTCTTACCTTCACATTTCCATACTTGTTTTGCCCTTTCTTTCCCACTTAGCCTCACATATCCAAATTTTTCAATAGTTCGGCATCTAATAGTCCTTGACGGTGGTTATGTGTGTGTACGGTAGCTAGAATCATTATTCATACTAGTCAAGCATACATGTTTTGTCGGTCGCAGTCTAGGTGAGAGTCTGTAATTTTCTTCCTTCTCTTCTACATATATTCTTACCATTTGCCTTGCTGAGGGAAGAGTGACCCGGGAGAGTCCGAATTTATGAGTCTTGCAAGGTCGAACGCCCGATTTAATTCCATGATATGCATAAGTTTGTTCACTTGATTTGAGCTTTGCGGTAGTTGACTATGTGCATTAAACGGTTTGGCATTGACTTGTAGTTAGCTCTGAGATATACTCCTTTCCATTAGGTTTTTATATGGGTCATAGTGCTTGCTTGGGGACAAGCAAGGTTTGGCTTGGGGAGATTTGATACGTGCATATTCTATACACTTTATTTGCAGTTTTGGCACGTATTTCCATGCATATTAGCTAGCTTAAAGCTACTGTTTCTCCCGAAACGGTTTACTTTGCATTTTCTATGATTTATTGTAGGAATGAGTGGAAGTGAGCTAAATCAAGCCTAAACCGTCCTCCAGAGGCAACTTCAGGGAACTTGGAAGAAGGGAGTTCGGATTCACTCACCTTGGGATGCGTGCATTGGAGTGAAGAGCTAATTTGAAGAGAGAAAGAAGCCATTACACAACTCAGTCCAGTCGATCGACCATGCTATCTGATCGATCGACCGTTGAAGTTCAATGAGAAGCTCATTGCTTACAATTGCCAGATCGATCGACCATGCTGACCGGTCGATCGACCAGTCTGCGAGCTGCGTTTAATTCTTCGTGTTAGACTTTTAAAAGCCCAAGTGTAATCAACTCTTTTTGGACATCGCTTATCAGTAGAACGCAGCTACAATTTTAGGTTATGTTTTTCATTATTCAGGAACTCAGTTTAGATCTAGTCTAGAGGCAAGAAAGAGGGACGACGAATCCCGAATTCAATTACTTTGTTCATCATTTTAATTAGTAAGTTTTTATGCAATTTCTTCCTTCTTTAATTTCTTGTTATTTCAATTCTTGTTTTTACCAATTTAATTTCAGCAATTAAGTTCTTACCCTTTGTCTTAAATTCAATTCAATCATGTCAAACTTGTTACTTGTTATCAATTTTGCAATTGTTTTAGTTTTGATTATGCATAGCTAATTTCATTGATTGGGAACGAGGTGAGCCATGGCGTAAATTAGGATTGCTTTGTTAGTATGAATTCCTCCGTATCGATCTTGTTGTCTTTTGATAAACCTTTTTACTAGATTGAAATATTAGTAATTAAAATTATCATTAGATTGGAATTTCCTTTGAGCGAAAGCTTTGAGAAATTCTTGGGAATTAGAAGACCGTAAGGTAATTTTGAGCATTGATCGAAAGGCTTGCTCATACTCCCTGAGACCGTATTATAGGACCTCTGCTACTTTACTGACCTGATCTTAGCCATGGTGAACTGAAGTTCTCGATCTTCTTTTTGTCTTGTTGAGAAATTCTTATTTTAGCCATTAGTCAAATTAGTCAACCAATTTCAAAACCCCCCATTAATTGTTACTTTTATAGACTGAAATAAGCAAATAGAATTGATCTTGTCTCTCTGTGGTTCGACCCTTACTATCACTAGCTATAGTTTTAGTTTGGAATTATAAATTTCATTTTGATACAAAACGACGGTATCACTTCTCTCGAATTTCATCATATAACTCGGATTCCAAGGTTAAGTCCCCAATTTCATCCCCTTTTCTTATCACATAAATGCCCATTTCTTCACCTCTTCCTTTAATCTTAGCATGGACAAAACGGTACACAAGGAGTGCACCGACTTCCTACTTAAGGCATCGACCACCACATTGGCTTTCCCTTCATGGTACACTATTTCCATGTGATAATCCCCAACGAGTTCAATCCATCTTCTTTGCCTCATGTTAAACTCCTTTTGGGTATAGATATATTTCAAACTCTTGTGATCGGAAAACACCTTAAAGGTTGCTCCATACAAATAATGTCTCCAAATCTTCAAGGCAAAGACAACGGCTTCCAACTCTAGATTATGTGTTGGATATTTCTACTCGTAGGTCTTTAATTACTGCGATGCATAGACAATGACTCTACCATTTTGCATAAGTATACATCCCAAGCCATTCTTTGAAGCGTCGGTGTACACCTCAAAATTCTCACCCCCTTTTGGCAAGGCTAACACCGGGACAGTGGTCAAGCGCTACTTTAAAGTCAAGAAGGCCGTCTCACAACTCCCGTCCCACTTGAAATAGTTTTCCTTTCTCATCAACGACGTCAATGGTCTAGCGATATTAGAGAAGTCTTTCACGAACCGCCGGTAATACCCGCCTAGACCTAATAAGCTTCGGATTTTAGCTATATTCTTGGGTGCTACCCACTTAGACACGGCCTCAATCTTGGTCGGGTCTACGACAACTCATTCCTTTGATATGACATGGCCTAGGAAAGCCACTTTCTCCAACCAAAACTCACACTTATTAAGTTTTCCATAAAGTTCATGCTCCCTCAAGGTTTGAAACACTATTCTTAAGTGCTCCTCCTTGTTCTTAGAGTAGACCAAAATTTCCTCTATGAACACTACCACGAACTTGTCTAAATACAAGCTAAACACCATATTCGTGAGATCTATGAATATGGCTGGGGCATTTGTTAACCTGAATGGCATCACTACAAATTCATAGTGCCCATATATCGATCTAAAAGCGGTCTTCGGGATGTCCTCATCCTTAATCTTCAATTGGTGATACCCCGAACTCAAATCAATCTTTGAAAACACACCGGCTCCACTAAGTTGGTCGAATAGATAGTCGATCCCTGGTAGAGGGTACTTGTTCTTCACAGTGACGCTATTCAACTCCCTATAGTCAATGCATAACCTCAAAGTCTCGTCCTTCTTCTTCACAAATAAAGCGGTGCTCCCAATGGTGAAACACTAGGTCTAATGTATCCTTTATCCGCCAACTCCCAAAGTTGCTTCTTCAATTCCTCTAACTCCTTTGGACCCATCCGGTACGGGGCCTTAGAGATTGGTCCCGCACCCGGCTTCAAATCCACCCCGAATTCTACTTCCCTTGGTGGAGGTAATCCGGGTAACTCCTCCGGAAATACATCTTTAAACTCTCTCACTATCGGGATCTCTTGAACTTGTGGTCTTTCCATACTAGTATCCCACACATGACAAAAAAGCATGGG
This sequence comes from Silene latifolia, assembly GCF_048544455.1. Classification (NCBI taxonomy): domain Eukaryota; kingdom Viridiplantae; phylum Streptophyta; class Magnoliopsida; order Caryophyllales; family Caryophyllaceae; genus Silene; species Silene latifolia. The sequence continues at coordinate 77,355,039 of NC_133530.1, read as the reverse complement.
GAATCCTTTCTTCAAACACGTCTTCAAAGTCATAACCGTAATGAGTTTCACTTTGGGTTTGACCAAGTAACCCTTGTACGATACCCTAGCACGTTTGGGTCCCTTCAAGGCTATTTTCTTTTGGTAACAATAAATGTTAGCTTTGTGTTTACTTAACCAATCCATTCCTAGGATTACTTCAAATCCCTCCAAAGGAAATTCAAAAAGATTTACCGGAAAGTTTTTTTCAAGTACTGATAAGTGCATATTTTATATACTTTCATCCCCTATATTAGCTTCATTTTATTTGTTAATTAGCACTTATCATAGTGTCATAAGCTAATATTTGTTGTTCTAGTTTACTTGCTTGTCTTAACATGTTTTTGTAGGAATCTAAGCATTTAGAGGCTTTTTCCTATCATTTTATACACTAAGTTCATTAAGCTAAACAAAGATCAAGTGTTGGACTAAGCATGGAGCATTGGATTGGGTTTTGCATGGAGAAATTGATGGGTTAATATGTATAATGCAAATGTTGACAACAATCAAAGTCAAAGCCCAATGTTCAAATCCAAGTCAAGGTGGAAAGCATAAGATTCCAACATGCTTGGGATGCTTTTTGGGAGCTCTAAAGATCATAGATGGAGCATTTACCCGGATGCATTAAGGGTCATTAATCACGCTCTTAGGATTCCTCAAGCAATTAAGGGAGGAATTAAGAGAAAATACCCGGAAACACACGACCCCGATCGGGGTTGCATGCCTCTTGGCTTTTACGTTATGCTCTCCTCTTTTATAAATAGGAGAGGTATTCCAAGGCTTTGGGCATCCAATTTTTACGTCTCATTTTCACTTTGCAATAGCCTTAAGCTTTATATTTCTCTCATTAGTATTCTCATTTTAGTTTACAAGTTGTTAAGCTTTCTTTAGTTTAATCTTTCAACATTTGGTACTCAAGTTATTGTTCAAGCATTTTGTTATTCAAGTATTTAGTTATTATACATTTCTCCTTTAGAAGTTCTTCCCTATTAAGGTATTCTTATTTCTAGTTTGCAAATTTACATTTCTATCTTAGCTTACACATAGTTTATAATTAAAGTACTTAATTTAGATTACATTAGCATTATTTCTTATACATGTTATATCATCTAGTTCATATAAACCATGTAATCATGTTTATCACTTCTCTTAATATAGTTTACAATTTACATCTTAAAATGAGTAGCTAAATCTCTTGGTCTAAGGGCTAGGGGAGCCATGCATAAATTTAATATATAAATATGATAAAATAAGTTAATAATAATATTGTTCATATTGCTTCTATCACATGTTTGCATCGTCACGTTTAATCGTTGTTTAAGGCCTTATTCAAATGATTAAGTTTGTTCATTCGTTCTATAAGTCGAGAGGCACGGAATTGAATTGGACTAAGCATGTATAGTAGGACGACCTAGTCACGGACGAGAGTTTCTCTATGACCCGGTCTATGGTTGATGCTAATGCCGCAAGGTGGGTATCTTTAAGCCTAAGCAATTGACAATGTTATTAGTACCGAATTTATCATAATCATATGTTTACCTTTGCATGTGTGACCCGAACCCCTTAGACTCTCTTTTATTATATAATTTACATCATTATTGTTATTAATCACCAAACAATCAAACCAACCCAAATCGTAATCGACCTTGATAAAAATCTACCCATAGCAATTCACGAAGTAATTCCCGTTTCCTTGTGTTCGACCCCTATTGCTACATTAACTTGTTGTCTAGGGTAATTATCTTTGCATAGGTACGCGATAAGCCTATCAAATTTTGGCGCCGTTGCCGGGAAAACGGTTTTATTGCTTATTGAATTGTCGATATTTATCTTGTTTTTCTTTGTCTTGGGGAACACTTGTTCCTTGAGACCGTTACTTATCATTTTTCTAGAAATAGTTGTCTTATGCCCAGGTCCTCTCGAAGTGGAGAATTGCTTTCACCGGATTCCGATCCCGAGAAAACATTTAGGAGAAGACGACGTTTCTGGAAGGAAGTGAAAGAAGGCACTTCTCCCATACAAGTTGAAAGTGCTAGAAAGTCTTACTTAGACGATCTAGATGTTCTTGAAGAGGAGGAGGTTTCTTGTTCACCACCACCATCACCATCTACTACCAAAAAGATGGTGAAACTTTCCGATCATTCAAAGCCCACCGCGGCCATGCTTCCGCCGGAATCACAACTCAAATCACCGCACCGGAATTCGAGATCAAGCCGGCTTTCATTAGCCTTGTGGAGAGGAAACAATTTGGGGGAAGTCCTTTGGAGGATCCCAATTTGCACGCGCAAAACTTTTGTGATTATTGCTCCATGATCCGTCAAACGGGCGTCACCCAAGCCCAAATAAGAGAAATACTTTTCCCTTTCTCTTTGAAGGACAAGGCCAAGTTATGGATAAATAGCCTTGACCGCACCACCTTGGGAATCACCAATTGGAGACATTGGCTCTTGCTTTTTATCAAAAGTTTTTTCCACCGGAGAAAACTCAAACTTTGAGGAGCCAAATCACCGGATTCCGTCAACAAGCTCTTGAGAGCTTATATGAAGCTTGGGAGAGGTACAAAGAGCTTCAAAGGCAATGCCCACATCATGGGCTAGATGAATGGTTTCTAGCAATAACATTCTACAATGGATGTTGTGCCGAGTCCCGAAGGATTCTTGATTCCGCCAACAATGGGCGGTTTGATCAAATTGACACCGATCTTGCTCATTCCACGATCATATCTATGGCGATCCATGATGCCCAATATGTCAATTCCCGAGTTGTGCCATCTAAAGGTAAATAAGAATCCTCTAACAACTCCGTTTTGCTAGCTCAAATTGCTTTGCTCCAACAACAATTGGCGGAGAGAGATGCTAAAGATTCCACTCAACAACTCAATGTTGTGTCTTCAACGAGCCAAATCATCGTTTGTGATGGATGTGGAGGTGCGGGTCATTATGCCGCTCATTGCCGAGCCCCCATTGAAGAGGTAAATGCTTTTCAAGCTTTTAGACAAAGTTCATATCCACCGAGTACATTTTCCAACACTTATAACCCGAATTCAAAATTCCATCCGAACTTGTCTTACAATAGCAACAATGTGCTTAACCCACAACCCCCACCACAACAAAATGCCTATGTCCCTCAACAACAAAAGTATATCCCTCCACCGGGTTATCAAAATCAACAAAGGCCCCCACAAAACAATTACCAACAAAATCCACCACAAAATGGCCAACAAAAAAATCAAGGAGTTGGTAAGCTCGAGGGCATGATAATCCAAATGCAAAGGGAATTATTGGCTCAAATTCAAAAAAATGATCAAGCTCATAGTGCTGCGGTCAAGATGGAACAACAAGTGGCTCAACTAGCCGCTTCTAGCTCTCAAAGAAAGAACGGTCAACTACCTCCCCAAGGTGAGCAACCACATGAAACTTTTAATTCTATTTCCTTGAGAAGTGGTTCAAGCTATGATGGGCCATCCATGACTTTGGATGATGAGGTGATTGTTAAAAAGGCTAAGCTTGGACAAAAAGAAGGCTAGTGAAGAGCCTAGTGTTAAAGATCGTGTACCATTTCCTCATCGATTGTTGATGCTAAAGAGGAAGAGCAAGCTTGATGCCAAAGATATTGGGTCTCCTATGCCAAAAGAAAGTGATGAGGTGGTTGTTGAAGAAATCTCTCCTAATGCTAAGGAGAGTGATGCCGTTTCAAACAAGGTGAGTGCTCCCAATGAGAAAGAGATCGTGAAAGATGTGGAGGATGCTCCTCCCAAGGAAGTTGTTCAAATACCATTTCCCCATCGTCTAGCAAAGCACAAGGAGGAAGGTAAGTTTTCTAAATTTTTGGAAGTTTGTAAGAATTTGCAAGTTACCATCCCGTTTATGGAATTGCTTACCCAAGTCCCTTCTTACGCAAAGTTTATGAAGGAAATCCTCTCAAAGAAGCGATCCTTCAATGAGGTTGAGACCATTGCTTTCACTGAAGAGTGTAGTGCACTCTTACAAAACAAGTCTCCCCCGAAACTTAAGGATCCCGGTAGCTATTCTATTCCTTGCACTATAGACAAATATACCATTGATAAGGCCCTTTGCGACCTAGGTGCTAGTGTAAGTGTCATGCCCTATTCCCTTTGTGAAAAACTTAACATGGGTGCTTTAAAATGCACAAGTATTACATTGCAAATGACGGATCGTTCTTTAAAGTGACCTCTAGGTGTCTTAGAAGATGTTCCCGTCAAAGTTGGCAAGTTTTTCATACCCGTTGACTTCCTCATACTTGATATGGTCGAGGACTCACAAACCCCAATTATATTGGGTAGGCCATTTTTACGCACCGCGGGTGCGTTAATTGATGTGAAAAATGGGAGGTTGACTTTGGAAGTGGGTGATGACCGGGTTTCCTTTAGCAAAAACAACACCATTAGAAGCCCAATGTTACAAGAGTCTTGTTATTTATTTAGCACTGTGGACTCTTCTCTTGCCTCTACTATGCTTGAATCCTCACTAATGGATCCGTTAGAGGACGATATGGGTGTTGCTTGTTTTGTAGGTGACGATGCTAAAGGCACTAATGCTAGGAGTGCCAAGAGGAAAAGGAAATTTTATTTGAACAATTTCAAATGGTTGCGGAATGCAAAGATAGCTATGAAATGGAGCTCGGTTGGTAGCAAGCTCAAGTACCAAACTTGAATCAAATAGCTTCTTACGTCGTGCGGGACGTTAAACCAGCGCTTCTTGGGAGGCAACCCAAGCTTTTTATTGCTTTTATTTATTTTTGTTTTTAATTTTCTGCACTTTATTGTTTTTCGTAGATTAGTAATAAAATGCTCGACTTGATAATGTTTCTTTTTGTCTTTTATAGGTGAAAATGGAGAAAAGTGAATCTGGCACGCAGCCCCATGCAAGGACCCCGTTCGGGGACGTGGTTTTCGAGAAACAAGAAGGGAATTAAATCAATGCGGAAAAGAGTCAAAACCTGAAGAGGAGGTCAACCCCGATTGGGGTTGGTGCCCCCGATTGGGGTCGTGGTTCTGTGACTTTCTGGCCTTCTCTTTATACGGGTAAAAAAAAAGGGGGGGATCGAATTCTTTCGATCATTTTCACACCCGATGGTATTTTCTCTTCCTTTCTCTTCCATTTTTCTATAATTCTTCACCTTAATCACAAGGGAACATTTTCCGTCCCCGGATTCATGCTAGCTTGGGAAAACTAACAAGTCGAGTAAGTTTTTAATTGCTTTGCATTTTAGTTTAGATCTTGCATCCCATTAAACATAATCTCTAGTCCTTCTTGTTTTGTGCTTTGAGCCATTTTTATGGTTTGAGTGGGTGATTTGGATAGTTGGCACATTGAGGACAATGTGATGTTTAACTTGGGGGGAGATATTGCATTTGCATATAGAATAGTTTGCATGTAGTGTAGAAAATTTGAAAATTTTTGAGAGAAATTTTTGCTTTGTGCTTGCTTGTAGCCTACTTTCCTCTTTGCTTATCCTAATAGTGGCTTGTTGCTAATGATTTATTCTTTCATGTTGGGATATTAGTTACATGGGGATGTCTTGACATAGTAGGTGGGAGATGAAGAATGAACCGATTAGGCTTGATCTTGACTTGTGGCAAGTTACAAAGTGGTAAGGTAGAGCCTCTTTTTGACCGATGCATCCATATCCGTTCTCTCTTAGGTGAGTGTAGGTGTCTCCTTATAATGTGTGTTTTATCAAAACGCACAAGTATGGTTCTCATGTCATCACTTGGTAAGCATGCATTCATTTGTTATAGCATTTTGGAGCCATTCACATGAATATAATTGCCTTCTTGACCCATTCACAAACAATTTTCCCTAGCTACATTATAACTTGCCTACCTTGTTGAGCTAGTAGCTTGTTTGGTCTTGTTTGGGTGCTCAATTTGGATTTGTTTCAAAGTTTGAATATCATGTGAGCTTGGTTTTAATGCTCTTGAAAAAGAAATGAAAGAAAAAAAATTGGAAAAAGATGAAAAAATGAGAATGAAAAATGGTGAAAAAAACGAAAATGAAAAGAAAGAAAGAAATGAAAAAGCATGAAAACAAGAGAAGAAGTATGAATTGAAAAGAAAGAAAAGAGAAGAAGAAAAGATGTGGGAAATTCTCAAGCATTATTCATATATTTTAGAGGATTTTCTCATGGTTTGAATTGCAAAATTGGGTTGGAATTGGGATTGAGCACCTTTACAATTTGGTAGTTGCTAGCTTGACTTAGCTCCACATTACCATAATTCATTTGTTCCCCCTTTTTACCCATATTTATTGCCTTCTTCCTACCCATTTGGCTTCTTTATCATGCTTGCATTTGATTGTTTTGGCTTACTAGTTTTGATTGATAACCATATTAGATTACGGGCACATTATTATAAGTCGAGGATAGTTGAGTGTTCATTCACAAAAATTGTCCTTTCAAATATAAAAGAGTTTGAGTGCCCCGTGAGAGTCCATAAGTCAAAGGATCATGCAAGAGCTTGAAGGTTCATTCAAAGTTTTCTATGCTACGCCGTCGTGTAAATCTCATCCATGTCTTGCTTTATTCCTTGCCCATGTTGTTTCGGGTTTCTAAATCATTATGCTTAGCTTGTTTGGATATTGCAATTGATGGGATATGGTTTCTTGCTTGAGGACAAGCAAGGGTTTAGCTTGGGGGAGTTTGATAAGTGCATATTTTATATACTTCCATCCCCTATATTAGCTTCATTTTATTTGTTAATTAGCACTTATCATAGTGTCATAAGCTAATATTTGTTGTTCTAGTGTACTTTCTTGTCTTAACATGTTTTTGTAGGAATCTAAGCATTTAGAGGCTTTTTCCTATCATTTTATACACTAAGTTCATTAAGCTAAACAAAGACCAAGTGTTGGACTAAGCATGGAGCATTGGATTGGGTTTTGCATGGAGAAATTGATAGGTTAATATGTATAATGCAAATGTTGACAACAATCAAAGTCAAAGCCTAATGTTCAAATCCAAGTCAAGGTGGAAAGCATAAGATTCCAACATGCTTGGGATGCTTTTTGGGAGCTCTAAAGATCATAGATGGAGCATTTACCCGGGTGCATTAAAGGTCATTAATCACGCTCTTAGGATTCCTCAAGCAATTAAAGGAGGAATTAAGAGAAAATACCCGGAAACACATGACCCTGATCGGGGTGGGGTGGCCCCGATCGGGGTTGCATGCCTCTTGGCTTTTACGTTATGCTCTCCTCTCCTATAAATAGGAGAGGTATTCCAAGGCTTTGGGCATCCAATTTTTACGTCTCATTTTCACTTTGCAATAGCCTTAAGCTTTATATTTCTCTCATTAGTCTTCTCATTTTAGTTTACAAGTTGTTAAGCTTTCTTTAGTTTAATCTTTCAACATTTGGTACTCAAGTTATTGTTCAAGCATTTTGTTATTCAAGTATTTGGTTATTATACATTTCTCCTTTACAAGTTCTTCCCTATTAAGGTATTCTTATTTCTAGTTTGCAAATTTACATTTCTATCTTAGCTTACACATAGTTTATAATTAAAGTACTTAATTTAGATTACATTAGCATTATTTCTTATACATGTTATATCATCTAGTTCATATAAACCATTTAATCATGTTTATCACTTCTCTTAATATAGTTTACAATTTACATCTTAAAATGAGTAGCTAAATCTCTTGGTCTAAGGGCTAGGGGAGCCATGCATAAATTTAATATATAAATATGATAAAATAAGTTAATAATAATATTGTTCATATTGCTTCTATCACATGTTTGCATCGTCACGTTTAATCGTTGTTTAAGGACTTATTCAAATGATTAAGTTTGTTCATTCGTTCTATAAGTCGAGAGGCACAGAATTGAATTAGACTAAGCATGTATAGTAGGACGACCTAGTCATGGACGAGAGTTTCTCTAGGACCCGGTCTATGGTTGATGCTAATGCCGCAAGGTGGGTATCTTTAAGCCTAAGCAATTGACAATGTTATTAGTACCGAATTTATCATAATCATATGTTTACCTTTGCATGTGTGACCCGAACCCCTTAGACTCTCTTTTATTATATAATTTACATCATTATTGTTATTAATCACCAAACAATCAAACCAACCCAAATCGTAATCGACCTTGATAAAAATCTACCCATAGCAATTCACGAAGTAATTCCCGTTTCCTTGTGTTCGACCCCTATTGCTACATTAACTTGTTGTCTAGGGTAATTATCTTTGCATAGGTACGCGATAAGCCTATCAAGTACTATGACCGACACTTCTTTATACACTTTCGAACACATGATAGACTCTCCCGAAGGTAAGGACATGTCTTCGTTGGCTAATTCTCCCTCCCCCAAACCTAGGGTCGACACATGACTCTTAGACACAAACGAATGGGTGGCTCCCGAGTCAAATAAAATGAAACAAAGATGAGAATTAACAAGAAATGTACCGGAGACAATATGGGCATCCTCTTCGGCGCTCTTCTTATCCATGGCAAGAGTTTGCCACTACCCTTGGGCTCACCGTGTACCATGCTCTCCGATTGGGTTGGCCTAGCCTCTGAAGCATTACCTCCCGTAAAGCTTGTTGCCCTAGATGGAGCTCCCCGGTTGAAGTTTCCCCGGTTATTTCCATAATTAAAAGTGGGGTTAGCATTCGTCGGGTTGCTCAATGCCCTCAAATTTCGGTTGCTTGTCCCGTTTTGGGAAGGGGTGAAGTAGGAGTTTACTTTTCCGAACCTCCGATTGGGCCCTTTTTGAGTGTTAGTACACTCCATCCTCTTGTGGCCGAAGCCACCACAGTTGTAGCACCTTAACCCTCCTCCTTCACTAGCGGCTCTCACTCCGTAGCCGCTCATCCTTCTAAAGCTATTGCCTTGTGCTCCTCTTGAATAAGACTTGGATTGATTAAAAGAGATATTCTTTGATTGGTTTCCTCCTCGTTCACCTTCGGTCTTTCTCTTTTCTCCGAACTTTTCCTTGACATCCTTAGTCATGTTGAGAAGTCTTTCCGCGTTTCCGACCTTAGCATATATTTCCTTCACACTAGGCAATTCGCCCGGTGGGAGTTTCTCCAAGATCTCGACGGCCAATCCCCCTTCAAAGTTAAGGGCCAAGTGAGATTGACTAAGATAAAGGTCTTCCACATAGGTGGCAAGCTTATTGAAACGAATATAGTAATCTTGCACCGTCATTGCCTCGGTAATTACGAACCGATCAACTCCGGCCGGAGCTTGCATCTAACGTGCTCGGGGATGAACTCATTCCTCATTTCCACCTTGAAGTCGGCCCATGGAATAGCGGCTTCACCTCTTTTATTGTAGTAGTCCCTTATGGCATCCCCTTCCTTGTACCACCAACCTCCGGCTAGTCCTCCAAGATAGAAGGCGGTTTTCTCCACCTTGAGCTCCTCGGGGCATCTCACAACCTCAAAGACATTCTCCATTTCCCTCACCCAATTTGTGAAGAGATTGGGCTCGCACGCCCCTAGGTACTTGGTGGGGTGGTGGTGTGAGATGGCGGTGCTCACGGCCGAAGCATCCATTGCCCCATATCTCTCCCGAGTGACGTTCCGGAGATCCTCGGTGAGAGCTTCATTTTAGGCAATGAGTCGATCCACCTCCTCCTTGGATCGTCGGTGTGGTGGCGAAGGAGTCCTAACGCGTGTTCTCGCCATAATGTCTCTTCAATAGACATAACAAACGTCAATAAATGTCCCATAATAAGAGACAAACGGTATTGACCACTTAACAGGTCCACTCGATCGACTATATGACTTCACTCGGCCGAGTGATATCCCACTCGGTCGAGTGATGTCCCCCTTGGTCAAGTGCCTCAACATACATGAGGTTTCCAAAATTCCTCCATCAGCCCACTCGGTCGAGTGGCCTCATTACTCGGTCGAGTGATCCACACTCGGTCGAGAGGGTACTTCATTCGATCGAGTGTTACTATTTACAGGAATTTTCCACAATCTGTAAATCATCCCACTCGGTCGAGTGGCATGGGCACTCTGTCGAGTGCCTTCTAGTCGACCGAGTCCCTCTTTCCACTTGGCTGAGTACACCTCTTATAGGTCAATATACTCATTCCAAATCACAAAAGTCTACATAAAACCCTATTTTACATGCTTCTAAACGCAAACACGGGAAAAATAAAAGCATGGACGCAACACATGACTCACGTATGGCTACCACTAGCACAGTATGGTTCACGCTCCTATTGAAATTTGCCAATTTCAACATTTAAACATGCTCACACATAAACATCCAATATGTTCCTTTCTAGTTGATTACGATCATCCATGTTACCATATCAAAGGCTACCAAGCATGAAGCTAGTTCAAAAACACTAACCAAGAAATATGCAACAACCATATGCACCAAGTACGTCCCATTTCCCACGCGTAGTAACCGACTTAAGCTAAGAGGACAAGGGCACAATCTTGAGACGTCTCCCAAGCTTGTCACAAGTTCTCTATGACTCAAACCGGGTTCATTTTAGATTGACACACCTAAATTCATTAGTTCATTAGGTTAGACTCCAAAAACGTCGCTCTGATACGACTTTGTAACACCCTCATAAGTCGGGACCCTTCCTCAAGGCATCCCAACACATGGAAGCATTACAAGACTTGGTTTCCCAAGCTTGAAGTGCGAACAAACAAGTTAAGAAGAATTTACGACAATAAACTTAAATACATAAGTATTAGTTAGATAAATAGTTACAAGTTTAGGGGATGCAAATACCATCCCATTTAGTACAACCTAATTGAAATGAAGTGAAGTTTAAAATGTCAAAAACTAGATAAGCATAAGTGGTGACAACTAAATGAAGACCGCTCCCAAGCCCTCGCATCAATCAAGCTAACCTATCAAGCACTGCTCCCCATATGGACGGAAATCACCATATGATTCACCACAGACATTTAAAACCAAAGTGTTAGCTTAAAAATACAAATGCTCAATAGATGCAAATGACAAGGATTACATGATCACGTGATAAATGCTAAGGCTAACAATCATGAATTGATCAAATATGTGAAATGCATGACAATCAACCTCCAAGTTCCTTACCTTTCCATAACCGGTGGTCGGGACATGCCCATGACCACATACCAACACTAAGTACTCGGAACACATCCGTGGTACCAGGCCCGAGAGCGACTCGAGTCCCTTGCCAAACATCATTCCTCAACCATATGAGTCCCTCCAAAACTTAAGTACTAGATGTGCACATCCCCCTTGGAGTGGGAAGCTCCAAGGGGTGACTCAAGCAGAAGACGGTTTTCTAACCGCCTTCCGTCTCCATAACCACAACCAAATATGTTCCACCATCTTCGAACACCAATCAAAAGACAATCAAACCAAACAATTCCCAACAAGAATACTCATGTAATTACACCAAACATAATATAAGTCAAAATGCTCAACCTTCACCAATTCACTTTTTTTCATGTAATTACTTTCTAACATGTTATAATGCATTCTAATCATGTATAAGACGATTAATCATACTTACTCTTTCATCATATACATAAACAACATGAAACCATATTATGTCTTAAACCCTAATTACCATTAACATGTTATAATGCAACTATGTGAAAATAAGCAATAAATGATAATAAATGCATAATCAACCAGACATATTATTAGAGCTAAGTAGGGAAAACCCTACCTCAAGCTTATCTTCACAAGGCCTCAAGCTAACCACTAGAAATGCTCCTCAATGAAGCTTCCTACACAAATTAATTACTATATTCATTACCATAATCTACTACAACAAACATACTAATTACACCCCTTAATTACCCATCTTAATTTCCCATAACCTAATTAATTATAAGATAAACTACTAGGATAATTAAAGTTACTAACATAGGATTAAGGGAAGGTAAATTATAGTCGACTTACAAACAAAGTGGATGAACAAGGGAGAAAAAGATGGCAAGAATCCTTCACTCGGAGATTAGGTTTTTAGAGGATAATTTTGGTGAGTGTTTTAGAGAGAATATGAGGAGTTTAGATAGTGGTGGAATTGGTTGGGGAGTGGATTTAGGTGAGGAAATCTGAAAGGATAAGATTCGAAAGCGTCACTCCACCAACTAATCTTCTAGCGTAAAATAGACTCGACCGGTCACTCGGTCGAGTAGTGGTCGGTCCACTCGATCGAGTGGGGGCTCCACTTGGTCGAGTGGATGGTCACTCGATCGAGTGACCAACTTTCAGAACATTCAGACTCCAGCCAAACTCCACTCGGTCCTCTACTCGGTTGAGTGGGGCTCCACTCGGCCGAGTGGATGGTCTACTTGGTCAAGTAAGGTCTTTATAAATTCGAGGTATTACACCGTTATTGTACCACCCCCTTCTTGCCCGGTCAAGGTAGTGGAAGGATGTTACCATCTCGGTTTCCCGAGGTGGTGAATCTGAGTTACAATTAGGAAACCGATGAGTCATAATTATATACACATTTATGCCTCCCCTTATTTGCTTTTGATATGGTTTTGTGCTATAGTATGTTAATTATATGCCATTTATATTAGAAATATCGATACTTTCGCCTTTGGTGTTTTAATGTAGGGTGGATGCATTTTTGGAGCAAAAGAGTAAAATGGAGCACCGCGGAGTCGGCAAGACGGAGTACAAGAGAGATGGCACAAGAATCAAGAAGAATGAGAGGAGAGAAGACACGAAGAAGCTGAATTTGTTGAAGTCACTCGATCGAGTGTGTCAATACTCGATAGAGTATCTAGTTTGACGCAGTTTTTATGAAACTTTCCTTAAATCGGTTTAATTAATTATTATGTAATAGTATAAATAGCAAACTCCTACACAATAATTATGGATGCTTTTCACTATTCTAAAATCCCTAATTTAGTTTAGTTTAGGTTTCCTCTCTAAAACTCTTTTATGTTATTGCTTGCAAAATCGTTCATACCTTGAATCTTCCAATTAATCATTGTTCGGTATTTCTAATCTCTATTCTTATGTTTTGTTTAATTATGTTTATCGTTCTTTCTATTGTTATGCGTAGCTAATTCTCCTTCTAGGGTAAAAAAGGAACTAGGTTGTTAGAAGGGGGTTTAATTAATGAATTAATAGTTAAATTGCTTTTAGTTGTTGTTCAATTGTTGTCTTGAATCTAATTGATTGATTACTGATCAGAGTTAATTAATTAGTCTTGCAAACTAGGATTTTCACCGGCTGGGTTAAGACTAGTATAGGCTGCGACAATTGAATAGATTGACTTAATGATTGTGACCACATGTTAAGGATAGATCTAAAGGGCATATTAGAATCGACTGATCATATGACCTTAAACAACATAAATTGCTCTGTTAATTAATTAAATCACACTCTCGGATAACCACCTAGTGAACATGATCCCTAGACTTTTAAATATTATTGAATTCATCTTTTACTTTAAATTAGTTTAGAAACCAAACAAACAAAATCCCATAAAATTGTTACCTTTAAGACGAACTTAATCAATAGCAAACTAGATAATTAACGCCTTCCTGTGGATACGATACCTGTCTTGCCACTAGCTATTACTTAGTAGTATTATAGGATTATTTTGATTAAGGTGATACGACTAAACCCTTATCAAAAACGATTAATATAAATAAAGTATTTAATGGACTACATAACCATGAATAAATGAATAAAAGAAAAGATACAACTCATGACTATTATACTCTCCTAATGAAGTGACATTCGAGTCCTAGTCCAAAGCTCGTCAAGTCTCTTCACGTGATACCAAATCAACCTGTACTCAACCTGCTCCCATATGATCGGAACTATCATATGGATTGACATAGGTCACACCTCATAAATAGGTGACAATTACACAGACAGACACACACACACACACACATCAGTTTCAAGAATTAAACATAGAACACGATGCAATATGTAAGTATGCAATATGCTAATGAAATGCATAACCCATGATTATACAACACCACACCGGTACCGGGACACGCCCGACCGTACCCACAGCCACACAGATGCCAGGGATACGCCCACGACACCACATTTTACAAATAGCTACTTGGGACACCCCCGTGGTACCGGGTCCGGAAGCCAACCAGATCCTCTGCCAGACGTCGTGCCTCAACCACACGAGTCCCTCCGTACTCAAGTCATTAATGTGCACATCCCTATTGGAGTAAGAAGATCCAAGAGGCGACTCAAGCGTAAGACAATCTTCCAACCGCCTTACATCTCCTCAACATCAAGTAATCAACCATAATCCGTCATGTCCTCCAATATACATGACAAACATAATAAATGTAAAACACCACATATTATGCCAATATGCCCATTTCACAATGAATATGCATCACTCTTAACAATTGTGCCTCTTTCTCATACATCATGAATGTCAATCATACCACGTGCCCATGTATACCAACAACCACATGTTATAATGTGATTTCAATGACATTATGAAACCAACACTAATGACTCATTATCATGTTATGAAGAAATCCAAACAATACTATGAGACTAACGACAATTATCCACAACAATCATGTTATAATGCAATAACAACACAATAATGACACATACATGCATTTATACTTATTGAAACCGAGTAGAATTAACCTACCTTTTAGCAAACTCCAATTAGCACAAGCAAGCACACTAATCCTCCTCTAAGAAGCCACATCCTACAATTAATTACGGAATACTATCACAAATATATTCTACAACAATTAATAATTATAATTAACCCTTAATTACCCCACTTAATAAGTCAAGCCCTAATTAAAATCCCATAACATAATTACTAGAGAATTAGGGTTTACTTACTAACACGAGAGTAACGAGGAAATTGTGGAAAGATTACTTACAAGGTATGAACAATGAAAAGGAATGAAGATTTGAAGGTAAATCTTCAAAGTATGTACAAGATCTTTGGGGTAAGGCTTGAGGGAATTATTTTTGGATTTTAGAGTGATAAGAGGATAAGATTTTGGAGGAAATATGAGAGAAAATATGAAAATGGGAGTTTAAAAAAATAAGGCCCCATCCAAACAACTTTCACGCTTAATAAGAGATAGTGACAAGTCACTCGGTCGAGTGTCTGGTTCACTCGGTCGAGTGACTCAACATCAGAATGTTTCACAAAATTACAGGTCTCACTTGGCCTCTCACTCGGTCGAGTACTCGGTTTAATCGACCGAGTATAGGTTTTATAAACTCTGGGGTATTACTATTAAACATTCGAACCATTACACATTCTAGCTATTACAGAAAACCCAAACAATGCAATTCATGTTATTGATAACCAAATAATAACAAAGTTCATACAACAATCCACTTAACTAAAGTCATACTTTAATTTTTCTGGCTTAATGTGACTTGTTCAGTTTGCTTATGTAAGATGGAGACAGTCTCCATCTTGCGCGGAGGGGGGAGGACATCTGGGGGGGGGGGGGGGTTTGGGATTGGGATTGAAGTCGACATTGGGTTATGAGAGGGTTAGGGAGTGGGTGGTGGATGTGTTGGCGGGAGCTCAATGAGAGGGAGGTTAAAAGACATTTATCATGGGGCTTTGAGCGGTATGAGAGATGAGGAACAAGATAACATTTGCTGGAAAGGTGACAAGAATGGAGAGTGTTGTTAAGAGGATGTTGGATTTAACGAGGGACTTGGATGATCTTGGTGAGAGAAATGCTAGCGGTGTGACAGAAGGAGGGATGAGAGAGGCTGTGGTGAGCGAGGTCGAGGGCAGAAGAAGCAGGCCATTTCCGAATGAAGTGGTGGTCAATGTGGATGCAGGAGTGAAGGAGGGAGAAAGGATGGGTATCGGTGTTTTGTGCAAGGATGGAAATATGACTGTTTTATGGGGTTGGGAGGAGCGAATAAGGGAGGGGTTTGAACCAAGAGTTGCGGAAACGAATGCCATGCTTAAAGAGCTTCAATTGGCAGAGAAGATAAAGCACAAGGAGGTGCATTTGGAAGGGGACTACAAGGAGGTTATTGACGCGCTCTGAAGCCGTCAACCGGGTTGAAGAGAGTTTTATATATATGGTTATGGAAGAAATTCTTTGTGCAATAAATTTAATTCTGTTTCATGTCATTTGTTAGTAGGAAGTTTAATCGAGTCGCACATTCTTTGGCTCACTCTTGTATTTTAGGTGGTAGTAATATCTTCGATGGCACGACTATTCCTCATCGCATCGTTGAAATTTCTAAATCCGATTTATTAGTAAGGTTTTAATGCATTTTTGGGGTTTATTAAAAAAAGCCATACTTTAAAACAAAGTTCATACAAATTAACCATATCCATCTAACTAAACTCACACATTAACCCATTCTCGAGCGACCTCTCTTTATCTTTGTTCGTGAAGTTGAACCACTAGGGATGTCTTTCTCAAGGATTGGATTAAGTCTATTCTCCAAGTGATGGAAGTCGCATCTAGGAGGCGTTTGGTGTAAAGGGCTTGGATGATCGGCCTCAGTGGGTTGTATTAGATGACGTTGTCTTGTGTTTTGCAAGCATTGAAGAGACATTGACTACATCTCTTGCAACATCTTCACATGTGCCATTGGTATATCATCTGGAAGGCTACCAAGCTTGTGAGAAGCATGGTTGTAGTTGTAAATATGACCTTTTTATCTACAAAATGGAACATATACAACGGTTTTTAATATTAAACAAATACTAAACACTCCTAAGGATTATATATGGTTAAAAGAACTTACAGTGGAGCATTGTCAGCGGCTGTAGGATAGAATTATTCTTGCTTCTCATAGTTGGCTTCTGTTTTATCACTGTGAGGGTTGATAATGAGACGCGTGATAACCTGATACCGCTATAGGTATCCATCATTGTAGTGGAGGTAACTGTAACACTGTCACTTACCCGGCCAGGGTAAATGGGGATGTTAATCATCTTTATTTCTCGAGTTAGTCTAATCAAAACCACAATCAAACACCAATTTAAAGGTTCCAAGTGTAATATTATAATATATACAAACCAAGTTCCAAAATTGTCAAATTATAAGTTCTAAAACCAACAAAAGCAAAGCGGAAGTAATAAGAAGTCTAATGTCAAAACTAAGGAGCTAATGCTACTGCCGGAACGATGTCAAACGCGTCCCTCAAGGCCCCACAAACACCATCATCGTCATATACCTGCAAATCAATCTACTCACCATATGACCAGAAATATCATATGGATCATGGTAGATAGTTTAGAAAATGGTTTTTACACAAGAAACACACAAGTCAATATAAGGTCAGTAGAGAAGTTCTTTACACAAGTAAAACACCAAGAATATGACAATGATCGAGAAGAAGAGAATGACTTAATCTTATGAATTAGAGGAAGATTAGAGTAAACTTACCAAGAGAATGATTAGGAAAAGATGTATCATTGCTAAGTTCTACCAAATCTCTCTTAAGAAATGTAAACAATGTAATAATAAGGAGTAAGAAGGTGTTTGGATGAGTTTATAAGTGAAAAGTGTGATAAAGATTGCACATGAACTATAAATAGGTGGCCGAAAACTCTAGGTTTAAAACAAAACAAACGGAGCGAACTCCCCTGACCAGCTCGACTCGACCGAGTAAGCCGAGTCACTCGATCGAGTGAGCTCTACTCGGCCGAGTAGTGGACCTACTCGGTCTAGTAAAGATCCACGAGGGACTCACTAGACCACCACTCGGTTAAGTGCTTATGTTACTCAGTCGAGTCCCTCTTTGGTAATACGGGGTATTACAATCTTCCCCCCTTAGAATGAACTTCATCCTCAAAGTTCGTACACTCACACCCAATACCGACAATACGACTCAAAGGTGTCAATATAGGCTAGTCCCAAGGTGCTAGCAATAGGTGACTACCCATGGCAAAACTTACAAAATGTAACAAAATTTACGGGTATTGCATCCTACCTCCCCAAGAATAAGGTTACTCCACTGAACCTAAGTTATAGCTAAGTAAATAGTATGGAAATCGCTCTTTCATGGACTCCTAGGCCTCCCAAGTCGCTTCTTCCACATTGTGATTGGTCCAAAGCACCTTGACCAACACCGTCTCACCACTCCACGTCTTTCTCACCTTTCAGTCTAAGATCTCTCTTGGTACCTCTTCATAGGTTAGTGAATCATCCAATTGTACCGTCTCATCCTCAATGATATGATATGGGTCGCTCACATACTTCCTTAATTGTAAAACATGGAAAACATTGTGTACCTTGTCAAGTGCTGGGGGGAGGAGCTAATCAGTAGGCTACCTCTCCGACCCTATCCAATATCTCATTAGGCCTAATGAACTTTTGACTCAATTTTACCTTTTTCCCAAATCTCACTACCCCTCTCATTGATGGTACCTTCAATAAAACCTTGTCTCACACAGCAAATTCAACATCTCGACCCCTCAAGCCCGCATAACTCTTTTGTCTATCTTGCATCGCTTTCATCTTTTGTCGAATGACTTGAAATTGTTCAATCATATCTTGCATCATTTGTGGTCCCAACACAACCGCCTATGTCCCATCGTCCCATCACTTTCCCCTTCCTTTCATTGATCAAATGGTAGAAAGGTTAGCTTCTCATAAGTTTTTCTGTTATCTAGACGGATACTCAGGGTTCTTTCAGATCCCTATTCATCCAGATGATCAGGAAAAGACTACTTTTACTTGTCCTCAGGGTGTTTTTGCTTATCGCAGGATGCCTTTTGGTTTGTGTAATGCCCCTGCTACCTTCCAAAGGTGCACGATGGGGATATTTTCTGAGTATATAGAGTCTATTATGGAAGTCTTTATGGACGACTTTAGTGTCTATGGAAGTGACTTTGCTAACTGTCTGTCTAATCTTGATAAAGTGTTGCAGCGCTACATTGAGATTAATCTTGTGCTTAATTGGGAGAAGTGCCACTTTATGGTCAACGAAGGAGTTGTCTTAGGGCACTTGGTTTCTGACAGGGGTATTGAGGTTAACAAAGCAAAGGTGCAAGTGATTCAGCAATTACCTCCTCCTGTTAATGTCAAAGGAGTGAGGAGCTTCCTTAGTCATGCTGGCTTTTATCGCCGGTTTATCAAGGACTTTTCAAAAATTGTTAAACTGCTTACACAGCTGTTGCTTAAGGATGCCCCCTTTGTATTTATTGATGAATGTCTTTCTGCTTTTAACAGGTTGAAGCAGGCCTTGATTTCGGTGCCGATTATACAGCCTCCCAACTGGGACTTACCGTTTGAGATTATGTGCGACGCTATTGACTATGCACTATGAGCGGTGCTGGGCCAGAGGAAAGACAAAACTTTGAATTCAATCTACTATGCGAGCCGAACTCTGGATGAGGCTCAAGTGAAGTACACCACCACTGAGAAAGAGTTGCTGGCTGTGGTTTATGCGCTAGAAAAATTTCGTTCTTATTGATAGGGTCAAAAGTTACTGTTTTTACTGACCATGCAGCGCTGAGGCACCTTCTGGCTAAGAAGGAAGCTAAACCACGGCTGTTAAGATGGATACTTATTCTTCAGGAGTTTGATTTGCAGATCAAAGATAAGAAGGGTGCTGAGAACGTAGTAGCTGATCATCTGTCGCGACTATCACAGCAAGAGGGAGAAGATTCCTTACCTATTGATGATTCTTTTCCTGATGACTCTCTATTTGCTGTTTTGTCTTATATTATTAACCATGACCCTTGGTATGCAGATTTAGCTAATTATGTTGTTAGTGGCGCGCTGCCACCTAACCTTTCTTATCAGCAGAGGTAGCGTTTTCTCTATAACGCTAAGCAGTACTTCTGGGATGATCCTTATTTATTTAAGGAGTGTGCAGACGGTCTCTACAGACGGTGTATTCTGCAGTGGGAGACCAAGGAAATCTTGGAGAGCTGTCATTCATCCTCTTATGGTGGCCACCACGGTCCATCGCGCACTGTGGCTAAGGTACTTCAGTCTGGTTTTTATTGGCCTACTTTGTTTGCTGATGCTAAGGTTTTTATTTTAGCTTATGATGCTTGTCAACGCTCCGAGAATATTTCTAAGAGACATGAGATGCCACAAAATGGTATCCTAGAGGTCGAAGTTTTTTATGTCTGGGGCATCGATTTCCAAGGACCCTTCTCGTCTAGCAAAGGTAATAGGTATATCTTGGTAGCTGTAGATTATGTGTCTAAGTGGGTGGAGCCGATTGCTTCACCTAATTGTGATGTCAAGACCGTGATTAAAATGTTCAAAAATATTATCTTTCCCCGATTTGGTGTCCCTAGGGTCGTCATTAGTGATTGGAGAATGCATTTTAAAGAAAAGAAACTAACTTCTATTTTGTCTAAGGTTGGTGTCCAACACCGGCGCGGTTTGGGTTATCATCCCCAAACTAGTGGGCAAGTTGAGGTCTCTAATCGTGAGATTAAAGAGATTTTTGCTAAGGTAGTTTCTAAGTCACGTAAGGATTGGAGTCTTAAACTGGAAGACACATTATGGGCTTACCGGACTGCCTTTAAAACGCCGATTGGTACATCACCATATCGGCTGGTTCATGGGAAGTCCTGTCATTTACCTGTTGAGTTAGAGTGTAAGGCCTGGTGGGCTATTCGTGAACTTAACTTTGATCCTAAGTTGTGTGGTCAGAACCATTTATTGCAGCTAGATGAACTGGAGGAGTTTAGGCTAAATGCCTATGATAACTCACGCATCTACAAAGAGAGGACGAAGAGATGGCACGACAAACGGATCATACCCCGAGAATTTCATGTCGGGCAGAAGGTGTTGCTGTTCAATGCCCGACTACGCTTATTTCCTGGCAAGCCAAAGTCCAGGTGGAGTGGCCCTTATACAGTGACAGCTGTCACTAAGTTTGGGTCCGTTGAGTTAGAAAATGCCGAGGGAAACAGGTTTAAGGTAAATGAACAATATATGAAGCATTACCATGAAGCAAATGATGCAGACAACCGAGTTGAAGTCCTGTACTTCGATAATCCTGATGAGCCAGCTAATTGAAGCCAGAAAGGTCGTGCGGGACCTCTTAAACCTGCGCTATCCGGGAGGCAACCCAGACTGTTTTCTTGTACTTTTGTTTGAACTATTTTTTTAATTTTCTGCTGTGTGTTTAAACTCTAGTCACGAACAAACGCTGAACTTGCACGTATCTTGTTAGTCTTGTACTCCTTTTGTGCGTTTTTGCAGGTGAATTGGGTCGATCAGGTGGTTATCTCACTCGATCGAGCGCTTTTTCTGGAACTTCTACTCGATCGAGCATCTTTTGTTCTCAATCGAATCCCTGTAAAACCACTTTTCTCGATCGAGCTCCCTATCTTCTCGATCGAGCACTTATGGCACCCTATTTACTCGATCGAACCTCTATAAACTACTTGATCGAGTACTTGTGTGGTCCTGCTACCATATCTCGCATGCTACGTTGCTACGAGGCTTTATGTGACCTCCCATGTTCATGGTCGGTTTGGGGAGGTCCCTCCTTTGCGTTATCTTGTAAGTTTTCCGACTCCCGTTCTCCTTTTCTTTTTAGTTTGCATTTCTTTCCCTATTTTTGGTACAATGAGGACATTGTACAGTTTGGTTTGGGGAGGTATTCATTTATATCTGTGTCTGCATGTTTTGTTGCATTTCAGTTTGCACGTTTCTTTATTTTCGCATGCATTGTTGTTTTTTATAAAAAAAAAAAAAAAAAAAAAAAAAAGCCACCCATAAAAATTCAAAAATTTCACGTTTATTTCTGCAATTAGGTTGAGTCGAAACGGTTGAACTTCTACGCTACTTTGAGTCCCTTTACCCTTACCTTGCATATTCTTGACATTCTGTTGGTATGGTAATGTGCATAATCTATGAGTTTTTGTTTCACTCTTATCTGAACGAATAGACTTGACTCATATTATTTCCAAGCTACATTTACATTTTAAGGTTAGAGCTTAATAAACTGGTGACATTCATGACCAGTTTCATATAGGATGTGAGTAGTACTCTCTATAAGGCATGTAACATCAATTTGCATAAACATGAATTCAGTCTGCTTGATACCTGTATGCATTCGGTCTTTGGTTGGTGACACTTGTTAGGAGAGGCAGTTCCCTTTATTTCATTCTACCCACGAGCTCCATATAGCCAAAATTGCCCATTTTGTTCTATATAGCTACAATCTAGAATTTTTCCTACCCTAACCAAGCTAGTAATGGTAGCTGTTGGGAATGTTTCATTGCAATATGGTTACATATCCGGTTTGAGAAGATTGGTGGAAATGTTGAAGGGAATGGAAAAGTGAAAAATGAGAAAAAGAATGTGAACAAAAAGAAAAAAGAAAAGATTATGAAAAAATCAAGAGCCAAAAGTATATTATGTTGTGAATTCCGCTCCAATGTTCTATTTGTATCTTATGGGGAGTTAACAATTTTATGGAGGTCAGTGAGTTGTGTGCTGCGATTTAGCACTATTTTGTATTGATATATTGAGTATGAAGTAGGGAAGTGTTTCTAATTTGGATCCGTTGATTGCTAGCTTGGCTGGTAACTCCACATTTCCAAATTCATTGTTGCCCATTCTTACCCATTACCTCACGTACCCAAATGTAAGTCCTCGGCATGTGTCTTGGTCATTTGTTGGTTGGAATGCGTATGTACGGTTATAGAGATTTTATTCATGTTAGACTGCATGCATGTTCTTATAGGTCGAGTTAGATGAGTGTCTTTACTTCTTTCTATCTCTTACTTATATACTCACCATTTGCTTAATTTGAGTGATGAGCGACCCGTGAGAGTCCGATATTTATGTGTCTTGCAAGGTCGACGGTTCAGTAGTTTGAGACATTGATTTATCTCGTTTGCACTTACCTATTGCTACTTTGTTAGTTGTTGCATTAAACTGGTTTGGGTGGGTGATTTGTAGCTGATGAGTTGGTCCTGTTCCATTAGTTGTCTTTAGTTGCATTCATAATTTGCTTGGGGACAAGCAAAAGTTTGGTTTGGGGAGATTTGATGCGTGTATTTTATATAAGGTTTTTACCTCATTTTTACACGCATTTCTCTACTATTTACGTGGCATCTAGCTACAAATGCCTCCGAATAGTCTACTTTGGTTTGTCTTGTGTAAATTACAGGTACGGACCAGAAAGGAGCAAAATCGAGCCTAAACTTGTCCCATTCGCGTGCATTTTGGAGAATAAGGAATCAGAGCCTGGAATCCATCTTTTAGAGATGCGTGAAGTAGCCTCGGAAGGTGCCAAGGAGTCCATACACGCTAATATAGCTGATATAAGGAGTACTCGATCGAACTCCATTTCTATTCGATCGAGAGGATTTTCAAGTTTTATCCTCGATCGAGTGGTTTCATTTCACTCGATCGAGAAGCTTTATGTTTTATGCGAGTTTTAGACTATTTTTCGAGTTGGGCTTTGTATTAGGAGTATATGTATGACGGCAGTGTGAGACGAGTACACTCTCTCTCCCCTCCTCACTTCGATAATCTCTTCTCTATACTCTTCTCTTAGAACCCTAATCGGGATTTTGGCTACTTGGAATTGGTATTTTCACTCTTTTCTTAATCTTAATCTTAATCTTATTTAATTATTGTTCTCTGTTGTTCCCTTCTCTTTATTCCTTATTTGTTGTTATTAATCGCTCTTTACTCTTATCATCATACTTAATCTTTATTGTTCATGTAATAATGTTGCTTGTTCAATTATCATGCATAGCTAATTCCCCCTTTGCTAAGACATAAGGGAGCCATGATTTTAAGGGAAGTGTGAATTGAGTAATTAGGTTTAATGCAAATTTGGTCTATGTTGTTAATCGTTACATATAACTGTTCTTGTCTAATTGAGTCGACGTAATTAGTTAATAAATCGCGGTACACCTTGACCTAGATCGGAAGATTGGAAAGGGTAAGACCTGTAGCGAACATTAGGGCACTTTAGTGAGGGCGGAAGCTAAGCTATTAGTGTTTTAGGGCAAATTGAGACCGGAAGGAGATATTCATTGCTCCTTAGATCAAACTTGCATTGACCTGAGACCTTAGATTGCATTACTTGAGAATCATGGTGAACCGACTGTCTTAGCTGCTTTCTCTCTATTTGTTTACTTTCAACTCTTTTACTCTCTTTCTCTTCCTTGACCTTGTTAGTTTAGAACAAACAATCAAACCCCCAAGAATTGGTTACCTTGACGGACTTAGTTAAAGCTGACATTTTCCCATCTCCCTGTGGAGATCGACCCTACTTGCCACTGACTTCTGTTAGTTGTAATAGGTATTTATTTTTGGTACCTGACGACGGTATCACTCTTCATTCAAAGACTTCATTCAACCGGGATCAATATCCCGAGATCCCACCAACCTTCCACCTTCAACACAAGAATTAACAACACACGAACCCTTGGTCTTCATCATTAAATCATGCAACTTACTAATGGCATCTTGAACTTCTTGCCATTTTCGGTTCATTTCTTCTTCAAGCTTTTTCTTAGTCTCTTTATCAACACTAGCATCACATACCCTAGCTATTTCCTTTCGATCTCTTCCTCCATCTTTTTGGTTTCTTCTTTTCAATTTATAGTTTTGATTTTGGAGGAGCATTAGTGCTAGAATCGAACTCGGTTTCCCAAGTCTTGCCCTTTTCCCCACACTTATCTTTAGCATTCACTTCTTCTTCAAGGAAGTTAGCTGGGGACTCATCATCAACTTTCAGATCACAAGCAATTAAGAGTTCCATGTTCTCATCTTCATTCTCATGGAGTTCTAATGTTTCCACGACAAATATGTTTTGAATCACGGTTTTCTTTGAAGCATGCGGTAGCTTGAATTCAACTTTTTCCTCCCCAACTTTGAATGACAATTGTCCCTCTTTGACATCTATGGTAGCTCCTCCCGTGGCCAAGAATGGCCTACCAAGAATGACACGAGAGCGTCTTCCATAGGGATGTCCAACATAACAAAATCGGTAAGAATTGAAAGCTTACCAATTTGAACCATGATATCCTTGAGAATCCCATTCGGAGATTTGATTGTCCCGTCGGCAAGCTTGATTGTAATAGAAGTGCGGGCTAAGCTTGAAATATTCAACCTCTTCACAAGGGCAAGTGGTATGACCCTCACACTTGCCCCTAAGTCACATAAAGCACTATCCACCTTTTGGTCACCAACGGTACAAGGAATTGAGAAACTCCCGGGGTCATCAAGTTTAACGGGGATTTCTTTAGATTGGACCACATTGCACTCCTCACTTGGGGCATCAAGCTCATGACCACTAATGTCCACTCTTCTAGAAATAACTTATTCAAGGAATTCAGAATAATGAGGCATATCCACCAAAGGTGGATTGGAGATTTCCATTTTCATTACTAAGTCCATAAATTTTTCATACCTTGAAGTGTCATTTGCTCCTTCTTGCTTGGCCAAAGAGTGTTCGTCTATCATCACCATCTCTTCTTCTTCCGGGTTCTTCTCAACTTCTACCATCACATTTGGTGCTTCCACAATTTCATCAAGCACAAATTCTTCACTCATAGTGGTTGGTGTAGTCATAACCATCTCTCCCTTATTCGGGTCGACTTCAACATCCAAGCTTATACCATGAATTGTCATTATTTGCTCAAGCACATAGCCTCCCATGCATTCTTTTTCGGGCTCATGGTCAACTTCTTGGAATGTTTCCATAGCCATGGAAAAGGGAGTAGTGTATGATAACTCCTCTTGACTTGGCGAACCAAATGACTCTTCTCTTTCCTCTTCAACTCCAACCATAATAGCAATAACTTCCTTTGCCTTCATAGGGTCCCTTGGATTTTGCCCTTGTCTTAGAAATACACCCGGTGTTTTTGAGAACTCATGAAAGCTTGGGAAGCCACCTTAGCTTCAAGACTCTTGATTTTTTGTTGGGTATTACATGCCAAATCCCCTATCAACTTCACTAAGTTATCATATTTATCATCTCCCATGGTATTACTTGCTTGGGGTGGGGGCTCTTGGTTGAAAGGTTGGTTGGAAATTGGAAGAGAAAAGCCATATCCTTGATCTCTAAAGTTGGAATTTTGGTTGTTCCCTTGGCACCCTTCATTGAACCCTTGATTTTGCCCTTGGTTGTACCTTTGATTATTGTTGTACCCTTGATTGAACCCTTGAACAGACCCTTGGTTGGCTTACCTTGGTTTCCTTGGTAAAAGTTTTGATTACCTTGGTTCCCTTGGTTACACCCATAATCTTAGTATGCTTGAGATTGGTTGGCAAAGCTTTGGTTGGGTCCTTGGTTGTTATTGAATGAAGGTCTATGTGGACGGTTGGGGAAGTTATTAAATGCTTGGAAAGCATTCACCTCTTGTACATTGTTCTCATCAAAATTGTTATAATGGTTATTTGCACATACTTCATAAGTGTGATCCATCCCTCCACATGACTCACATGTTGATCTTTGCATCACTTCTTCCATGGATGGTCCATAAGATGTGGTAATTTGGCTCACTTGGTTCACTTGCTTCTTCTTACTCAACTCTTCAAGCTTCTTGGTGAGCATATCAAGCTTAGCATTGGTCTTCACATTTACTAAGAATTCGAGAGGGTGCTTACTTCTTCTCAAGATATTCACTCTTGTGCCATAATTTGCCTCGGAGTCCACCATTTTCTTGATTAGAGTAGTGCCCTCCTCATCACCCAAATGATCTAATCCCCCTCCCGTGGAGGCATTCACCATTTCTTTTGTTCTTGGCAACAAGGTTTGGAAGAAGGTTTAGGTGACATACCAATCCGGAATCCCATGGTGAGGGCAACTAGCGATAAGGTCTTGATATATATATCCCACGCTTCACCCAAGGATTCTTCATCCTCTTATTGGAAAGTGTGGATTTCATTTTGAAGCATGGCGGTCTTGGATGATGGATAGTACTTGGCCATGAATGCCTTGGCTAAAGCGTCCCAAGTTGTGAATGTGTCCGGAGGGTGAACATTCAACCATCAGTCCGCCTAACCCGTCAAGGAGAATGGGAACAACATCATCCTTAGTGTATCTTCGGATACCTCATTCTTTTTCATCATAGAGATTTTTCTTTTGAACTTTATTAGATGAGCATGAGCATCTTCTTCAATTTTACCGCATTTGCCGATTTCCTAGAGAAGAGTATGGAGGTCTTTATGGACAACTTTAGTGTCCATGAAGATTCATTTGATCATGGTTTAGTTAATTTGTCTAATGTCTTGAGTCGATGTGAGGAGCACAACTTAGTCCTCAATTGGGAAAAAAATGTTATTTTATGGTGGAGGATGGAGTTGTGCTTGGTCACATCATATCCAAGAGAGGAATAGAAGTTGACGGAGTCAAGGTGGCGGTAATCGAGAAATTGTCACCCCCTACAAATATGAAGGGGGTCAGAAGCTTTCTTGGTCATGCTAGCTTTTATAGACGGTTTATCAAATATTTTTCAAAGATTGCAAAACTGTTAACTTCACTTCTCCTCAAGGATGCCTCATTTTTATTTGATCAACTTGGCGTTGAGTCTTTCAATAGGTTGAATTTAGCACTTGTGACGGCTTCCATCATCCGGGCACCGATTGGAGTCTCCTATTTGAAGTCATGTGTGACGCTCCCGACTATGCCGTGGGGGCGGTCTTAGGCCAAGTGATCGACAACATGCATCATACAATCTATTACTCAAGAAAAACCCTCGATTAAGCCCAATGCAATTATTCCACAACCGAGAAGGAAATGTTAGCTATTGTCCATGCCATTGAAAAATTTCGGCCTTATCTTGTTGGGTCCAAAGTGGTTGTCTACACCGATCATACCACACTTTGCCAATTGATGCTCAAGAAGGATGCCAAACCAAGACTCTTGAGATGGGTGTTGCTATTCCAAGAATTTGAGATCAAGGACAAAAAGGGGGTCGAGAACGTGGTGGCCGACCACTTGTCTAGGGTAACGATTGAAGATAATGGTGTGAAAGATGAGAGCGGACCATCAATGAATGGTTGAGGGAGGATAGCCTACGAATATAAGTGGAAGAGTGCCATGGTTTGCGGACTTGACAAATTACTTGGTTAGTGGATTCATTCCGGATGAGCTTGATGCTAGAGAAAGGAGAAAGTTGAAACATGATGCTAGGAGATATTTTTGGGATGACTCGTACTTGTTCCGCAACTGTAGTGATGGGATGTTTATAAGAAGCATTTCAAAAGAAGAAGGCATGAAAATTATTGATAGACTTCATAACTTGGCTTATGGTTGTCACCTAGCAACCTCTAGAACAATTGCTAAGGTGCTACAAGGCGGGTTCTTTTAGCCTTCAATGTTCAAGGACATACACTATTTGGTGAATTTTTGTAATGCTTGTCAAAGGACGGAAAACATTGGGAAGAGAAATAAAATTCCACTCAATAACATTCTTAAATTGACTTGTTCGATTATTGGGGAATAGACAAGGGCCATTTCCCAACTCTTGTGGGAATGAGTATATCTTTGTGGCGATCGACTACGTCTCCAAGTGGATTGAAGCGGTGACATCCCCAACTAATGATTCAAAGGTAGTCATGAAGCTCTTCAAGAATACAATCTTCCCACGATTCGGGACCCCAAGAGTGGCTATAAGCGACGGAGGATCCCACTTTCGAAAGAACACCTTAAAGGTTTTGCTGGCCTATCACGGAGTGACACACAAGACTGCCCTTGCCTACCACTCTCAAACTAGTGGGCAATTATAGGTCTCGAATCGTCAAATTAAAGCCATATTGGAAAAGGTGGCAAACAAAAGTACAAAGGATTGGTCTCAAAAGCTCTATGACGTCTTGTGGGCTCTAAGAACGGTGTATAAAACACCAATTGGGACAATGCCATACAAGCTTGTGTATGTCAAGGCTTGTCACTTACCCATTGAGTTAGAGCACAAAGCATGGTGGGCTTTGAAAGAGATGAACTTCGATATTGATATAGCCGGTGAGAAGAGATTCCTCCAAATGAGTGAGCTAGAAGAATTGAGGATGGACACATATGGAAGCTCAAGAATTTACAAGGACCAAACAAAGAAATGACATGATGCCAACTTAGTTGATAAGAGGATCAATGTGGGGGACCTAGTGCTCTTATTTAATTTCAAGGTGAAAGTGTTCCCGGGCAAACTCCTCTCTAGATGGTCGGGACCTTTCAAGGTTATGGCCATTTCACCTTATTGCGCGTTAGAACTATGGATCGAAGAGTGTGAATTCTTCAAGGTAAACGGCCAAAGAGTGAACAATACTATCAAGGAGATGAAAGAGGTACTATTGAAGTCCTATACCTCAGGGATCCGCTCCCCGAGGATAAAACCATTTGAAGCCAATTTAAACCAAGGGTTTGGTGGAGTTCCTTAAGAACCACCAATTTGTATATAGTGCATGCATGTAGGTAGTTCATGAGTAGATTTGGACCCATTTTACTTGTGGTAATTTCGAATTTGCTGACGGGACGTCACATTGAGTTGCACGGTGGAAAAATGAGGAATACAAGCAATACCTTCATTTGATCCATTTCCCGACATAGTGAGTCGGCATGATAGTGGAAAACAAGAGAAGACGGGCCAAGTGAAAAAGTCTGGTTTTATTATTTGAAAACGTTGAGGAAAACAAGTCAAATTCAAGCAAAATGAACTCTCTGCCGGTGGGCGGTGCCCCCACTGGCATCGAGCTCTTTTTAAATTTGAAGAAATTGAAAGTTGAAAAAAATTTGGAAATCAACGAAAAATGCCTTCTGCCGGTGGACCGGCAGCCGGTGCCCCCACCGGTACCGAGCAATTTAATTTTGGTTAAAAAAATTGATAAAGGCAAGTGAGGGGGAGTGCATGCCGGTAGGCCGGCAGTCGGTTCATCGGCTGGGAGCACCCTCATATTGAATACAAGTCAGTTTTAAGGAGAGTAGTGTCCTCTGCCGGTAGGCCGGCAGTCGGTTCACCGGCAGGGACACACATATATGAGGAACACATGAATAAATTGATAGGGAGGATGGTCTCTGCCGGCAGTCGGCTACCCGGCAGGTAGGGCTGAGCAAAACCGTATACCCGATACGGTTTTGCAAACCGTATCGGATACACGGTTTTTAAAACATCATTTTTTTATTCCGGATACGACCCGGTTTAACCGGGTATACGGTTTTCGGGTACCCGGTTAAAAAGGGTATACGAAATCCGGATACCCGGATACGGTTTTGTTGCTTCCCTATTAAAACAAACGAACAAACCTGTAGAAAAAACGCCCAAATATACCATCCCCAAATGCCAAATATACTAAATCACTCAAATCAGTAATTCAAATAGTAAATACAATCAAATGAAACTCAAATGAGGAAATTCCAAACGGATTTCGCAGAGGGAGACCGCCCTGGATGATTGACGATCACTTTATTGGCAGTGGAGAAGTTCGTCGACGAAAATTGATTAAGTGTCGGTAGAAATGGTCGTCGTCGACGGACGATATAGTGGGCGATGGACGCGGTGGATTTGGCGGTGAAAGGAGGGTGAGAGGCTAGGTGTCGTGGTGTTGACTGTTGATGATAAAGAGAGTTTGGGAAATTAGAATTCAGGGTTTGAAAAGTTTCGGTCTTTGGGAATAAGAGGGCTCAAATCAGGGAAATAAGAGAATATGGGCCGGTTGTGTCTTGTTACTTACGCGTGATAATTATTCTTTTATGAAAAAAAAATTAAACCGTGTCAAAACCGTATACCCGGTTCTCTTTTTTGCCGACCCGGATACGATACGGTTTTTCTAAATCCGTATCGTATATACGGAAATTCGTATATTTAAAATCGTGTACCGTATCGTA
Organism: Silene latifolia; assembly: GCF_048544455.1. Classification (NCBI taxonomy): domain Eukaryota; kingdom Viridiplantae; phylum Streptophyta; class Magnoliopsida; order Caryophyllales; family Caryophyllaceae; genus Silene; species Silene latifolia. Next base: position 77,324,302 of record NC_133530.1, on the reverse strand, counting down.
TCCGTATTTTAAAACCGTATTGTATATTTTTGCTCAGCCCTACCGGCAGGGACCTCATTACTGATGACCAAACAAAGGAAAAAAAAGAAAAGAAGAAACCCTTTGCCGGTGGATCGGCAGTCGGTGGCCCCACGGGCTGATGTGTCTATTTTATATATAGTTTAATCCTCCTATTTTAGCTCGATTTATTTAACTATTGCGCTATATTTAGTGTTTTTGTGAGCTAATATTGCATTCTAGGTGTATTGCTCGTATTTGTTACATTTTGTAGGAATGTAAGCGATCGGAAGCTTTTTCCCGTCATTTTAGCAAACATCGGAATTTTCAAGGCTAAGCAGAGGCAAGCTTGATCATGGCATGACAATTTATAAGGAGTGTTGGTCCAAGCAAAAATGACACTAACTTATGTTAGTAGAAAAATGAAGAAATGAGCCCAAGTATAAAATCAAGTGTTAAAGCCCAAGTAGAGAAGATGGGAGAATGCCTTGGATGCTCATCTTAGGATGCTCTTTGGATGCTATTGTGCAATTAACCGGGTGTTTAAGAAGGAGTTAATGGCCAACATGGGATTCTCTTGACAATTACTCAAAAATTGAAGGAAAATTAAGAGTGTGCTTAGGATGCCATTTTGGATTCCTTTGCAAATTTTACTCCCTTATTCTTATATAAAGGGTGTTGATCAACACACCTTTACACACCTTTACACACCATTTTTCTTAATATTTTCTACACTACTTTCATGTTCTTAGTTTAGTTCTTAGTTTAGTTTAGATTAGATTTACTATAAACAATTTCCTTTAAGCATTTCAATTTATATTACAATTTCCATTTCAAGTTATATTCAAGTTATTTATATTTGCATTGTTCTTCAATTCCATTTCCATTTCCATTTCTAGGTAATTTTATTTCTATTTTCATTATGTTTATCATTTTAATTGTCATTAGTTTAGTTTACATTTACATTATGTTAGAGTAGTCTACCTTGTCTAAGGAATGAAGGGAGCCATGCATAAAAAGTATTTGTAACATGATAAACTAGGATGTTATAATATTGTCTAATTGTTTCTATCACATGTTTGCACCACCACGTTTAATATTTGTTTAAAGGCCTTATTCATTAATTAAGTTTGTTAATTCGTTCTATAAGTCGAGAGGCACGGAATCGGATTAGACTAAGCATGTGTAGTAGGACGACCTAGTCATAAACGAGAGTTTCTTTAGGACTCGGTCTATGGTTGACACTAACATTGTGAGGCGGGTGTCTCTAAGCCTAAACAATTAACGTTTCATCAACTCCTATGTTTAATTTAAGCATTTACATAATTTGCATGTGTGACCCGACCACCCTAAACTATTTCTTTATCATTATTGTTTTCCTCCATTATCCAACCAACCAATCATACGATAACCGACCTTGATAAAATTCACCCCATAACAACTAATTAACAACTCCCGTCTCTCTGTGGATTCGACCCCTACGTACTACATTCATTTGTGTCTAGGGTATTTATCTTTGCATAGGTGTGCGATAGCCTATCACGGGCACCGAGTATTTTTTCTTTAAGAGGGAATTCGAGAAATCAAGAAAAAGAAGGACCCCTAACCGGTTGACCGGCCGCCGGTGCCAGGCCGGCTGGGAGCCCTCTGAATCATGAATAAACACATGAAAAATACTCAAACTTCCTCATTATTTCATCTTCTTCTCTATAAATACACTAAAATCCTTTCAAACTCCATTAAAACTCTCCAAAACTCCTTCCTACCTTCATCAAATCAATCACCCACACCCTCAATCACACTACCCTTTACTCAAACTCAACAATGCCGGTAAGAATAACTCATGGGGACTTAGCTAGGGTTCAAGCGGACTTGGTGGTGGCGGCGGCCTCGGACACGACTCCCGATGCAGATTTTCCGGGCTTTGAGTTCACCACCTCCACTCAAAAGGGCAAGTTTATCTTGTTTAAGCAACGCCTCCTTCACCCGACTCGTTTTATTTGTCGCCAATCACTGAGAAACTAAGGGTTAGACAAAGAGACGGAAGCTTTGTTTAAGGGGGTGGGTATGAAACGGATGTACAATATGCATGAGTGGACCTATCCCCGTCTAACTTAGGAATTTTTGAGTTCTTTACGTATTGATAAACAACGACAACGGGGATGGTGGCGGCCCTCCATTTCCGTCTTATGAACAAGGACCGCTCTATTACCTTATCCCGACTAGCTAGAATGTTTGGGTTGGAAGATGTGCCTTCACATAAGGTGCCCGGGGGTTTCCACTTTTATCGAGTATGGAAGGCCATTTCGGGATTAGATGATCAACCCGGGGTAAAAAGGGGGGAAATTCATGTCATAATGCCCAATAAGGATTTGGCATAAGTTTATGGGTTGCACGGTCTTTACAAGGGACGAACCATGGAATTTTAGGACCGATGGGCTAGAAATCTTGAGCTCATACCTATTCACTAAACCGAATCCTTTCCGAATCAACGTGGCGCACCATATGGCCCTCCACCTTCAAAAACTCTCTAATACCCCGGGGCAAAAAGTCCCTCTCCATGTGGGTGGCCTCATCACCCGAATTGCCAAGGAGCTTGTCACGAGAGTAAATTTATGCTCTTTGAACTTCATAATCGTGGAGACCTTCCTCACGAGGGATTACATGACTAAGTCCCTCAAATGGATAAAAAGGTAACTGATTGATGGCCTTGAGTATTTGCAAATCTAAAGGCGGAACTCAATCCCGCCCCCCAATGCTAACAAAATGAAAGTAAAACCCGATGAAGAATTCTGCCTCCTTGAAATTGGGGCGGAGGAAGACCCGACCGCCCCTCCACAAGACCCACCGATAACCTATAAGAGGGACCGCCAAGGGACCACTGAGACAACCATGCACTACACAATGCCCACTTCTAACATTTCCCAACCCCCACCTTGGACCTTCCAACAAGGTGAGGGTTCATCAAGTCAACCACCTTACCCTCCACTCCCTCCTAACCTTATTGAATGGATGGAGAACATGAATTTGGGGATGCAGACGATGACAAGTAAGTGCTAAGTGTTAGGAAGGAAACTTGACCGACTTTACTACGACCAACCCGTAGGTCAATTTCCCATCTACAATGACTTTTGTAGACGGGGATACGTGAATTATGATAGTACCCATCCTTCTTATCACTTATGTCTGGATAATGGGTACACGAGCCAAGATGGGGGCATTGTCTATGGAGACTTAAACCTCCAACAAGACTACTTCTCCGCCCCCATTTTTCCTACTGCGAGCACCAAGCACGAAAAGGGCCACAATGCCCAATGGTTTAGAGGTATAAGGCCCTTCTCTGGGACTGATGTTGGGGCCTCTGGGTCGGGAGGTGACTTGATAATGGGAGGCGAGATGCCCATGAACACGGACGATCTCATTCGAGAGTCTGAGTTTGGTGATGATGAAGAATTGGATTTCGAGACCGATTCCTAGGCAGCCTAGTAATGATGGCTAGCCTTGCTCCCCGAGTCAATCCAAAACACAAGTATAATACCTTAGTTAAAATCTCTCATGCATTTTTGAATAGCTTGCATTTAGACTATTTGTAATATGTTAGCATTAGTATTCATATAAGTGCAATCATATAGATTACATTAGATTTAATTTCTTGTAATATACGTTACATTTAGTAATTGCATTCATATAGTGTAATTTGTATCGTATTTCAATTTTGTATTTAGAATTGAACATGCATTACATTTTATTCAAAAACACAAAAAAATTGAAAAACAAAATCTCCAAAAACATGTTCTTTAATTTCAAATGTCCTCCCATATGTTAACAAGTAAGTGTGGGGAAGACATTATCAAATTTTAAAATACCAAAAACACGTATTTCATTTTCAAAAAGAATTGAAATTCAAAAATACGCATTTAATTTTCAAAAATATTAAAAAATACAAAAACATGTATTTATTTTAAGAAAATTGAAAAAAAATGTTCTTTCTTTTTTCATTCTCTCCTTACATCGGTCCCATCGAGGACGATGTGAATCTTAAGTGTGGGGAGGAAAATATCCACCTTGTGAATATTTGTAAATATTTACATATACTTGTAAATTTGAGAAAATTTTCAAAAATGCCTAAAAATCTCAAAATTTCAAAAATATTGCATTGCATATATATGTTTTTCTAACCAATGGCATAGGCACGTGGAGCTTTTGAAACAAGAGGAGACTAGAAGACCGCTTGGTATACTCTTTCCGATCTCTTTCTCCTTTACCGTTCTTTTTTCTTTTATATATATATATATTCTTATATGTGGAGGCGGACGGGATTTTGTTGATGAGGATGTTCCTTTTTGGAACTTGCGGATGTGTATTGATTGATGTTTGTTAGGTTTAGAAATTGTTTGCATTTAGAGTAGTTGTATATATGTTTGCTCACGATTGTATATACTTACATTCACGTACTTGTGCATATGTGTTAGTTGCATCTCATACATGTTGCATCTTGTTTGTATATATTTTTTACAAGGAGTCTAGACGTGGAGGATAAATGTCGCCAATGATGATAATTGTTTTGAGTGTGTCGTCCCCCTTTGTGTAGCTCGTACCTTGTGATGAACCTTGTTAGGGTATTTTGCTTGCGGAAACCCGCGAAGACTAGCTTAATGACCAAGTTTCGACCACCTTGTGAGGCTATATTAGGCCCGAGACTTGACCTAGGATCGACAAAGCTACTCAAATGTGAGGATAGGGCCTCATTATGTCTAGTTCATCAAACCGGCCTCGTTTAGGTATTGTGAGTTGGTCTCCTTACGTGGTATGTCATGTCAAAACGTATAAGTATGGCGCTCGTTCCTTATTACCGTAGAAGTGTTGATGTGCATATTGAGGCAATATTGATGAATAATGAAACGAATCACACATAGCCGTACAAGCTTTTCTTCTACTCTTTAGTTTGGTCCCGTTTTTTGAACCCATTTGAGCCTAAACCTATTCATTTGATTGACCAACGAAACAAGCTACATCCCAAAAACATCCCTCCTTGATCGAGTATGTTGTTGTAGTTTCTTTGTTGTAGAAGTGTGGGTCGGAACCTTACTCTTGGAGATTTGAGCTTAAACTTTATATGAAGCTTAATTTGGCTATGTTTTGTGTTAATAAAGAGATTTTAAAAAAGCAATGAAATTAGAAAAGAAGAAAAAGAAAAGAAAAAGAAGAAAAATTTTGAGTTATTGTTTTAGAAAAGGCCATAAGCAACATTTCTTGCACATCATTGAGAGATTGGTAAAAGGCGTTGCTAATAAAAGAGTTTTTGATGTCTTATGCAAATGAGTTTTGATTTTAAAAAGTTCCATTTTTTGATAGGTGATTACTTCACCATTTTGTGAAAAGCTCATTTGATATGTTTGGAGTGAGGTGAGTAGGATAGGTTGTGATGACTACTCGATCTTAGCCACACATACCCATATCGCCACGTATGCCAACCCCTTTCTTACCAAACGCAAAGCCTCGTTACCACCCGATTGTCTCTTACATGTGCATCAATTACACACTTCTCTTACGGATATAAGATGGAGTACCACAAAAGAATGCGGGCATGCCTTGCAAGTCGAGTTAGGAGAGTGATTTTGGTTACGTTTGTTTCAAATAATCACCCAATCTTTCAAATGAGTAACGAGCGAAGCCCGTGAGAGTCGATATCTAGGTCTCATTTGGTCAAAAGCTTGATTTGGAGTCGAATCTTATGTGTGTCGTGTCAACCATGGGAGTATAGCGACGTTCTTCCCCTTTCCCCGCCTGGAATTTGTTTCTAAAACATTCCGTGTTGTCACTTTTGGTTGCTTGAGCTACATTTAGGGAGTCGACACCTTGGTAAGACCTTGAGATGGCATCCTCCACTTTAGACTTCCTTTGTTCGGTTTTAAAAACCCCGCTTGAATGAGGCAAGTGTGTGTATTTTGATTTGTTCAATTCTATGCATTACGTGGTAGTTTAGTACCATTTTGAACCAAACCTTTGTAGCACGACCTTACTTGCCTTGCAATAGGGAACTTCCCCTCCTGAAGTGTCAAATTGTGAGTTGGAAGGGCTCCGGGTGAAGCTAAACCCGCTTCGGATATCATAAATTAAGTGTCTAAGTTATTAGTCTTTGTTAAGGGTCTCAATCTCGCTTAGGTTACTTACTCGGGGATGAGTAATGCTTAAGTGTGGGGAGGTTTGATGAGTCATTATTTGGTTAGCATTCCTCTCCTTTCTCATGCATTTTGACTCATTTGGAGATGGATTTCAAGCCTTATCTTGCATTTTTTGTGACATTAGTCTCGTATTATGAGTTTACATCTCTTTGGTAGGAATTGAGTCGGATATCGAGAAAAGAAGCAAGAAAGGATACTCGAGATGATAGTATGGCAAAGAAGAGATGAGAAATGCTGAGAAGGGCTACCAGCCGGTAGGCCGGCAGCTGGCCAGCCGGCTGGGAACCGCCTCATACACTTAGAAGAAATTTTGAAGAAAAGAAAATCAAGAAGAAAAAGGACTCAATGCTGACATGACTACCAACAGCTCGACGGAGAGCTCAAAGAGAAGGAAGAAAAATAAGAAAAGAAGAAGAAGAAGAAGAAGAAGAAGAAGAAGAAGAAGAAGAAGAAGAAGAAGAAGAAGAAGAGGTGTTCTCTGCTAGTAGGTAGACCAGCTGGCAGGAAACACACAGGCCAAACACTTGGCCAAATTTTTAAGAAAAGAAGGAAAAGAAGAAAGAGCTCGGTGCCGGTGACCAGCCCGACAGTCGGTTGACCAGCTGGCACCACAATTCCGCATTATGACCTCCTCCCTTTGTTTTGACTAATGGTGAGGACTCATTATGCGCATGTGGTCGGACGCGTTGATCATCAAGTCGGGGATTCCCTCGACTAACGCGTCCTTTGGCATGTTGCCGACTTGGGCAATTAGGTTTCGGAGATCCTCCTTGAGCTTGTTGTGCGCGGAGCCTCCATCGCTTTTCCCGGTGACCATGTGAATGATAGAGGTATTGTCCCCTCGTTCATCTGCACATTCCTGCTCTAGTCTGCATGGGGCTTTGTACTTTCCCAAGTACCTACGGCGTATGAGGTCCTCTATTGCTTTCTTCAGGTGTCGGTACTCGTCGGTAACGTGGATGTTTCCTTTGTGGTAATCACAATATTTGTTTCCATCGCCTTCCTTTTTCGTCTTAGGAGGCTTTCTCCACTTCGTGTTGTCCTTTTCTAGAGCGTACACTTCTGACATTCTTCAATTCAGCGGGGTGTGATGTTGGGACAGCGGGAAGGGATCTCTATCTTTCTTATTTGGTCCCAACCTTTCCTTGGCACTCCTCCCACTTTTCTGAGGAGGTGGGGGTGAGCCTTCTTTCGAACGTTGAGGAGGTGATGCTTTGGCCGAGCTCCTTTCACGCACTGGGGAAGTGTCGACCGGCGCGAATCTTTTCTAATAGTCCTCCTCTCTGATGTATCCGTCAGCCATCTCCCGAGCCTCCATGACCACGAGGCTCTTTGGTTGCTTCCAGATCATCTCGCTCTTTAGGGCTCCGTCTCTTAACTCGTGAGTTAGGGGGAAGACTGCCATTTCGTTGGCAAAGCCCTTGATTTATTGGTTTTCTAAGTCAAAGTGATTGATATAGTCTTTGATTCGCTCCTCGCTCAACTGTTTGAGTGTGAGCAGCATGATTGTCGTGCTTTTGCCCCTCTTATTGCCGGCATACTGGTCTCTAGAGTGTTGGCGTAGGTCTCCGTAGGATCTGATTGACCCATCCGGCAAGCCTCTAAGCCAGGACTATGCGAGTCTGGCCAGGGTCACCAGGAAGTCCTTACACCAGATAGCGTCATCAGCGTCCCACATCTTCATGTGACTCTCGTACGCAGCTAGGTGGTCGTCTGGATCCGTCGTTTCATCGAATTGGACTGTTGGCATTTTGATTTTGGGGACTTTCGTCCTTCTAATCATTCCATCTAGCGGGTTGGACGTGGGAGGATGACTCACTTTCCACGATCGTTCCCGGGTTGCCTTGTAGTCATCTTCCTCTTGCCCTTCTCAGTCAGGCGGGAGAATACTGGTTTAGTTTCTCACTCTGCCTGCTTCTCTTGGAATCATTCCTTGGGGAGGGTGATGTGGGTCAGGCCACCCACGCCGCGCGCATCCCTGCGTTAAAATTGAGGCGGCGGCACTTCTCCCATGAAACTTTGTAAACAAAGCACGTCATAGGCCGTTACCGATTTGAAAGGCTTTGAAACCAGTGAAAGTTTGGACAAGCCTACATTTGAGGAGTCGCCACCAAGTTGAAAACCGTTTGAAAACTCCATGCTTATGTCAACATGAAGCGTGACATAGGCACTAAAGATACTCGTTTACCCTTAGAATTCTATGTCTAGAATGACTCTTGTGATACCAATGAACAAGGATGTCCAAAGAGATCTTGAGTAAGGGGTGAGGATACGTATTAGGATGTTCTTTAATCGAACACCTAATCCCTCCCGCCTCGATAGCGACCTCTACTAATGATCAGGGAAGTTCTTTATACTTGGTATGTCGTTGATTATATGCATGCAATGCAACATCCAAAATATTAAACCTAGCATATGATGATTAACTATGTCGGCTGACAAACAATTTGCAATTAAAGGGTCGAAATAGAAGTTTAGATTGATTACATGTAAAAAAGCCAAATAAATAAACAATACAAAGCGAAAATTACATGATGTACATGAAATTAATGTCGTAAAATACTCCCAAAAGAAGTTTGAATAAAAAGGAAATAAAATAAAGAAAATAAAAACATTAAAAATTAGGTGAAAAGGATTAGTATTAATTGTAAAATAAAGGAAATAATCTAAATAAGTCGAGGCGAGTTGAGTTTAGGGGCAGAACCAACTAAGAATAGGCGCAGCAGATGATGCGCCATCTGGAAAGGGCGCAACAGACATTGCGTCTGTTCTAGAAGTGAGTTCTGACTGTGAAAGTCAGAACCGCGACCGTTAGCGTTCACTAAGAAATTTAGTCGATTGACTTATTACCTAGACCCGAAGGAAGTGATTTAAGCCTGTTTTAGTACACTAGAATCATCTTAAATTATGTCAAAGTAGGACGTAAAGTAGATTATACGGCGTTTTACAAGAAACCGAAGTTGGAATCGGTTTGAACATGAAACTTGAACTACAAATTAGACGGAACTCGGGTTAATACTTAAGAACTGAAAACTGGAAAACGAGTTGAAATAATGTACAAAAAGCGAATCCAAGGGACTCGATATGGAAAATCGAACCTCTTAAATCCGGGTTTGAATTAATGACGAAAACCAGCAAATATTGAATTACAAGGGATTTGGGTCGAAATAGATTTTGGTAAAATAAATTACACTAAATACTAACTTAAAAGAGTTAAAAAAAAAAAAAAACAAAACAAAAGGAAACAAAAGGGACGAAACAGAAGGTACTCGAGGAAAAAGAAGAAGAACATCAGCAGATAAGCAGCATCTGATGCTGGAAGAGGCGCAGAAGATGCTGCGACTGTTCCAGGAGGTGCATCAGGGGATGCGTTTAATCTCGACGTCTTTCCGCTGTTGTTTTGTAAAAAAAAGGTTTAAAACTTTGGATTTAGCGAAAATAATACGACTTAATGGGTATTTTACGACATAAATTCTTACAAATTAATTTATAAAATAAATAACACAAGATTAAAAGTGGGATTTACACCCTCAGACTTGCATGTTAGCGATGCGAGATTAAACTAAAGTCGTCTTTTAGTGGTAACTCGACTCGATGTATGTAGAAAGTGCCCTTGAAAAAGGATTTTAATAGTTTGATTGATTAATTAAGTGTAGTTAGTCAAATTGGTCGATCATGCAAATGTGACTGGTACCGCGAAATGATTCGGGCTTACGTGGTGGATTGATCAAGCACGTTGACGTCAACAGCAATAGCGCGGTCTTAGAATGCAAAGGGAGAAGAGAAGGGCGGACACTCCCATGAATAATATGTGAGGCGAAGACCTCTATTTATACTAATCACTAGGGGTAGCTTAGTATTTAGGAAAGAGAATATAGAAAATAACTGGAAACTGACGAAAAGCGAGCCCAGGAGAAAGCGCATCAGGCACTGCGACCTTTCCAAGAGGCGCAACAACCACTGCATCCTCTCCTGAGGCCTTTGTTCCTCAGCAAGACAGATTTCCGTGGATCAAATTAGGAATTAAGGAAGATATGGACTTCCTTATTCCGCAAGATAGGATATTTCATGAAAAATAATACTAAAATAATATTTGGCACTAATTTCCAGAATATTCCACTCAGACTAAGACGGTTTTAGAAAATGAAGACGATTTTTGACCCGGACTCCAAATGTACTCTAATTACTGTCAAAAAGATCATATCGGCACGTAGATGACGACCAAGGGGTTGACACGATTGTTTGAGCTACCACTAGTCGATGGACTTACGAAATATCATAAAATCGCAACCTATGCTAAACATGCGGCCCAATCATCATTGGGTGATTGGCGGGAGGTGCATAAATGAGATATCTACAGGTGGATCGTCGTATGATGATGCGGTCGAATCCTGCACCGTTTGGGTGCGGGTCTCATCACGATGTTTTCTCCTCTCCACCTCTGTTGGAGTCTTATCACCGAACAACTTTCTGGGGGTGATATGGTTGGACCATCCTCAACGTTCTTCTTTCGTGAAGGGGTTGATAATACACCCTGAGCTTATTGTGAATCTTTGATCACCGTTGCTAACTTGTTTGGGCCAAAGTTATGTGTTGATCAGCAGCGGTCTCGGGTTGTGCTGGCGTATCGTCGGGATCTCTATCCCTTTGAGGCGGGTGTTAGCGTCACAGACGATGTTGGTACCATTCGTCACCGCTTGGACTTGTGGCTGAGTGGCTGATCGGGTTGACGGAGATCTTGACAGGGCCAGATTGTGAGAGTACCTAGCACGTTTGGAATGTCCTTCTCCGTATTCTCCGATAAAGGCATCTTAGGGTGATTCTTATAGGAGTTTTATGTGAAGTTTCCCACAGACGGCGCTAAATTTTTTCGGGTTGAAAACAATCAAGTTAGCGTCGCCCAATCTAGAGTTGAGTCTACGCGCTCCTTTCGGATATTGGATGGTTGGATGTCTCCCTGCCTCGAGCTTTGCCTGCACACGTAATGCGTAACACACATGGCCTCGTGGGGTGGCCTGAGGGAGCCCTTTCTGATGCCTAAGTCAGTATGGTATCCTCGGATGTAAAGTCTGGATCTTTGGCGTATGGCTCAATCCCGGTCTCTCTCTTAGTTGCTTATAGTAGTCTTATTTTTAGAGAGAGAAAGCAGTTGTTGTGTGTGATTAATTTGATTGAGTTGTTGATTGTTGTTGTTGTCTTCTCTTACATGGATCATAGTCTTCATGTAAGTGACTTTCCTTGGAAGGAATCTAAGGGAAGATATTTATGTGGTAGAGGATGTGTACCCTTATGTTCGACTTGGCTGTCATAGAGACCCGTTTGACCCGTCGATTGCCATGCGGGCCGGGTCGGGTTGACGTGCCTCATCACCACCAATTTAATTTAGGGTTGATGGATATCCATAAGGTGATGGTGGAACTGCCATTCCTGATACACCCATCTCAAACAAGAATTTCGGTATAATATTAGATAATATCTGGGAGTATATTAGACTATCTTTATCCGAGTTGAGATTCTCTATCCCATTTTTATGTCGCAACATCTTATGTCCCACTACCTTAATCTTGTGACACCTCACACTCAAAGTAATTAAAATACTGATAATTTATATCGAAATGATTATGTGTTATAAGGAGAAGCAATGAGACACGAGATGAGACACAAAATGGGACATATAATTTGCATTGATCTTTATCCGTGTATTCAAAATGAGTCTTATCTTATTTCATGCGTCCTGATGATTTGTTTATCATTTTTGTTTTGAAAGGAGTATTTAAACAATGTCAAACAAATGATCTCGACTGAGGGAGTATACTTTATATCTAAGACTCAATTCAGACTTATTTTTCTACTTTATCCTTATATCGATGCTCATATTCTTGCAAAATATTTACAACAATATATGAGAGTATGAGACCACTGCTCCTTCTCAAGTTTTACTATTAATAAGTCTTAAATTAGTCTTGAATTTTCAAGATCCAACTCAAAACTTTGTAACTATGAATACACATTATCCTAGGATTTTGTGCTAAGACTTGCATGAGTCTTTTACTTCAGACCCAAATCAGGTCTGGATTAAAGATAATTTTAGGCGTATCTCAAAACATAAATTCTTGTTTATTACAACAATAACCGTTTTAAACTTGAAACGGAGTTAAGTTGGTGGATGAGACATGATGAGAATGTTTAGGTCAACAAAATATTTGTCATATACTCACTCTTATTCACTATATTTTTCCATTTCCTTTTTTTACAAGAATTGATACGATGGAGTATTAAAACGCACAAAACACAATAACTTACATGTAATTAAATTTGGACCATACAAATCAACCCAAAAATGAAAATTAGGAAGAAAATCCGAATAATCTGAATAAGTAAATATGGAAGATTATAGTGGATACGAGCCTACGAGGGAGTATTAAAATGAGGGTATATTTAACGCGTTTTATCTAAATGGATTGTCATCTTAAGATATTTACTGATTCTAAAAACACGATCGAAAAATATCGAAATTGACCCGTTTACCAAATCTAGTCTAGCAAGTATTTGTCCTCTAGACTAGAATAAAGCAGCAAGTCACACAAATTTCAAAGCAATTTACTCACTGCTCACTACTTACATCATCAAATTGCTTAGTCAGTCATCTCTGAAACTCAACAATAATGGTGGTGAAAAGGAGAAAGAGTGTCAGACTTACTCAGAAAAAACTAAAACAACAGAAAAATCACCATGAAGAAGAAGAAGAAACAGCCATGGCAGAAGAAAGGGTTTCTGAAGATTACTGCTTTTTTTGCAAAGATGGTGGTCATCTCATTGAATGTGATCACAAGTTATAATCTTTTCCCTTTACTCAATTCTATTTACATTCATCATTCATTTATAAATTATAAATGTCTCATCTTTCTTAATTTTAATTGCTTTTCTGGGTTTTTTTGTTCCCCATTATTATTCTGCATGATAGATTCTCTTTCACTTTTTCTTAATTTTTTGTTCATTAGTTAATCAAGTTTTAATGCAGCATCTTTATGATTTTTATTGTTATGTTTTGATTAAATTGCTTGATCATGAAAAATGTGTCCTTTTTTTGTTGCTAATTAAAAGTTGATGAAATGCAACCCACCTTTATTTTTTCAAATAATTGTAGCTAAAAAATTAACAGCATGATACTTAACCCGTTTTAAACTACGGATAGCGCCGTCTTAAATGAGAATTTGTAAAAAATTAATGTTAGAACCTTATTGTTGTTGCTAATCTGTGATTAATATCTTTTTTAAATTGGGATTGCCATGTTGTTATCTGACAGTTTAGTGCAATTTACTTCCCTCAAAAAATTGTTTTTTGGCCTTTTTTCTATTAGATTATTTTATTGAATGTTCAGGTGAATGAAAAGAAAATATCCCATCTGTTCTTGTCATTTGTTTATCTGTTAAAATATTCCTTACAAATAATTAAAAAGTTTTAAACAAATGATTGAGACGAAAGGAGTATAAAATAAAATTGTTTTTTTGGTTGCGGCAGAAAGGCAATGAGAAAGAGGAAAAATGGGGAATGTAGTAAAAGCAGGTGTTTTGTTCCTTAATATTATTTGTTTTCTGGGAAAAAAAAATATTTGGTGGTAGGTAAGGTGAATGTTCCACCTGAACTTCTTGAAGAGTCATTGAGAGTATATGGCTGGCTGTACTTGAGATATAATTTGGTCACTTTTTAACATAAAACAGTAACTTTTTTGTGTCGTACCATACAATGATCTCATTTATATTTCCCAGATCGTCGAAACCCATATCTATCACTATACAATAATCTAAATTTCTTAGATATGATAATGTGATAATGGATCGCTTTGACAAATCAAATGCTACTGTATTTTACATTTTATCCCTACCTATGCTTAAAGAAATAACTGGTCAAATTTGACATTGATTAACCAAGTCGGATGATGGCGAAATTTGTGAGGGAAAAGTAATTATTAAAAGGTGGGAGTGGAGGGTGAGGGGAAAGGATACCAGTAGATTGCACGTGAGTTGCAGGTAGTATAGATTTAAACTGAGCTTTTGTTTTCTTGTGTATTTTATGTGATGCAGCTTCCGTCTTCCCAGATACTCCGCTCTAAACTAATATTTTTGTCAAATCAAACTCCTGAACCAGGATTGTCTAAATTAATATACTTTGAAATCCTACCAACTTTGTGAAATTTCTATGATTAATATTGTGTATACATCGAAAATGTTAAAGAGCGGCATGCTTTTGAAGTGATGGTGTGTCTTTGCGTATTTTAGCTTGTTAAGCTGCCTCTTGTCGTGGATACTTATTTAACTGATAGAGCATACCTTTCAATGGTATTTATCTGAATTCTTTATTTGTGTAAGAAGCATATCTTCAGTGTTTCCTTATGATGGGTGAAGTTGTGTTTGAGCCTTATGATTGCTCATTTTGCACCTGTGACCTTGTGTTATTGACCTGTTGTTTTATCTAATTAGAGCTTGATGGTGGGTAGATAGCATCAATCCTTACTGTGGACTCTTGTTTATGTTCCCTGTTACTCTATTAGTCTATGTTACTTCGATTGTTCGTCTATTCGTATTACTTAGCATACATGTGTTCGTTAATAGCCACTTGGAAACTTTATTTGCCAAAACATGTGGATTTTATGTTAGAACTGTTTCATCTGACACTTGAACACGCACCCTTGTCGCCTTGTCGGCTCTGACTGAATGTGTAACATAGCTATTGACTATGTAATAAGGGAGTTCCCGTCTTCGTTCTTTAACTGGTCTATGGAGTAAGGGAGCTCCTCCCTTCTTCCTTTAATGGGCCAAAGTTTTGACTTCATTTCTGTTCTTAATGTCTATGGCTACTGTTTTTTTTATGCTCTCCTAATCGTTTTGGTGTTTGCAGGGACTGTTTGAAGTCTTATCACCGTGGTTGTGTGGGCCAGGAAGAAGAAACTGAAGAAACTGATGCTCAGTGGTTTTGTGGTAAACTATTTAATCTAGATGTCCTAAGAACATTTTGGTGTTATAACTTTTTAAATCTCGCTACTAAATTCAAGGAAGTTATGGCAAAATGTCATTTTGTAGAAGTGTCATCTTTGTGATTATTATTGTTAATATCTGTTGCTGTTAGCCTGGTACTGTATTCTGTTCCTGAACATACATTTCTTTCTTTTCTGATTATTTTAATATTGTAGTATGATAATTTGCTCTTTTTCTGTTCATCCTTGTACTGCTTATATTTTTTTTGGCCTCTTCATTTACTTCCAGCATCTTTTAAGATCAAGCAAGGCTTACATTTTCTGTGTACTGTTTCACACTAAAATGTATTCAAGACTGAAAACTATCGCTTGGGCAATATAATGTGGCATTTTTTCATTTCCTATTTTTTGGTTGTAAATGGAGCTATAAGGGTAGTTTTTTTATTTTCATTTTGACATCCTTTGTTAGTATAATATATCTTCTATAAATTCTAGAATCAGCTATTCTCCTTGAGAAATGATTGGTTTTCCGTTTCAGACTGGCACAGTTGCTTTATGTGCAAACGACCTCCGCGGTATCAGTGTTTTTGCTGTCCAAATGCTGTTTGCCAAAGCTGCTTTAAGGAGGCTTCATTTGGACGAGTTAAAGGGTATAAAGGACTCTGCAACAATTGCCTTAATCTTGCATTACTAGCTGAGGAAGGACGGGAAGTTGACTCTGATGGAGTATGTGTTTGCTTCTTTATTAGTTTCCCAATTGTATCGATGATCTTATAATTGTTAGAAGGTGCTATATTCGATTTATTTCAGTCTTTCCTGGTGTGTCACAAATTGGTTTCTGTCACAGTACCTGTTTATTCGGGCGTTTGTATTTCGTGACATGAAACAATATGCTTAAGAATTAGCTGCATATGAGATAGATGTTGTCTTAATGTCAATTTCAGATGATTTAATCTCGGCCTTCTATGAGTTCGTCTTTTAAATTGTAGCAAATCTTGATTGACATCTCAAACATCGAAGGAAGTGGGATTTTTTCCAGATCTTCATAAAAGCTGGTTAAATATTACTAGCTGTCTCTTGTTACAATGACACCAATTACAATTCCCCAGTGCTTAAGGGTTCCTACTTATTGTGGGGTAAAAAGGGTTCACATTGTATTTACCCTTATCCTTGTGTTAGCAACACCAA
Source organism: Silene latifolia (assembly GCF_048544455.1). Taxonomy (NCBI): domain Eukaryota; kingdom Viridiplantae; phylum Streptophyta; class Magnoliopsida; order Caryophyllales; family Caryophyllaceae; genus Silene; species Silene latifolia. Next base: position 77,307,958 of record NC_133530.1, on the reverse strand, counting down.
GATGCTGTTTCCAAATGAACCAATGATGATATTTGCATCGAAAAGTGCATTGAATGAGCTTTACTTCGCAATAAAAAGAAGCACAACCAATCTAACGATTTCAGTTTGCAAATTTCTTCATAATTCAGAACCAAAGAATAATAAGTCATTGAATGCATTTAAAATGGAAAATAGCTGTTTTTTTTTTATTAATTTCAGTTTTTTATCCTCTAGGAAAAGGTGGACTTCAAAGACCGTGACACGTACGAAGGTCTTTTTAAAGAATACTGGGATATCATCAAGGAAAAAGAAGGCTTGACCTTGGATGATCTACATAATGCAGATGTTCAAATAAAAAAGGGTGAAAATGTCAAGGTTCAGCCGCAGAAGCCCCAATCTGACTCGGACGAGTCTGTTAAAGAGGAAGAGAACAAAGAATCTTCATCTGACAATCATGAGAGTGATCATGAGAGTGATGATGCTGTACAGCCTGTGCAGCCCGTACAGCCTGTACAGCCGGTACATCCTGTTATTGTAACTAAAACTAAGAAGCCTAGAAAAACACCAAAAAAGAAAATAGGCTCTAGCAAAATAGAATATGTAGGTTGGGCTTCCAAATGCCTAATAGAGCTCCTTGAAGCTATTGGAGTTGATACAAGCAAGAAGCTATCTCAGAACGACGTGTCTTCACTCATAATTAAATATGCACAAGATAATAAGCTCTTTCATCCTGAGAAAAGGAAAGTGATTCTCTGTGATGCACGCTTGTGTGCTCTATTGAAAAGAAAGACTATCACCATATATAAAGTATATGACGGCATAGAAGCTCATTTGCTTGAGAATGTAGAGCGGTCGGATGATGAAGGATATAGTTCAGGCCATGAAGAGAATAATGATTCCTTGCCTACTAAAAAACAGGCGTGGTGGAGAAACACTGGTCCGTTTCAGAATAAAGGATCAATTATGGAAAAATTCCAACAAAAGGAAGGAATACCAGAGGAGCCTAAAAAAGTGGAGCCTGTTATTAAAGTTGTGTATAGTAGTTTTGGAGCCATTGTGCCGCATAACATGAAAATGGTCTATTTGAAGCGGAGTTTAGTGGAAAGTCTGTTGGAAAACTTTGAGACTTTTGAAAGCAAGGTGACAGGAAGCTTTGTGAAAGTTAAGTCAGAACCAGTTGATCCTAAGAATCTATATGAGCTACTTCCTGTAACAGGTAACGCCCCTACATCACATGATGATAAGAGAGTGAAAAATCAATTAGGCCCTGTTATTGAGAGACCTGTTTATTTTACCCATACTTCGTCATCCTGTGTTAGAACAACTCATGACTAAGCCTATCAAGTCTCTCAACGGTGATGAAAATATATGTTTTTCTATTGAGTTGAGTAAAAACGCTACAGTGATAATAAATATTAGTTTTAGGATAAAAATAGGTTGTTTGAATCATCTTATTTCTAATACATACATTTGTGTTTTTAGATTTATCCGGCCGGGTTTATCCGAACTACTGGCATAGCTGAAAAGCTAGAAAGTGCCAACAAAAATGGTTATATGTTCCTTGGGGTGCATAAAGTTTATCATCGTTGCTTTGTTCATTAACTTGTAGAAAAGCATCTTTTATATCTACTGCTTTCAAATTGTACTTAATATCGTATTGTGCTTGATGTCACTATTTATTGGAGATAGCAGTTGTTTTCACTGTTTTTTGTTTTTAACAGTTATAATATTTTTTGGTTTGAAATTTTTTTTTTGGTTGTTTCCTCTTAGGAATCAAGGAGGAATCCGGTAATGAGAATAGGAGAGTGCTTCTTCAAGTGTCTAATCTGCCTAATGGTGTTCCCATGAACATGCTTTCGAATGATGATTTAACTGAGGTAAACGGACAGCCTGATCCATTTATAAAACCCTTTATGAATCCCATCGCTTTAATGTGTTTATCTCTTGTGTTATTGATGGCATGCTTGAAATTGTCAAGCATTAACATGCTTAATCAAGGCCTAATTATGAGATATATAGTAATTGATTAAAATAACTTTGGAACTGCCCAGTATGCCGTTACCTGTCCTCTTTTCCAACCATCTTGATTGAAATTATATGGAGAATGTTGGCTTTAACTTATCTGATTTATACCGTCTTGAAATTAAATCATATCATTCATATATTTGCCTGTTTAGTGCTTCGCCATTTTCCATTGATGTGGCAGGTTTGCCTTTCTGATTTCCTCGTATATGGTGGTGTGTTAGATAGTTACTAGAAAGCTGTTCAATTCTTTGTCATTATGCAGGAAGATTGCAAGGGTTTGTGCCAGAAAATAGAGAGTGGCCTTATTCCAAAACCTACTGTTGTAAGCTCTCTTTATTTTTACTTTTTTATTTTTTTTTTGTATTAGGACATTTTAAGGAATAATGCGTCTTATGTGATTTCTTTGTTTCAATTTTTTTATATAAAAAATGGAAACTAGTATATGTGGTTGTGGAGGTTGACTTTTTGGTTGGAAAATGAATTTGGTAGTTTTTGACTAAAGAGGGTTTAATACAGGGAAATGGTATTTTGCAACATAGTGAGTTTGGAAGATAGAGTATGAGAAATTCCAGTTTGTTAATTGTATCATGATTAGTTTGATTATTGCGGTGCTTTGATCATTCTTCCTTTTCACGATTTTGACTGTCAGCTGGTTCTCTTTGTAAGTTAATTTTTTGGAACAAAAAAGGGATAGAACTGTAGAAGTATTTACTCTTGTTCTAAATGAAAGCCGTTTGATTCTGACACAGGTAGAGCTTGAGGAAAAGGCAAAATGTCTCCATGAAGATATTACTAAACATGTGAGTATATATACGGAATTACGGAGTACTATTGTTTGGATTCAGTATATATTGTGTAGGTTCGTGAATGGTGATTGAAGTATCAACAGACACTTGACTTGTGATTACGGCTTAAAACATAATGTTAACATTGATGTACCTTGAAGCGTTAATAGTTTTTTAAATTAACCACACTATTAACTTAAGCTAGCTACCCCAAGTAGGAACCCACGCAATTTGTTGCTTCGTTGGCTATAAAACTTGAGTAAGGAACCCTGAGCTTTTTCTCTTCCTTTGGCCGTTCTTTTCTCCCTCCGTTACCTGTTCTTCAAATGTAATGTTACCTGCTCCAAGATCATTTAGAACTGAGAATGGAAATTGGATTGGTAGATGTTTCTTTTGGATACATTAATCTGGTCATATTTTACACAATTCTTTGGCCAGTAGCGATGGCTGTTAAGTTCACGAATCATTTTGTCTGCTACTTGCCCCCTTATTATGTGCTTATTCCATATTTTAACTCACTGTCTCTCATTGTCCTGTTAGGCAATTGCCCGAGAACTTTCTATATTAAAGCACCGCATTGATCTAGCAAATGAGAAGGGACGGCGAGCTGAATATCCTTTCAGTCATGTTTTCTGATCTTTTGTTCCACTTTGTTCCATTAGATTTGATGCAGGATAACCATTTAAAAAGAAAGCCTCTATTTTCTGAATACGAAAGCGATATGTACGTACGTATGTACTTATTTATGTATGTATGTATGTATGTATGTATGTAGAATTATGTTACAACATCACCTCGATGGCTCAAAATCTGGTGTACCTCACAAAATAATAAGCGCATATATCTTTTACCATATGACTATGTTGAAAAAGTTATCCTTGACTTTGATGTGATTTCACATTATACGAGTATCGAAGAAGAAGAGACCTGCTTCAGTCAGAAGAAGAGCAGTTCCGTTTGCTTAACGAGCGGCCAAAAGTGATTGCAGAAGTAATTGAAGATAAGCCTGATTCTGAGGAAGCTGTGATTAATACTGATGCTGAAGGCCTCCCTACCGAAAATTCTCGTGAAAAGTCTGAAGACAGTGAAATAATTCCTGCTGCTTAATTAACTCAGGTAAATGCATTTCTTTCCTTGTTCACTGTCTGCCTTGATTCTAGTTTATAGTAAAGATTGTTGACAAAGCTGATCGTAATTTGGAACACATATAAGGTGTAGTCTTCCAAGCTAGTCATTAAATCAGGTTTTTCTCTGTGATTAAATTACCGGTGCCTTGACAGTATCTTACTCAGGGAGTCTTAACAATTAGAATAGCAGTTTTGTTGAAGATCTCTTATAGCCCTCACCTGAACACTAAACATAAACAATTGGCATCCTCTTCCATAACGTAAAGTAGAGTATTATGTAACGTAAAAGAGAGCATGCATAGGGGGTGACATCCCCGACTTGCTCTCCCACCATGGAAGGGAAGAGTTGAAGAGAGAAAATTGCAAGTAATCGAAGCTAGACATTAGCCTCATAGCATGATTTATATTACCTTTGATGCATCCATCAGTTTACTCTTCCATAAGCGTATGCTTTAAAGTAGGAGCAGCGTTAACTACTGTAGAATCTGTGACTTAATGATAGCCGTAAGGTGATCTTTGCTTGATGCATCCATCAGTTTTCCTTGCAATATGTTAAGCATAATGTCGGTTTCTTAGAAGAGGAGGACGAGCCCTTTTTGATTGAGATTACTCGGTTTGTTGTGTTTGCAGGATTTTAATTCCAAGCGGAGCTTGGTTGCAATAAGCCTGGAAACTTCTCCTAGTGCTGCTTTATGGAACACAAACCTTTCTTTGAACCGGGAATAATAAATGTAGCTAGATGAGCAACAGACATACATTTGGTTTGAGACAGTTCTAACTTTGTTAATTGTCATTGCTGCAGTAGGATTTATTTTAAACAAGTACCATTATGTTTGCAATGTTAGTTAAGTACACTTCCTCAGTCCCAAAAAATTGGTGAATGATGAATTTCTCAAATAAATTCTCTTAATTATTTCAAGAGCTACATGAAACTATGTCTCAAGAATCAGGACATATGTACATTGAAATATACATGAAACTATTTCTCAAGACAAATCCTTGCCAGTTGCCACCAAGGAGTATCGGTTTCATACAGTAGTATAACTATTGTTTCTGAAAAAAAAAATGGTTGGAAATTTAATACAGAAGTCAATTTTCGCCATCCCCTTTTGGTATACAGGGAGTATAGGAGTATATCTACAAAATGTGGGGGGAGATTTGAACATCATTGGCCCCAAAACAGAGGAGCACAATTTTATGTTCGTCATATCTTCGTCTGAAGTAAAAGCATCACCGCCTACTCAACGAAAGAAACTAGCATTATGTCGTCGCTGAAACCAAGCCATTGTCAGACAAATGCTCGAGCAGAGCCTTGGAATCGAGATTATATATAGGTCAGAATGGCCAAGTTTTGGAGCCTGAGTTTGCACGCTTAAGATACACAACTACAGCGACGCCTGTAACCAATGCTGCACCTGCCCAAATCCCCGGGTAACGAGGTGTCCATCCTGACTTCTCAGTAGTGACAACACTACTCTCGGAACTTCTTTGCTTCATAGATTCTGGGAACTCCACATATAACCTCAAAACCTAGACAACATAAAGTCAAATCATCGATTATGTCGAAAATGAGGAAAACAATGCTCATGAGAGTCGGCTGTCAAAAAAAAAAAAAAATGCTCATGAGAGTCCTTTTTGGGATGGTGCAAAAACTTTAGCCTATTAAGTGGCAAGCGAAATAAAAGTGTCAATGGATTGTTGACAGCAGCAAATCCAAAACTCAGAGTCCCGCATAATCAGAAACGCGGGGACAACCAACGAGAATGGAGAATGCTTCATAACACAAAAGGAGTTCCTGTATCATAAAACCACCATTGGTACCCATGAGCACGTAGATCAACTAAGGGTTGATCTAGGTTGACAATGGTTGTCCATCACAAGCTTGCCTTATGAGTTATGAAGGAGAAGGATGCCAGCCCCCGTCGTGATTTCTAAGATTTCATACATAAGAAGACGACGTTTGTGCACAGAATGTCCAAAAGTTTAAAAAGACAAATGAAGCTGCATCATGAGCAAAATACAGTACCTTTTGTCCTACTGATCTAGCATGAAGCACAGCGCCCATGAGATCAGCATCACATGTGAGTAACACTTTATCACTTTCATCGTCTTGATACTACACTCAAAAAGGAAAATCATTGGCAACGCACACATCTAGATTAAAAAACGGGCATAAGGCATAGAAGGTAGTACATGCAATACAAACTCACCAAAAGTTGCGGACGACTGGCATTCTCACTCGATCCTATTCTTTGCACAACAGCAGTCATGAGCTCATCCAAACTCTCAGTACCTGAAGATATATTTCCAAACAAAAAGGAACACATTGACTTTGTGAGTATCAGCTTAGATCTCGTCCTAAAATGGAAAACTATACATAAAAAATGAGAATAGAAAACTTCAAATTAAGATCATGCCAGTTGCGAAACATCTTCAAACACCACAGTGGTCTTGAAATGAAGTTATTAACAAACAATTGACAGTAACTCGCACAAAAATATAGGTTTCAAGAGCAACTTCATTTGAGATGAGCCAAAAGGTTTTCTTCTTTTAAGGACAACTCTAATCCTCTACTGACTACTATCCCCGTATGATAGGTTTCTTTACAGCAAAGAACAACTGTCTCTCGGCATGAAACTTACCAAAATTAAATCGGTGAACACTTCCATTGAGGTCCTTAAATTTAAATGAAAATGAAGTTCCAGGACCAAATGATGGATATTTTCCTTCTGTTCCTTCAGAATTCATTAACGCAGTCGACATTTCACTGTACACAGGTTCCTGATTGATTAGTATACAAAACTAAATGTCAATCAGAGTTCGAGGCAGAAATCAGACGAACGCATACCTATGTGAATCGGTATCTTCCGGTGCTTCTAAAGCAAGCGCTGAATCCCAAAACTTCTGCATCATTGTAGTTGCCATTTCATTCATAGCTCCAGAGCTACTCTCAACCTTCCAATAGATGATACAAAAAATGCCGGAAATGAGATAATAGTAAAAAAAAAAAAAAAAAAAAATAGAGCTATGACTTGTGGAAAAAAAAAGAAAAAAAAAAAGCAACCACTCAAACGAAATCAAGAATTAACAAATCAAAGAGCATGTTTAGGTTCTCCATTAGGCTCAAATAATGCTTAAAGTAAATCAAAGACCCCTACCACGAAATGAAAAGCAAGCAACATACATACCCTCACACTTAGGCAGCATACTAATGACACTTGAGGGAGAAGCCGTTCTCATATGTCTACATGGGTCTAAAAACAGAGGACAAATATAACCCATTTTCAAGAACATGTTAATGTCATTATATAAGCAGTCACTTGCACATCGTCACCTTCCCACTTGTTAAGCATTAAAGCACAGACCAGGTCACTAACGACTAAAGATGGCAAAAGAAAGTAAATAATTGATGTTGAAAGATGGCCGATTTAATTGCCACAGTCATTAGGAAGCACATATGATGATTGAAAATTAGCAAATCAGACGAGAAAATACCATGGAAATGGCAGCATGAGTCAACTGTAGGACATCAACGCAAGCAACAATTGATCCATCTGTACAAGAACAACAACAATCAGAAAGACTACCAATATAGACTGGTGAGACTTGAGGTTAGTTGTCAGCTGCTTACCTCTGTCCAAAACAGGAAGATGAAGAAACTTCCCATCATGCATTATACGCAGTGCTTCAAGGATTGTTATATCTACATTAGCACATTCAGGATTGGCTGTCATCACCTTTGACAAGAAGCGCATGAAAAGTCAGATCCAGACCAAGAAAGGACGAAGCAAAAAGGCTTCCTCAGTAACAGAATTAAAAAAAAAAATTCTCAAAATGTGTAAGCATTCAAACCTTTTCCACCAAAGTTAACTCAGGTGACAGGTTTGGTGCTACAACCCGCATGAGGATATCCCTTGAGCTGCGAAACAGATAGCAAACCTTGAATATACGTAAACACCAAAAACTCATTAGAGTCTAAGAAAGAAAATCCACGTAGAGGATAATACGTTAGGATTCCCATGACTTTGCCGCTACTTGTTACGACTACAGAATTAACACGGGCATCTCGCATCTTTTTAGCTGCAACGTAAACAGGATCTGATGGCGAGACAGTCGCTGCCCTGAAAAATTAATATTGACAAATTAACCCATAAACAATGCCCATGATATGAAAATAGCACTTTGCATATACTTATAAATGCATACTTGATGTTTTCAGTGATTATAGTTGACAATGAAGGCTTGAACATTCGTTCCCTTAATGTTTCAATAAAAGCAGCCGGTGCTGGATAGAGAGTATGAGAAAATATTAGATGATGTACATTTAGTTATCCATGAACTCAATTGAGTCAGTTTTCAAGAAATGACAAGATAATTACTTTTGAAACTTAAAGGAAAGATGATAAAGGAAATGCAACCAACCGTTAGAATTGTTTCCTTTTTGGTAATCAACTCCCTCAACTGCGGCAGCAATTACACTACCTTGCTCAGCTGTTTTCTCCATTCTTGATATGGCATCATACAGACACCTTGTGATATCTAACAAAGCAATCACTTCACCATTTTCGACAACAGGAAGATGTCTAAATTTTCCTGTAGACAGAAGTACACAAAAATCAGATAGTTCCGTCGAACAACTTGTGAAGTTTCATCTCACTGAAGAATGACAGCTATATACAGACTTTCTTTGTGTTGAAGCAACCCACATCTTACTTCCAAAAAGGCCTTCCAATTAACATAGCTTTTGCCAAAGTAAAACGGAATTCATTGCAATAACTTGAATGTACGCGTTGTCTAGATTGAAAAAATACAGAGTTCATATATCCCAGATACATCAAGTTCCAAACTCGTTCGAATCAAAATAGTTTCAAACTCAAATAAATCCACTTCCAAACAACTTTTCGAATGCAAATACCCTATAAAATTTCTTTCCTAATTAACTGTATTATACAGTCATTAACTATCAAAAGTTGGAATCCAGCACAAAATTATGGCGCAACAGCATAAGCAATAGCCAAGAGTAAATATCATGTATGATGAGTCGATGACTATGATCAGTTACTACTTACTACACTGCATAATAGTAAGTAATTACAAATCCTCTATCTCACCTTGGACCATCTTCTGAAGAGCCTCAATCGCCAATGTATCAGAAGTTACAAAAATCGGATTCCTTGTCATAACTTTCGACACTACAGTCTGATCCGGCCTCAGCTCCTCTGCTAGCACTCTAGTTGCGATATCCTAAAACCGTCACCACAACAATAACACCAATTACTTTAAAAATTCCTCTCCTAGAACACCAAATCTAACAAAATCATCACAATGCTTATAAATTACTCCTATAAATCTATATCAACAAACAAGTAAAATTAGACCTTATCAGTGCAAATGCCAGACAACAAAGCATTAGAATCAGTCAATAACACAGCGTCAACACGCCGAGCAGCCATCCTCCGACACGCATCCGACACTGATGTTCCCTCCGGTATGGTCAACGCCTTCGATAACTTGAGCTTCTTCACCGTTCTCTCCCCAACCACATTCGACCTACCATTTCACCCACATTCATTACATTATTATACTCTCATTTAAGCGTTTCTGCAACATTTTTGGCTAAAAATATAATTTTTCGTAAAACATGACGGTAACAAATGTGAATATATTCGTATCATCACAATCATATCATTATAGTATTATTCTACCTCAATTTAACCATAATCTATTTAACTCGACAATTTGACCCTACTTTTCGCAGTTACATATCATTATTTTGCAGATAACTTGACGTCTTAACAATATCAAATGATACTTGAAAAGATTAAAGATTCGAAACTTTGACCTCAAAAAGTCCAAAGCAACAACATATCAAAAAAAGGAGCATAACACACATTAACATAGACAATTGATAACAATTACGGAGTGTAATTGATTATACTGCCTCGTTTTCATCAAATGTAGACACTTTGACGCTATTTTTCGCATTTCAACATCATTTCCCGCTAAAAATATAACTTCGCGCAAAATATAACGATAGAAATGTGAATATCCTCGTATCATCGCAATTAAAGTTTCCAAACTTTGACCTCAAAAACTCAAACACTTTTGACATTATATCGAAAAAAAAGAGCATAACATAGACAATTGATAAGAATTATAATTAGCTGAAGAACATAAAATAACAAAAAGAAAGGAAATTACGAAGGAGAATTAGGTCTGGGAGAATGATTATTGTTGAAGGAGCCATTTTCCGACGGCGACGGTGGCGGAGGTTTCTTAGTCGACGGAAATCGTTTCTGAGACAAACTCGTTCGGCGCGGCGGCGGTGGCGATACCACTTGCGAACTCATTTTATTGTTATTATAATTATTTTGCAATTCACTAATATTTCAAAAATTAAATAAAAATTACTTAAAATATTTCAAAAAAAAAAAAATCATTCAAATTCAATAGATTGATGAGAAAGAGGGAAGAGCTAAGGATTTATTTATTTATTTATTAATTTTAATTTTAATTTTCCTCTCCCTCTTCCAATTCTTCTTCTTCTTCTTCGTTAGCGATAAAGATTTTCTGAAAATGGTGTGTTCTAAGGTGATGGTGAGGTCGAGGTAGATTTTCTCTCTCTTATTTTGCGCCAATAATTTTCTTTTATTTTTTTTAATAATAAAAATAATGGAAATAAAATAAAATAGGGAGTTTATCTATTTTTTTTGTTTTTTTTTTGTTTAATTCTATGGGGTTCTAAATGTTGTTTTATATGGTATTTGTATGTTTTGTTTGAAAGGTAAAGGGAGATTTTGTATTTAGGTGTGTGTATTTATTGAGGATGATAAATGATGACTTTTAGAGGTAGTTGAAGTGCCAAGTTTCAGTTTTGTTGACATAGTTTTTGCATTTTTGGCAGGCCTACATTTGAGGGCAACATTGAATATGCCAAATGTGACTCTATGGAGGACTATAAACCACCAAGTATGCCAGGTGTGACGATCCGCACACTTGAACCCTTAGATTTATTTTATGCTTATGTAATTTCATTTCCCTTGTACATTTGTAGTAAGTATTTTCTTAGTAGTTTTAGAATAGGTTTCCATAAATAGGTATATCGCTATTCCTCGAACTAAACTTGTAGAATTCAATGCTCTCTCTACTGGATGTAATAATCAAATTTCCTCTTTAGGAGTCTTAGTGAATGAAAATCTACTTCCTACCTCAGTGCCTTCGTATTCTTTGTTGTTGCTTTGTTGTGAACGACTCTTTGCCTTCACTTTACTAACAAGCCGTGTTTGTGGGATCGACACTAGGATCCCGACTCACACCCCGAGACCCGAATATCGTGCTAGTGGGCGATCCCTCACTAGTACGAAGATCCTTGTCGCTTGCATCTTGCCTTGAGACGGGCAAGGGTGCGCGCCACGGTCCGGCAAAAGTAGCGGACCGTGACACCAGGCCATGGTATGATTACTAATCAAGAAATCAAGAATGAACTCAAATTAAAGTATGACCTAATCTTGTGAAAAGAGTAGACAATAATAATGTATTGGGAAAATTACAAATAATCACCACATATTTACATATTTTTACAAATAACCACCTTGTATTTGCACTTTTAGACCATCCCCAAGCAAAGGTCACGCTAACTAGGTCACGACCCGATTTTACTCTTAATCCCACCTTATTAACCTTGACCCATTTTCACCCTCCCAAGCAGAAGGTCGCGACCTAGGTCATCAACTCAATCATTATCCACTTTACAACATTACCAATCATTTTCCACATTCTCTACCCCACTTTTCTCTCTCTTACTTTTATAATTATTTATCCTAACATTTTATAAATATATTATTTTTCTATTATTTATAAATATATTATTTATCTATTATTGTAAATATCATTTTCCACATTATTTATCCTAACACTTTACGGAAAAAAAAATATTAGATAACGTTATAATTTTGAAAAGTGATTAGACGGTTTCATTAACAATTAAAATCCAAATGCTATATTTTGATCTAACGGTTATATTTTGATCTAACGGTTATAATTAAAATCCAAATGCTTATCATTATTCCAACGGCTATATTTTGATCTAACGGCTATAATTAATTGACGGTTTTATTTTGAAATTTTACATCCAAATGCGACAATATAATTATTTTGAAATATAATTAAAACCGAGTAACTCATCTAATTATTAAAACCGAGTTTCTTATTTTAATAAATAAACCCGAGTAACCAATTAATACAAGTCGAGTAACCAATTAATACAAGTAACTCATCTAATACCGAGTAACCAATTAATAAAAACCGAGTAACTCGTCTAATTCTGAGTAACCAATTAATAAATATTGAGTAAGTACTTTCACGCAGAAATACACAGTGCATTGAAAATGTAGTATTTTTATTATTTATTAATTATTCCACCAATTAAATTTGGACACATAGAAGGTCACAAATGTGGTCAATTTTATTCAAGTATGGTCACAAATTGACCTTTGGTCACAAATTATCCCATTTGGTCACCAATTAACTACCTTAATTAACTCACTAACCATGACCAAGCAAGGTCATGACTAAGCAATTGACCTTGCTTGGGGATGGTCTTACAAATAACCCCCAAACTTTTATCTAAACTCCCCAATTACCACCGTATATCTGCCCCGACACTTATTTATCTTATTTTTCGACTCGTTAAATAACGTTTTAAGGAAAATGCCCATAATACCCTTCCCTCTATTACTCCCAAACATACCAAATGTCATTCTTGCTTTGTAAAAATCATCAGCAATCTCCCAAACATAAGAAATTGTAGTAAATCCCCAAATTATTATCACTAATTAATTCACAACAACTCGTCAATCAATTGCTGCCAATCAAGCCATTCGAACGACATGGGTTAGAAGCCCCAATACTTGTTTTTATTGCAGATGCTAGGCGTCGTGATCTCAAAAACACATTACTAGCCTTCGTGGAACACAATCTAGCTCAAGGTCAGAGTAGTGTGTAAGGCAATGGTGGATTTGAAGGCAGAGTATTTGGAGGAACCAATGTTTGGAACCACTCAATGGGATCAAGTGTTTGACTTCTCGCCTGTTATAATAAACCATGTAACCGAAAAAAAGAAGCTACTTGCTGGTGATTTGGAAATAACCTTCAACTGGTAAACAATACATAGCACACTTCAATCACTTCAGCAATTGAACGACGAATTTAATTAGGGATTGATTGGCAGCAATTGATTGATGGATCTTTGTGAATTAATTTAGGATTAACAATTTGGGAATTTAGGGTTTCATAAATTTGGGAGGAATGCTATGATTTTTTTACAAAGCAGTGAATGACATTGTTATGGTTGGGAGTAATAGAGGGAAGGGTATTATGGGCATTTTACTTAAAATGTTACTTAACAAGTCGGAAAATAAGAAAAACAAGTGTCGGGGCAGATATACAGTGGTAATTGGGGAGTTTAGATGAAAGTTTGGGGGTTATTTGTAAAAGTGCAAATACGTGGTGGTTATTTGTAAAAATACGTAAATACGTGGTGGTTATTTGTAATTTTTCTTAATGTGTTTTCCCACTTATTCTAATTCACGGGGCACAAAAAATACAAAATGTCAAAATGTGAATCCTATATGAGACTTAGGTATGGCATTTGACAATAGTACTTTTTGTTCACTTGGAGGACTATCAGCCCTTAAAAGCTCCAAGGGGATAATGTAGTGGGAGCTAGACCACATCTTGGATGTAATTCTGAATCACTCTGAATACCTTTCTTCTAGAGCCACATTATTATTCCAGACTATTCCAGATTTGGTAATTGTTTATTTTCAGAATAAATAAATAAAAAATAAGATGGGGTGAGAGAGGCTCGAACTCTCGACCTCAGGATTACTCAGAAGCTATGAGACCTACGCGCTAGCCAACTGCGCCACCACCCCTCTGTTGTATTATTTTCATACCTTATGTAATAAATTATTGAATGAATTCATCGGCTTACCTTTGTTGCGGATTTTGCAACGGCGGAAACTCCTTAACCTCCCACACAACTACACAAGTATGCAATTCTGTGCTAGAGTAGGTGTGTAGTAATTTTGGTTCACCAATTTTTGGGATAAAGTACGGACACAGGGATGAATAGGAGAAATCGAGTTTCAACCTCATGCCACTCTAATATGGATTCGTAATTTCAAACTTTTACTTTCTTTTTCACAAGCCAAACGTCTTTGTTCGGGTTTTCAAAAATTCAGAAACACCCTTGAATCAAAATTCAAAACAAAACAAATTATCTACATTAAGAAGGATTGGGCGTGCGTTTGGTTCTTTTGTGGGCGCAGGAGCAAGGAATTCGCCACTTGCAGATTTCGACTGATTGCTTCTGTCTTGTTAGTCAATTGGCTGGCGTTGAGCATCCACACCATCTTCTACATGCGATTCTGGCAGACATCATATCTTACTTTTCTTTTTTTCATTGCTTAGCTATTAGTTATATTCCTAGATCTTTTAATAATGTAGCACATAGCCTTGCGTGTAAGGCTATGATTAGTTAGATAAGTAAATCTTCCTTTACAGCCGCCAAAAAAAAAAAAAAAAAAAAAAAAAAAAAAAAAAGACGTCAATTTCCTTAATAATAGGTCATATTTCGTGTTTGATTGCTTATAACGGCCTCATGTAACTTTTCTATAAAACCGTGTTTGATAAGCTCGTTATGGCAGTATCTAGTACTCTCTTCTCCGCAAATAGAATGCAACCCGGCCTTAGAGTAGGTCCTCAAGAACCACCAAGATATAGTGTGATTGCCTAGTTTAGGACTTAGGAGGGCTCAATAAAATAGCCCATGAAAAAACGGTGCAGCTGAGCTCAGTATCAAAAAGCCTTTCGAGATGAATACAGTGGAGTAATTAATCTTCGTACGGACATACAACACTCATTACTCCGAAAGAATACAATGGAGTAATTATTTTGTATACTATTAAGTAAATCAGTTTCTTAGTACAGAAAAATATGATTTCGCAATGCAAACCAACGGAGTATAAACTAAACCTTCAAAACACACAAAACATCAAGAGCCCGAAAGTACTTTGGCCAAGGAAGTTTGCAGGGATGCAACTGAATCAATGGCTGTCTTCGCAAACCAGCTTATACCGACTTTAACACGGTGCTCATCTGTTGGCAGCCTAATGAGGTATGCTAGTTTTCTTGCTGCATATACGGCACACAAGAGTCAGTGCGATGAATACCCCAAAAGTTTTTAAAAACGGGAGATAGAGCAAGTAGTCTTACCAGCATGGCCAACAGGACCTTCCAATGTCAAACCGTCAATGAAACTTGGTGTAACTGCAGCATCATTCCTCCCCAATGTCATCATCTCTCCTAAATTCTGGAACCTAATAATAAAAAAATCAATAGCTTGTCAATGCAATCGGCACCACCATTAACACAAAAAATCAATAGCTTGTCAATGGTTCCTAAATCTCTCTAAATATAGGCGACATAACTGCAATATTTTGGCAATCAATATCAATTGATGCGGCTGAAATATCTTAAGTTTTTATATGGTGCATTACATATTAAGTTACTCTCACTCTTCAGACCTCGTGTACCCGTATTCAACGCTCGCCACTCTGACATGAGAATGAAACTTCGACATTTTGTTTTAAATCAAAGACGCGGGAAATTTTCAGTTAATAGCAGAGTCCGACATTTGACACATACCAGTGTCGAATACTTATACCGGAAATTATGCAATGTAACGTCAGTCTGGACATCCGTCATGTAACAGGCAATATGTTTAGTCTCGAGAGACTTGTAAACCATGATAAAAATCAAACTAGCGAGGAACGAAATCACAGATCCAACCTGAATGGAAGAAGTGGCCGATCATTGATAGCAGCCCAAATGTTCCAGCCGGCAAAATCAGCTTCCTGAAAAGCAACCTGCATAATTTGGTCACAAGGAGAGCACACTTGTAAGATCATTAAACAGCATAACTAGCCCAACAAGGAATGAACCAGGAAATCAATTCGAGATATACCTGTGCCGTGGAAGGAAGAAGCTTCCCACTTGAGTCTCGTAAAGCAGATGAGTCACCCAAAGCAAATATTCGTGGGTGACCCTTTACACGAAGTGTTTCATCAGTTTCTGCTTGTCCTCTGCCATTAAGTGGAAGAAAATAGGACTTACCACTAGGCTCCAATTCAGGAAGTCGAGGTTTATTTCCAACAGTCCATAAAACTAAATCTGCTTCCAGAATTTGACCATCCAAACCCCTTACAGTAGGTTGAATTTCCACAACAAATTTTTCAGGATCTTGCTCTACAGATTGGTCCAATACTTTGACATCAGCTGCTCTCTGAACAGAGTTGACTAGATATCCCAGAAAGAGCTGAACATTTCTTTCCGAAAGCACCTATTGACGTAATCAAGGGAAGAAGTTGACAAGATATCCAAGAATCAGGATCCTATTTGACCAAACGCAAAGTAATTTCGCACTAGTGGAAGGCAGAGAAGAGCAGCCGACTACCATGTCATAAAGTGAAATTATACTAGCTAAAATAATTTCACAAATACTTATGTAAGACAGTTTCAAATAAGCCTCCAATGTCACAAGAGTAGAACTGCATGTACTTTACCTACAAGCCTATATAAAAGAGATTGTTCAGTGATTACCATTATTTTTGGTGATGGTAATGCCGTATGGGTTTCGTTAATGGGTGGCTGTACTATATTTTGAATAAAGAAGTGGGTGACCGTACTATATTTTTAGTATAAAGCTGCTTACAAGGGACTTTTTGAGATAATTTAAGATTGAATCCTTACGTCATGGGATCTGCAATGTGCAATAGAAAACTTACTTTTAATGCAGCTTCTCGGTTACCAGGCGGGGCAGTAGGGCAAATTGTGGTTTCTGCATTAATTGCTTGCACAATGCCATTAGCCTGCAGTCTCTCAGATACTGTTGCAGCTAATTCAACTCCGGAGTAACCACAACCAACAATTACCACCCGGACTGGTGATCCCTTGCCGAAATTCTTCCTCTCCACTGCTTTCAACTTGTCATTGACCTTCTGCATGACATAAATATTTAAATTGTTACTTCTCCATTTCCAAATGGTCTTCCTGTATTGGGAAAATAAATTTGTTCTCATTTCTTTTTTGGCCAAGTACTTTTTGCATAAATGATAACTTTGTCCTTAAAGTGCCTATATGAGCACTCCCTCTCTTCTAAAAGTAAGCCCACTTGCTCTTCCAATGTTATGTTATGTACTTCCTTAGACTGTGCAAATTTAGCGAGGGAAAAACAATTGGAGCTTGTAAGCAGAGAAAATAATAAAAACAAAAGTGATCAGGAGAAAGACAAAGAAAGAGAGAAAGCTTAAGATGTAGTCCTATGCTGGAAACGAGAAGCGGTAAGTAGTTAACGGCAAGTTTATCTAGGTCATGGAGAATTTCATTAGACAGAACACAAAACATATACCTCAAATACTTACACAAGCGTCCTCAAAAGTGGAAAACGGAAGTGCATATTCTATAGCGCCGGGAACAATATCAAGCTTTGGTTCAGCACCCAATGCAAGAACCAACCTGGCTGTCCAAGCACACAATTTTAATCAGCTCGGGTAGAAAAGTAGTGTTGACTTTTGAACACTAATGAAGGTCGGTTCAAGATGTCTAAATAGCTCATGAAACATTCATTGCAAAACTAGATACCCAGCATGGTAGAAAAGAATAAAAAATTACATTACACATAGATAGCCACGACAAACTATGATCACAAAATGGGAAGTTTAATAGCAATCTCCATAAACATAATGAAAAGAGTCATAAAGATCCAGCTTATACCAGTCATATTCTATGAGAAGCTCGCTTTCAAGTTGCACAGTGCCAGCACATGAGTAACTCTGCGAGCTATTCCCAACAAAGGGGTTAAGATGTTTCACTCTGTCTTGGATAAATTGAATCCCGGTATTCGCCAGTAAATCTGTAAATCGTGGAGCTACTTCCCATTCATCCACTTCTGCAGTGAGAACGCTAAAACTGTTACAAGCTCGCCAGTAGGAAGCTAATGATGTGGGATTCATGAAAAGAATTCAAAGATATTTAGAAAAAAGTACTGAAAACTGAAACGGCTTAAGCTCAAATGTTTACAACAAACCTCCCGATAGAAGCTCATAAAGCATTGGCTTGAAAACAAAACGCTCAGACTGATCAATCAGAAGTACCTAGTCCCACAATAGAAATGAAGGATATTAAAGTGGGAGCAGAGTAATAAAAATTTAATTACATGAATTCCTCAGAGGCCAGAGCGCAGTACTATGCAATATTGCAATCCTACGTGTTTCCTTCAACTCAAATAACTATCAACTTCCACAAGCCAGAATTCGAGCTGTCTGCTTTTCCCACAAAGGAATAATATAACCCTCTGGTAAATTTAACATTGCCCTGATTTCTATTTTGGCTTATCCAAAAGGATTGTCCTGCTAAGGTTCTAGAATTTGTTCCTTTTATACAGTGCCTCTGTCTGACCTGATTACAGATCCAGAAAAATGGCTAGCCAAATTCAACCAGTGGAGTCGAGGTAGCAGAAAATCAAAAATCACAAATCAAGCAAAATGGAAAAACCTGCAATGCGAGTTCTTAACAATCGAAGGCACTTATGCAACAGTAAAGACAAGTAAAATTCTAGTCAAAGCAATGCTGAGTCGAACCCTTTACATCTTTGTGGTGCTGGAAAAAGTAAAGCATATGCCTCGTGAAGTGATGATTCAGTACTGGGTGTAAGTTAATTTCATTATGAGTCCAAGATTGTAATACAGTTTGAAATAAACCTAAAACAAGCTGCACACGTATTACACTTGGTATCACTGATTCTTGCTTTCTACTGCGCTAAACAGTGTACCATCAGAAACGACACTTGTTCAACTAGTAGATAATGTATGATACAGATCTACTAGTGTACTACAGAAGCTTACTTGAGGTCTCTTGTCATCAGGCCAGACAAGCGATTCTAGTCTTAAAGCTGTATACAATCCTCCAAATCCACCACCCAAAATGCATACTCTTGGCTTCTGTTCATATGAGAGAAGGCTGAAATAAGAGGATCTAAAACACAGCTGTACAAGCAACAATGTAAATCATAACTTTAAGATAATAGTTCAAACCTTTTTGTCTGGCCACATATAATGCTTCAAGTCTTGCTCATTTTCAGATAATTCAGCAGCACCACCATTCATTGCGGCAGCAGCTGGAGCCGTGATAGAGAATCCTTTCCTTAGTGTGTTTGAACATAGTGAAGAGTTGACATTATAGCTTTTCGTGATTACAGGAATAATTTTGCTCAATCTCCCCGTAGATCCTGGGTAATAATGAAAAACCATCAATGCGATGAATGCATCTGATCACCTCAAGAAGAAAAATATACTTTGCAATATCTTAAGTAAGGGTGAAAGGAGCTTGCATAAAGTTAAATCCGCAAAATTTATTTAGCTTTCGAACCATTATACCCTGAAAGTTACTCAATGTCAGAGCTAGTTGGGGGAAGGGGATCAAATCATGGAGAAAATAGCAACAATCACTGTACAAGCATTGAACTCGTTTTCTTGGGAGGATGAAATATGATGTTTACATAAACTATTTAACAGTAGCCACTTAGGGGTCGTCTGGTTAAAACAGATAGGATGAAAAGCATTGGAATGTGATACAAGGGATGTATGGATTTAGAATCCCATACAATCATGTACTTGTATCGTTACAATATCGCCACTCTAGGGGAAATGGAGTTAGAAACATGGAAGGCGACTAAGGTATAAGATTCTAGGGGGTTGGAATGGAGTTTGAAACAATCAAATATCTAACTCCAATCCCAAATAAGTCAACCAAACATTTAGAATAAACTAAATCAATTCCAATCCATTTCAAAACACCAAACCAAACACCCCCTTAGAGATATAGTCGAATGATGGGTTCGTTTTAATTGAAGAGGAAGAACCATTAAAGCAAAAACATATTTGTGTTGTAATACCTTAGACTCCTAATGGCATTTCTTTATCTGTCTAGTTTATCACATCTCAATTCTATTGATTGCAAGCAGCCTAAAAAACTATTGAACTCTCTCAACGACAACTATCACTCTCTAGTAAACCCTAACATTTGCGAAATCACATGATTGCACCATATAAACCCCACACAGCACATTCCTTCAGTAGACATTTGAAGGACAAGCACTACACTTCCCCAACATAACGCCATCTCGATGACTGGGCCATCCACTCCCCCAGCAATTTTAATTGTCTACCACTAACTCATACTCCCTCTATCCCAGCCAATAAGCCTCATTCATCTTCTTTTTTTGCCTGGGAATTTGCACAATGAAGTTTATCAACTGAAATTCAGATGGTGAAAACTTTTGAATTTCATAAATACCTCAACTGTATCCTTGAATTCATAATCCTTTCCCCAACAAAATCCAAGTTTTTATTGACCATTCTTTCATCTACTATAACACATCATAATCTTACTTTAAATCATGGTTTTAAATAACGGCCGGCACCGATACTGAGTTACCAAGCGACGCATTTTAGACAACATTCGACAACCGCCACCGCCACCGCGACCATAACCAAACCAAGATATAATACTATGCTTTAGATACACAAAGTTATCAACGTACGACAAAAATAATCAATCAAAAGTTCACTTGACAGACAAATTTCAAGCATTATGAACACATTTTTACACATTATCAGGAAATCAAGGTTGTATGAGCAAAATTGATCACGATAATAGTGTTAAGCACATGAAAAGTAGGATGAAATTAACAATAATCACACAAATGAATACGAGGAAGAAGAATATGAGAGTAGAGTATAAGGAATGTGATGATTACGGGTGAAAAATGGAAGCGCAGACGTAGCAGACAAGGCTATCTGCGACATTGAAGCAGTATTCTCGAGCTTTCTCTCTCTAACTTGGGGAAAGCGATGACTTTGTGGGAATGCTGGTGGTTATAACTTCCACGTTAGTTAAGAGCGAGCATCACATTTGTGTGTTCTACTTACCAGATAGACTTGTTATAAAAAAATACGACCCCGAAAATTGGGGTACATAAAATATTACCGGTCATCATTGTTAATTCTTAGTTTAGCTTTTTGTTCGAATAACGTAATAATAAAATGAGAGAGTCGATAAGGCATTTGAGTTAAAAGCTCTTATTGCCATTGTAAAAGATTTTTTTTTCTAAAACTGCCATTGTAAAAAATTATTTTCTATAATTGCCACTTTAGAATGTGTTTAACCTACTTAAATGCCATTAAATAACCTTTTACTTGATTAGCCGGTAAACATAACCTAAAATTGATAATTAATGAATATTAAGAAATTTATCACAAAAAAAAATATTAAAAAATTAAGAAAGACAAAAGCATAACTAGTTTAACCTACGTCTTCACTCAACGGCACACTCTTGGCAAACAACTTTGCTTTTCTTCAATCAATAAATTCCAATCATCTAATTTCGTCAATTGAAGGTATGTTAATGGTTTGACTTTGATTAAATTTTATATTTTGTTGTCACGTTTTCCAGTTACGCACTCCCTTTCGTCTTGGATAGCTTTTATTTTCGTTAGTTCTAGATATCAATTTCGGAATGGATGAAATGACTTTTTACCTACATCATGGGGGATATTTTGTGAGGAATCCAAATTTGATTTATATAGGGGGAGATGTAGTCGATTTAACCATTCCCTTTAATTATGTAAGTGTCGATGATATTAGAAATTTGGTGAAATCACAAGGGTACAAGGATGAGCAAATCAAGAAAATATTTTTTAGAACGCCTAATCATGAAATACACAATGGACTTGTTGAAATTAGAAGTGAATTAGAAACCCTTGATCTTTTGTGTTTTTGTCAGCATTCTTCTGTTCAATTATACGTTGAGCATGAGACAAGTATTTTTGCTTTGGATGACTATGATGGTGAGACCTCTAATAAAGAGTATGGTGAAGAGTATAACAAGATGGAATATAGAGGGTCTGATGATGACGAAGATGATGATGAAATGAAGTATTTCATTGATGAAAATTTGTATTCTGATGACGATGATGAGGAACTAGTACTAGTGAAAGAAAAATTAAGTAATAAAAAGAAAGAGATGAAGATTGTTGGTGATACTTTGAGGAATGAGAAATTAATGTCAACTAAGGTGACCGAGATTGATATACACAAGTCTATTGATGATGGCGTGGGAATGAGTCAAGAAAATGACATTTCTGATTGCGAGAATGAGGATTCAGACAACCTAAATGATTTACAAAGTAGCGAATCCGAGGATGATTTGGAAAAACAAAATAATAAAGGACAAAAGTTTCCAACTTTTAATCCAAAGACCAATATGGTTGATTTTGAGAAGGGTCTGCAGTTTACTGATAAGAAGGAGTTTATTGATGCGGTACAAAATTATAAAATTTTAAATGGTTATGCAATAAAGACATATAAGAGTGATAGGAAGAGGATAGGAGCTCAATGTACTGGTGAAGGGTGTAAATGGAGAGTATGGGCATCATGGAAATGTGGGGAGAAAACTTTTCAAATCAAATCACTACCCTCTCCTCATACTTGTTTACCATTTGATTTTAATGAAAAGTCAAGATTACTTACTGCAAGGTGGTTGTGCAAAAGATACTTAGAAAAGTTACGAGTTTGTCCAAGTTGGAAATTAAGAGAGTTTAGAGATTACGTTAATGCAGATATTAACATTGAACCAACTATGACAATATGCATGCGTGCAAAACAAAAAGCTCTGAAAGAGATTGTTGGCGATTACAAAGAACAATTTGGAAAACTTAGAGACTATGCATTTGAATTATTGAGAACCAATAAAGGGAGTACCGTCAAAATTGAGACAGAAAAAACTACCTCTGATGGGCCTTCCGTTTTCAATGGGATTTATGTGTGTTTAGATAGTTTAAGGAAAGGCATGCTGGAATCTTGTCGTAGAGTTATTTGTCTTGATGGTTGTTTTTTAAAAGGGCCATGGAATGGTCAAATTTTGGTGGCTGTTGGAAGAGATGCCAACAATCAGATGTATCCATTTGCTTGGGCAGTCGTTCCTCGGGAGAACTATGATAGATGGAATTGGTTTATGAATCTTCTCATTAACGATCTAAATCTTTGTGATGGTAAAGGATGGACAATCATATCTGACCAGCAAAAGGTATCACTATATTTTCTTAATTTTGATTGGCCAGTCTTTTCGATTAATTTGTTAATTTTTATTGGGTTTCACATAGTGCTTATGTTTCATTATATTGTATTTGTTTTTCCTTTAGGGATTGGTAGAATGTGTGAGAGAACTTCTAAGTGAAGCTGAGCATAGACTATGTGCTAGACATGTATACGCAAACTTGAGAAAAAAGTGGAAGGGTAATTTGTACAAGAAAATCTTTTGGGCAATAGCTAAGTCATCCACAAAAAATGCATTTGACAATAATATGACAGAAATGAGAGAGCTCAGTATAGAGGCACACCAATTTCTCTTAGACAAGAATCCCACAAAATGGTGTAGATTTTTTTTCAAGCGTGATGCTCAGTGTGATAGCGTCGACAATAATATGGCAGAAGTTTTTAATGGCGTCTTATTGGAGGCAAGGTACAAACCAATTATTACTATGTTAGAGGATATAAGGGAGACAATAATGGTAAGAGTAAAGAAAAGAAGAGCGCTTGGAGAAAAAATGCAAGGTAAAGTGTGCCCTAGAATTCAAAGTAAGATACAATCTTTAAAGGAGACTTTTAGTGGATGGAAGGCCATTTCCAATGGTGTCGGGAGATATAGTGTCAAGCTTGGAAGTGAAGGTTATGTGGTAAATATTTTACAAAAGCATTGTGAATGCAATGGATGGGATTTGACGGGAATACCATGTATCCACGCTATTGCCGCTTTAAAAGAAGCACGAATCAATCCCGAAGACTATGTGAGTGATTGTTACAGTGTAGCATCATATATCAAGGCATACTCATATCCAATCGAGCCTCTAAATGGTATGAACATGTGGTCACGTGCTGAAGGAGATGTAATTTTGTCTCCCGAGTTCAAGAAGAGGAAGAGAGGAAAACAACAACATAAAAGAAGAAGAGAAGAAGGTGAAACTAATAGCAAGTATGGGAGTGTAACCAGATTTGGAAGGAAAGTAAGATGTAGCAAATGCGGTGATTATGGTCATAACAAAAAAACGTGCGCAAAGTAGAAGTAAAAACAATCCGGTGAGTTTTTTTTGAAGTTTTTATGTGAAAATATATATGCGTTGATGATTTTATTACGTAAAACAGTAATCTTACTTTTTTTTTTGGTGTCCAGGATGCTGAAGAGGAGTATAAGGTTAGACAACACAACTTCTTCTACTATTGACGATGTGCATATATACTAATATTTGTACTATTTTCACTAATGCAGGATAATGACAACAATGACATTTAGCTTACTACTCTACAATATGAAGGCTATGCAAGCAATTAAAAGAGATGGGAGAACAGAAGGCCATGTTTCGAAGAAATGTTAATTTTTTAGTTTACCAACATATTTTATTTTAATTGTTATTTACATTATTTTACTCTACTTTAGACGGTATAACTGCTAAATTTTAGTTGTAAGTTTTTGTTAAAAGACGGTATAATTTAAGAGAGATAACCTAGTGACTTATGTATTCGCCACGACAGGCTACGACAGTGGTGTCTATATTATCGAATATGCAATTGTTGTGATAACATTTCGTTACAAATACAATCGAGACGAAAACGCTAAATAACTAACACGAAAATCTTTTGGTGTAGTGATTACTGATTAGCCTACAATTTGCATCAATGAGCTATTGTCTGAAGTTTGCTACTCCAATTTTCTAAAATGTGAACTGTTTTTTGTACTAAAAACGAGAGATCTAGTTAAAAAATAAATAAATTAGTTCCCTAAAAAAAATAGATACTAAAGTTCTAACCACAATTGAGCAACCGGCAGTTTTAGGTAAACAAAGTAAGGAGTTGGCAATTAAGATTGGAATGTATATTTTAGAGTGGTACTAATAGAAACAAAATTTCTAGAATGGCATTATTAGAAAAAAAGAAGTTTTAGGATGGCAATGAATATATTTTCCTCTAAGGCATTTATATATAGTTTAATTTAGGAGGATTGTAATAATGTAATGCATATTTTAATGAGACAGTCTTACGATAAAATGAGAGAGTCTTACACTCTTACTAATGTAATAATGTGAGCGTAGCAGGCCAACTGTTTCAGTAAGGAGCCAGGTTTGAAAAACTAATGGAGAATTGCAGATTAATCAGAATATTAGATGCACAAGAAAATATTCTCTTTACATTTACTAGTTTATTTCTACATATTTTGTAAATAAACAGGCAGAGTCATAAATCATCATCTTCTGTGGATAAACATGTACCCCAAGTCCGCCATGGCATTTGTCTCTTCAATACCAATCACAACATGCCATTGTTTATCCTTCGCTTCTGCTCGATGAGGATATGCATCGCAGTCGAAGCCTGGCAAAACCGACAAGACCTGCTGTACCACCTTCTTAGGGCAAAAAACCCGGAGAGCTTAGTGATCATCATAACTGTCACTGCAAACCACAGAAGATAGAGCTGACATCCATGCTTGTACACCATTTTGAGCATCTTTCCTTCTCAGTATCTCTAGTCTAGCAACTGCTTGCTTGGGGACTCCAGATTTCACAAGAACTAACCCAAGTGATTTAAAACTAGAATCATCCGGTTCAAGCCCGACTCTGATCATCTCCTTGAATATTTTCACAGTTTCCTTGTATTTTCCATCCACAACAAAAAGGGCAAGTACACTGTTATAGCTTAACAACTCTGTTAAAATTCCTAGTTCCTGCATCTTTTCAGCAATTTTCATCGCTTCTTCTACCCTGCCTATCCTCTTGTACATGCATAACATCATTGCATATGAAAACTCATTGGCTTCTCCTCTTCTCTTCACATCTTCGAAAATCTCTTCCGCTTCTCGGACCATTGACCGTTCACTATATAAATCGATCAAACAATTTGAGGTATATACATCCGGACCCATCTCAGATGATCGGAGCAATCGATATGTCTCTTCTGCTTCATCCAGATACCCAATTTTAGTGTAAAGCTTGATCAAACTGTTGCAGATAACCTCATTCAAGGAAAGGCCTGCCTTTTTTAGATCATCAATGTAGGCCACTGCTTCTGCAACATTTCCACACTCTGCAGAGGCGTTTATTAGCGCGCCATACATAACAATATCAGGCTGTACTTTATACCCAATCATCTCTTTGTACAAGCTTTTGGCCAATTCCAACTGGCCTAGTTTCGCAAAGCTTGATATGAGAGCACTATAAGGGACACAATCATTCACGAGACCCGATTCCTGCATCTTTAAAAGATAAGGCTTTGCAATGTGGGGCAAATCTGCAGATGCTAGCAATTGAATGAGAGAAATATAGGAACATCTATCGGGAAGGACACCTTCTTTCTCCATGCTATCAAACAATTGACATGCCTTGTCATATTTTTTACTTATGCCATAAGCTTTGATCATCACATTGAATTCAACCACCCCGATTTTGTTCCTCTCTCGGCAACAAAAAAACACTTTCTCAGCTTCATCCACATGCCCACGTTCTCCATATGCATCAATGTTAGCAGAATAGCACTCTGAACTCATATTTCCTTTAAGGTGGAAACGCTGAAACCATGACCATGACTTATCCAGCATGGCAGCTTCAATATACATTCTAGTCAGAGCAGATTGTGTAAACTCGTCAATTTCAAGACCTCTCTCATCCATTTCTGAAACAAGCAACTCTGCTTCAACAACCATATTTCGGATAGAAAAAGCATACAAGAGAGTACGGTAGCTCACAGGGTCTGGCTCAAGGCCGGCTGCTTTCATCTTAGTCAAGTAACTATATGCTAGGTTGATGTCATCGCGCTTAGCATAGAGGGATATAAGTATGTTATATGTTCTTGTGTCTGGAGCACGTTTTAGCTCTTCCATCTTCTTCACCAATGAATTGACCTCCTCTAGCATACCCATATTACCATAGATGTGAATCATTGTATTGAAGGTTATGGTATCAGGAATAACTCCATTTTTAAGCATCTTCTGAAAGGTATCCGCCATTTCTTGAAGCTGCCCAGATTTCCCATATGTATCAATGAGGGTATTATATGTGTACAAGCTAAGGTGATGGCCAACACTCGCTTTAGTAGGGAAGACTGTAGGTTTTTCAAGTGTACTCTTCTCTTTCGTGGATTTACTCGAAGACCACATTTTAAAGAACTCCTCAGCTTTCCTAAACTCCCCTGATTTCTTGTACATTTGCACAACAATTCCCATTGTAACCTCATCGGGCTCCATCCGTTGCTCGTTCATCCTTTGCAACCAAACAATAGCCTCCTCCTTAAGACCGCCTTTGCTATAAACATCGATAAGAGTACCATAAGTAGAATTTATTGGTGCAATCTTCTTATCCCTCATCTCATCCCACAATCTCTCTACCTCACCCCATTTCCGCGCTTTCCCTAGTATCCTAATCATAATATTATAATGAATCACATTCAACTCATAACACCCCTTCTTCTTAAACCACTCGAAAATCTCGAGAGCTCTCTCCCAACTCACTTGCTCTTTCAATATAATACTCCTCTCTTTATTACTAAGCCTAGCTTCCCACGGCTTAAACGCCTCGTCCAAGTCACCAACATTCTCCAAAGCCCGTAACATCTCCGCAATACACCCTCCATAGGAAGCCCATTTCGTCGAACACCTGGTGTGCACTTTCTTACCGCGCAAATTCCCATCCTCACCACCTTCAAACTCCACACCATTAACCTTATCTCGGCTTTTCGGCCGAACCCAACTCCCCCTAGACTGTTCTCTACCTAATTCATCAACAGACCCATGTGGGTTCAATCCCAAAATTCTTTGTTTCTCAATTACTACACTTGAATTCACATTCTTCTTATGAAATTTACCAACATTTTTGTTCCCTTTATTGGGTAATTGTAGAAACTTTGAATCTTGGAGTTTCTTGGAGGAAAAATCATGGGTTTCAAGTGGAGAAACTGAAACTCTAATGCTAATTGAGGCGATGTTTACATGGTATGGTGCTGGGAAATAACAGCTCATTTCAAAGTTTAGGGATTTACATAACATAATTGAATAATTGATTTCTTCAGAAAGGTTTATTGTGGTTGAAATTTTGGGGTGAAGTTTCAATTTTGGGAAGTTTGAGTAACAAGCAGCAGTAGCATTACGTAAAGTTCGGCATTGTGTCAAACAAAAGCGCGGGAGGGACTGCGAGGGGACGATAACATAAATGGGAAGTGGCCAAGATGTATTGCTTGTCATTTAGATTAGACAAATTTTCACCTTAGACGGATGTAGATAGATACTGTCCCTCTTACAAAATAAGAGTGGATAGTGTAAGTAGGTGGAAAATGGATATCCATCTACAGGCTACAACTTTAGACGAATAGTGTTAGTCTAGAATGAGACGGATTGTTTAGATTAGGATAACGTCAAGTCTTGTGTGCGATAGTTCACGGTTGTATCTATACGATAAGGTATGGAAACACAATGTTTTTTTTATTGTTGAAGGCTAGGGATGATGGTGGGTGAGGGTACGGATTTGATGGGTCGTGGGACGGGGATGGGTTTTAAAAGTGTCATTCATCGCGGGTCGTGGGGCGGGTATCACATGAGACTAGACCTGTCAAAAGATGACCCGGCCCGAAAAACCGACCGAAACTCGCCCGAAACTAACCCGACCCGAAAAATGACCCGCCCCGATAATGACTCGCACATTTAGGGTCAGGACCCGACCCCACTCGTAACCTGACCCGTTAATGGGAAATTTTATAAAAATTTAGTATTTAAAGCAAATTATACTAATATAAAATGATTAAAAATATTCCAACTTTCAAAAATCAAAATATTAAATAAAGCATGCTGATATATGTTTTAAAGCATAGTTTTAGCACATGATTAATTAATCAAATGATTAGCAAATATATAGTCGCTACTCACTATTTGTCCCGCACCGTATAACAACTTATCAGTTCAACTTTTCGCACAAAGTTATATTAATAATGTTGATGTGATGAATATACTACATGTAAACAACATAAATAGGTGGAATCATTGTAAGTTAGATTTCAATCCAAAATCTTTTGAATCTCTTCATATGTCTTAGAGAGCTTTTAAGAGATTGAGTCATTGTCTCCATAATATGATATATATGTTTCATATTATATTCAAGTGATGTTTATAATTTTTATTTATATTCTAGCAAAAAAATGGTATCATTAGAGTATAAGTTTCATATTATTTGCACACATATTTTAATTATGCTAAAAAGAAAAGAAAAGAAATGTATGAATACTAATAGATAATTTAATATTTGTTTATTAGTAAACCAGGTTTGATGTCGAAGTAGGTGCGAAAAATATGGTGTACTTCTAAGTATATTATTGTCCCATATTGAAAAATTATGCAATTGTGATGAATATACATCTAAATAGTTAAATTATCCCACATCAAAAGAATATTATAAGGTGGGATGATCTCGTGATTATAAATAAGAGTATCATTGAATTTAGGTATTAGGCCAAAATATTTTGAATCTTTCAACTATTGTACCACTTGCAACGCAACGCACAAGTTTTACATTATAATTAAGTTAATTACCCCGTTGCAACGCACGGGTGTGAAACTAGTAATTATATTATATATGTTATGTAAAAAAGGGAGACTAATAGGTAGAAAAATAAAAGATAAATTGATCATGAATTTAAGAGTAAATAAAAGGATACAAAAAAAAATCTCGAAAAAAGAGATGAAAATATATTAATTTACACAATTATTTAAAAAGGTGTCACTAAGATCCGTTTTGACCCTAACCCGGCCCGAAACCCGTACAAACCCGACCCGTATAAACCCGTATTTTACAAACCCGAAACTGACCCGACGTGTATTTTACCTGAACCCGAAATGACTGAACCCCTAACCCGCCCGCCCGACCCGTTTGACAGGTCTACATGAGACCCACCCCACACCCGCCCCGCCGGCTCTGCCCTATGTGTCCCCGCCCCGCTTATACCTGCCTTATTTATAAATCTAGACAAATTTATA
The DNA here is from genome assembly GCF_048544455.1 of Silene latifolia. NCBI lineage: Eukaryota > Viridiplantae > Streptophyta > Magnoliopsida > Caryophyllales > Caryophyllaceae > Silene > Silene latifolia. The sequence continues at coordinate 77,277,857 of NC_133530.1, read as the reverse complement.
CTATATAAAAATAAAAATAAAAATAAAATTTATAAACTTAATAAAAAGTCTAAACCGTTATGTCATAAACCTAGACAAATTCCATCTACTTTTTAGTTTTTACCCACTCAAATACCCAACAAGCTAAACCCCTAAAAAAAGAAACCGTAATCCTCAAACTATTTCGTGGTTTGATAAACTTGTGTACTAGTTAATTGAATGTTAAACCATTTTGCGGAAACTTATTTGCATAAGATGTACGAGAGTACGAGACTAGTATGTTTCAGATTCAAGATTTATATTTTTAAAAATTGTTTTGTGAGGAGATAGTTAATTTGGCGGGTCAACGGGTTCCCACGGGACGAGGACAGGTTTGAAAAGTTCAACCCGTTGCGAGTCGTGTGGCGGGTGTGCGTACGCATTTTAGTTCGCGGATGCGAGCACGGATTACCCCTCCTCCACACCCACCTCGCCCCATTAACATCCTTATCTATCTATATAAAGTTATAAAAAAGAAACCAACTAAAGCTAAATTATACACGTGTCCTCTCCAAATTTCTTATATTCCCGCCTATCCACTAACCTAACATGCTTCTACCCTCAGTGTTTCCTTTTTCTTTCCTCTGCCGTCATTTTATATTCGACGTTGTTAATATAACACCCCCGCACACCAGGACGCCTTATCAAGGACCATCCCAGTATATGAACGTGTTACCATCTTCGGTCTCTCGATCTCACACAGTAACCGACTACACACCGAAGTGTGTAGCCCTGCCAGACTACCCATCGCAAAAAGTAGCCCACGTCGCCAGTTGGGGGACCGCAGCCAATTCCCATCAAAATCCCGCTCATCAACGAGCGATAACCCTGTCCCTTAATGTGCACATCCCCTCCCGTGACGGGTTCCACGGAGGGCGAACTAGGGCGTGAAGCCACTCCCGCAAGTGACTCCACCACAAACATCACAACATCGTTACAACCACCACCACCACACCAACACTCTGATGATCAGCAGACAACAATCATACACAATACAATCACAATCTTAAATCAATTAACAGTAACTGAGTAAGGAAACCCTACCTTATCGCCAACCATGAAAATGCATCCATACACAGCCAAGTAAGACTCCGAGACGCATCCTACAACAATGACCACATCTTATTATACAACTACTTCCAACAATCTACTGAAAGAGACCACAAAACAACGACTTACCTAATAACGCGGACGACGGTGACACAGACGACGACCACGCACGCATCCTTCCTATGCAAACCCTGTCCTTCCCATGGTTGAGGTGTAGGCTACATATATGAGAGTGTATGGAGGTAGGGGTGATAGGTGAGAGAGAGGTAGGCTAGGGTTAGGGGAAGAGGAACTGTCGAAAATGGGAAATGAAATAAATCTTGCGAACCTGCATTTTTTATATCGATGCGTCAACAGCAGCCATACTCGGCCGAGTAGGCTCTACTCGGTCGAGTATAAACACTACTCGACCGAGTAGTCCCTGCTAGGTCAAGTAAACACTCTCGTAAGGTACCTATTCTAACCTGGTCTCTCACCTATCCCTTCCTAAGGTCTTTCCTGGTCAAAGGGTTGGTCAAAAGAGTCAGAACAACGTGGGTATTACGGTCTTCCCCCCTTAAAAGGAACTTCGTTCCCGAAGTTCAGCCCACACATCTCAACAACGAGGTTAACCACCTCGAAGACGATCTACATACATAAAGACGTACCAACTTCGACCACTACGAGACACACCACAGGCTTCGACCACTATGAGACACCACCACGGGTATTATCACAAGATACTCATCGCATAAGACTGCGATTATTGCAAAACTTGCGATCAAACTACCCAAATATATCCTCAATTTCTGATTCTCTTGTCAGTTTTCACACCTTAGCTCATGACAACACAGCCGGAAAGATGAACATAAGAGACAAGCATATAAGGGAAGAGGGCTAAACACTCAAGGATAGTGTTTTAACTTTTATTTATATGAACTTTTATATTGCGATATGTTATCTACCCCTCTAAAAAAGAACTTCGTCCCCGAAGTTCAGTGCACCCAAAGACAACGATTACCCGTAGTTGGACACTATCACAAATCATACATTTAGTATATGACCACAACACGTCTCTACTCATACTCCACAACTATACTACGACTTCTAAGCAAGAAAAGATGCACACATTCATTCTACCAAAAGAGCTACACAAACATGAAACATCATGATTCCACTGTCATCTCAACCCAAGCACACGACGCATTAACATTACTACTACGCCTGGGTAAGGTACTCCACACGGAAATGTGAAGATAAAATCAAGTTAACATAGAACACCCAAGACAAAGAATTAAACGCAAAAGGACAACGGGTTATAAATACCACGCAATACCCCGGTACTCGGCCGAGTATAAGAGTGTACTCGACCCTACTCGGTCGAGTATACTGTATACTCGGTCGAGTTTTCACGGGCAGAGAGCGTTTTCAGCAACAAAACCCATTTCACTCACAAAACAAACCTGCAAAAGTCATGTTTGCCATACCGAAATGCATGTCCAAGTCCAACAAATCACCACCATAGTATGCTAAAATAAGTAACGGCCTTAAGGCCAAGTACAGTCATCCAAATGAAAAAGTACGACAAGAACGATAAATATCCATAACAACTGAGACAAGTCTAGAAATACAAGAAAATCAAATGTCAGGACCCTTCTCCATCTCATCATCACCGCGTGCACCCGCTGCTCTAGCTCCCAATGTACTAGCTCCCTGATAACCCGCTGCTGAGTAGTCTCCACCTCCTAGCTGGCTGCCGTAGTTGGCTCCCCACGGTCCCGCGAGGTGATATATGATTTATTTGCACCGAATTTCCCTTTTTCTTTTACGCATTCCGACTCATATCGAGTCGGTTTTATATGCCTTTCCTTGTATTTTGTGCCCAATTCCCGTACTTGTGATTTGGTATACCCTCTTGCAGGTTTCAAGTCGAGTATAGAGGAATTGGGGCAAGGAAGGCATTTCAATGCCTTTACATGAAGAAAAGGGAGAAAAGGAGCTGAGGTTAGTCCTCTGCCGGCAGGCCGGCAACCGGCCCACCGGTAGGGGAGCACTGCTGTGAGGATAAAAAGAGGAAAAGAAGCCAAGAGATGTTCTCTGCCGGCAGGCCGGCCCACCGGCAGGGAACACAAGCCCATACTTAGGATTTTTGAAGAAGTCCTTTTTTGAGCTAAGAATTGAGATACTCGCTGCCGGCATAGCTAGCCGGCAGCCGGCCAGCCGGCATGGAGCAGCAAGGATGTAGAAGTGAAGAAAAAAAGACGAAGTAAAGGTATCCTCTGCCGGCAGGCCGGCAGCCGGCCCACCGGCAGAGAATAACAACAGGTCTAATTTACATTGAAAATCCAAGATGGCGCTGCCGGTTGGTGTAGCCGGCAGCCGGCCCGCCGGCACAGGGTGACGCTGCACGCATAATGGGCTTTTTCTCATTTCCTCAATCCAATGAAACACTATATATACCCCTTCCCTAATCAATTGTAGACACAACCCTAGATCTGAAAACTTTCCCTAATTATTGTAATCTTTCCTTAATCAAGCTTTAATCTTTCCATAATTATTAATAATTACTTAGTAAAATTAGTTAGTATTAGTAATTATCAATTGTTTACACTTGGTTTTTGGGATTGTATTGAGAGATTTTGGAGGATTTCCTTCATTTATTCAATCAAAGCAATCATCTTTACTCTTATTGGTACATCTCTTCTCTTATTTACTTGCTTAATCAATTGTTTACATTTTAAGTAGTCTTTTATAATTGTTGGAATATTTACCATGTCATCTCTTTTTGTTATTTGTTCTATTCCATTTATTTGCTTGAACAATTTGAACATGAGTGAGTAGTAACCCTTCTAGGGTTTAGGAGGAGTCTAAATGGGATTTTTGGGCATGATAGTTTGATTATTTTGAGTCTTTGGTGAAGTTTTTGTCTTTTTTATTAATGCACACAAGGTGTTTGATGATTTGTGTGAGTGAGAACTTGTGCTTTTTGTCATAGTTGCTTAATTCCTCCATTGAATGAGAGTTTGTGGTGGTCTTGTTGCATGCTTTAGAATGGTGTGTTGCTTAATGAGAGTTGGTAATCACCTTTAGGATAATCAAGAGATTGATTTTCATCCTAGGATAAACCCTCATCATAGACTCCTTGAATCGACTTGTTTGCCCTTAAACCATTTAGATAAACCCGAAAACCCTAGCCTTTAATCAATCAAATACATCTGTCCTCAATCGTTGTTTAGTTGCATCTAGTAGTTTAAATCAACTCCTTTTCTTTCATTTGTGACTAGACTAGACTCCTATTTAGACTAAGTAGAAACCCCTCCATCCTTGTGGTTCGACCCCGATTTACACACTAAATTGGGTTATATATTGTTGATGGTAAGAGGTTTGACCCTATCATTAATTCTTACTCATCAAATGGCGTCGTTGCCGGGGATGACGTTAGGTTATATTTAGTTTATCAAGAGTCTTAGCTTTAGTCTTATCTCACTTGTTAGTTTTTTTTAGTAGTTGTGTGTTTTATTGCAGAGTGTGTGATTTCTTGCCTTCCCCTAGTGTGTAAAGACACTAGGAGACTAACGGTTTATTGAGTACATGCCTAGAAGGAACCACCAAGCTCTACTCTTCAATTCCGACCCCGAGAGGCTTTTTAGGACCTTGAGGACAAGGACCCTTGATAGAGTTCGGAACCCTCCACAGGCAAACATTGATGAACCAAACTCACACACCCCACAAAATATTGATCCCATAACCACACTTCAACCAAACATCACAATTGAGACGCTACTAGAAAACCCTTTTCATAACTTCCCTATTCCAAACAACCCACCTCAATCACCACCCCCTCATATACCAAATCCTCCACCACAAATGGCTCTACGAGATCACAACCGGCCTAACCATAATGATTCATGTAACCCTATTAATTTTGGCACCTTGGCCCCAAACAACTTTGAAATGCATCCCGCCCAAGTCGGGTTGATTGAGAAGGATTTGTTCGGGGGGTATATTGAAGAGGATGCTCATTCTCACCTCCGGAAGTTTAAGAGGAAGGTTTCAATGATGAAAAAGAATGGGGGTGTCCGAGGACACCTTGAGAATGATGTTGTTTCCGTTTTCATTGACGGGCAAGGCGGACCGGTGGTTGAACATTCACCCCCCGGATACCTTCACGACATAGGATGCCTTGGCTAAAGCATTCATGTCCAAATATTAACCTTCATCAAAGACCGCAATGCTCCGTAATGAGATTCATACATTTCAACAAGAAGACGGGGAGTCTTTAGGTGAAGCTTGGGACCGATATCAAGACTTAATAGCAAGTTGTCCCCATCATGGAATCCCGGAATGGTACATCACTCAAAAATTCTTTCAAACGTTGCTACCAAGGACTAAGGAGATGGTAAATGCCTCCACAGGGGGAGGATTTGATCACTTGAATGATGAAGAAGGCACGGTATTGATCAAGAAAATGGTAGACTCGGAAGCAAACTATGAGTCAAGAGGAAACATGCTAAGAAGGAATGACAAGTTCCCTAAGGAAAACCCCTCCAACTCCGAGACAAATGCCAAGCTCGACTTACTCACAAAACAACTTAAAAAGCTATAAAGAAATCAAGTGCACCAAGCCACAACCTCACATGGGCCACCCATGGAGGAAGTGGTTCAAACTTCAAGTTGTGAGCTTTGTGGAGGGAGCGGTCATACCTTTGATTTGTGTGCCAACAACTATAACGGTGGCTATAAAGAGAATGTTCAAGATGTTAATGCTTTCCAAAGCTATAACAACAATACAAGACCACCAAGACCACCCTACAACAATCCCAATGTCTACAACCCAAACACCAACTTCTACCATCCCAGTTTAAGGAACCACCTCAATTTTAGCTACAAAAGTGCCAATGTTCAAAACCCACAACACCTTCAACCACAAGCCCCAAATAATCCACCCGGATTTTCTCAACCAAGGGGAGGATTCCCAAACCAAAGGACTAACCCCGGAAATCAAAACTAATGGCCAAACAACAATCAAAACCAAAACTATGGTAACCAACCACAAGGGTACCAAGATTTTGGTGGAAATCAAAGCAACCAAGGGTTTTACCAAGGGAATCAAGTGAACCAAGCAAATTAAGGATTTGGGCAAGGGTATGTTCAAGGGTTTCAAGAACAAGGCAAAGGATCAAACTTCAACAACAATGGTCCTAGAGCTAACTTCCAAGGGGGACAAAACAACAACCAAGGTTCTAACACTCGGTATGACTATGTGCTCCCTCTACCCATAGCCAACCAACCTTATCAAGAACCCCAAGGTGAGCTCTCCTAAAATGAGCTTTTGAAGATGATAAAGAACATGAAACTTCAACATAGTCAAGAAATGGCTAATTTTGCCAAGGCAACCCAACAAGAACAAGCGAACTTGAGGGCTACCTTCCTTAAAGACATGAGAGAAATGGAATCAAGGATGGCCTCTCACGCTATGGCTAATCCTCAAAGGCCACCCGGTGGTCTATTGGCCCAAGGACAAAGTTCCAAGGACGCCTCAAATAGCCACCATGATCATGTGGTAGTGTTAAGGAGCGGTGTAGAACTTGAGGACCCCTACAAGGACCTTGAGGTAGAAGTTGATGAAGAGCCCAAGGGGAATGGGTTGGAAATGAATGGTGAAGAGGGAAGCTCACCCATGTGTAGATACCCGGTATCTGCTGAGACTCCAACAAACACCCGATGATTATCGGACTACAACATGTTTTGGAATCGCGGCGTTTGATCGACAGTTTGTGTACAACTTTACGTCGGAAAACTTAAAACAATTTCGAAAATAAAACATTTCAAAACATTTCAAAAATACCTGGAGTGTTTAATTCACGGCGACGGGGTCGCAATGACACTAACTAGAGTTAAAACCGACACCGGACCAAAAACCGACTCGAAAATTCAAATCCCGACTCCAACAACGAGTCAAACCGAGTCAACCACAAAAAAACAAACATTTCAAACCTTCTATGCTAAGTTTTCCTGGATTCATGAATGGTCAAGTACCAAACATGTGACTACAAAACCTAGGATAGAACAAATCATGATTGCGTTTGTTGTGAAAGCGACAACACAACTCGAAGACCCGCGACGTGGCTCGCGCCTCTTTGAGCAGCCTAGGTGGCCACGTTGCTCAAAACTCACACAACACTCATTCTCCTATAAATACCCCTCAAATGCCACCCATTTGAGAGTTACGCGAGTGTCCGCCCCCTCTTTTCTCCCTTAAAATTCTCGACTCGACTTCTTAAGTCACAACCCGACGCGTATTTACGACCTACCGATCGTAAACACGAGCCTTACACATTGTTTGGTACCGTCATCGTGCATTAAATCACTTGACCTACCACTTCGACCACTACACCATCACTAAACTTTTAAAACACTCTTTTACTTACCAAAACGGTTTTAAACCGAGTTTTTTCCGATCAAACGAGTTGTTACACTTACGTCGGTCACTCGCCATAACCAAACATGTAAGTATGAGGGTGTAAAAATCCTCTTTTATTGTGTTTTCATTTGTTTCATGACTCTAACATGCTAAAACATGCATAACATGAACCAAAACATGGAATAAACGAGCCAAAACGATTTTTGGTCCGAGGCGAAAGCCCCTTAGGTCGCCAACTGGCTCGCGCCTAAATGGGGTATTCAGACCAGAAATCAACCGTGTTTGTTCTCGTCATTTCCCTTAATCCATTTTTCATATTTGTAATCGGTTTTTACCATTTCAAGTATTTTCGAAACCTTTTTGTTTCATTTCACATGTTTTAACCATAAAGCATTTTTCACCCTTGGTTCTTCATACCATGACGGTTAAATCCGTGTTTCGGTGATAATATTTGGTTAATGACATTTAGAAGGTATTTTAAAGCCTTTTATTTCATTTCCTCAAATTTTCAAACAAACATATTAGTCACCAACACAAAATCATCCTTGGTTCTACATACCATGCCGGATTTTAACCCGGGTACGATGACGAGTATCGAACAATTACATTCAAAATGGACTTAAAACAATTAGTCCATAATCATTTTTCAAAACTATTCATGTCAAGTTTGTCAAATCGAACCCGACACCGAATATTATCAAATAATGATGATTATTCGAGTCTAGTTCTTCAAATCAACAAATGCGGTCTAAACGACCCTTTCAAAATCAAACCGGGTTCAAATACCCATTTTCAACACGTTTTATAACGTTTTCTAAATAGTCAGAACACGGCATACAACCGTTGGCTAACCCGCGCCTCAAGCAGGCTCCCCATTTCTCATTTTCAAAACCAGAGGTATGAACCTTCTATGCTAAGTTTTCCCGGATTCATGAATGGTCAAGTACCAAACATGTGACTACAAAACCTAGGATAGAACAAATCATGATTGCGTTTGTTGTGAAAGCGACAACACAGCTCGAAGACCCGCGACGTGGCTCGCGCCTCTTTGAGCAGCCCAGGTGGCCACGTCCCTCAAAACTCACACAACCACTCATTCTCCTATAAATACCCCTTAAATGCCACCCATTTGAGAGTTACGCGAGTGTCCGCCCCCTCTTTTCTCCCTTAAAATTCTCGACTCGACTTCTTAAGTCACAACCCGACGCGTATTTACGACCTACCGATCGTAAACACGAGCCTTACACATTGTTTGGTACCGTCATCGTGCATTAAATCACTTGACCTACCACTTCGACCACTACACCATCACTAAACTTTTAAAACACTCTTTTACTTACCAAAACGGTTTTAAACCGAGTTTTTTCCGATCAAACGAGTTGTTACACTTACGTCGGTCACTCGCCATAACCAAACATGTAAGTATGAGGGTGTAAAAATCCTCTTTTATTGTGTTTTCATTTGTTTCATGACTCTAACATGCTAAAACATGCATAACATGAACCAAAACATGGAATAAACGAGCCAAAACTGATTTTTGGTCTGAGGCAGAAGCCCCTTAGGTCGCCAACTGGCTCGCGCCTAAATGGGGTATTCAGACCAGAAATCAACCGTGTTTGTTCTCGTCATTTCCCTTAATCCATTTTTCATATTTGTAATCGGTTTTTACCATTTCAAGTATTTTCGAAACCTTTTTGTTTCATTTCACATGTTTTAACCATAAAGCATTTTTCACCCTTGGTTCTTCATACCATGACGGTTAAATCCGTGTTTCGGTGATAATATTTGGTTAATAACATTTAGAAGGTATTTTAAAGCATTTTATTTCATTTCCTCACATTTTCAAACAAACATATTAGTCACCAACACAAAATCATCCTTGGTTCTACATACCATGCCGGATTTTAACCCGGGTACGATGACGAGTATCGACTAATTACATTCAAAATGGACTTAAAACAATTAGTCCATAATCATTTTTCAAAACTATTCATGTCAAGTTTGTCAAATCGAACCCGACACCGAATATTATCAAATAATGATGATTATTCGAGTCTAGTTCTTCAAATCAACAAATGCGGTCTAAACGACCCTTTCAAAATCAAACCGGGTTCAAATACCCATTTTCAACACGTTTTATAACGTTTTCTAAATAGTCAGAACACGGCATACAATCGTTGGCTAACCCGCGTCTCAAGCAGGCTCCCCATTTCTCATTTTCAAAACCAGAGGGAGGTCCCTTACACCGCCGGCTGGCTCGCGCCTCTTATAGCCGCCTGGTACAGGGCCTGTTTCCTTCCAGCATTAGTCTAGGACGATCCCGACTCCGGCTAACCCGGATATAGGACATATCAGATGACTATTCAATTATTCAAAACCATATTTGCAAAATGCCTTACTAAGACAAATGGATTACGTTATGCACCCTAAACCTAATACGGTAAATGGATGTTTAATTTCCGTCTTGCATGCAAATCAACCATTAATCCAACTCGACATCTTATACTTGATACTTGGATTAAATCAACCAACTTAAAAAGCTCTCACTTGTTAGGTTTAAATCATTGGATGCGCATTCATGCATTTAAACCATTTTATCAACTTTTGCATTCAACCAACCAAGATCGATCAGTAGAGGCCGCTACACGCGGGCGGGATTGGGTGTCTGATTAAAGGGCTTCCCAATACATACCTTCACCTCTTACTCATAAACTTTGGATAGTGGAGGACATTATCCAGGGAGTACGAGAGTCATTCTAGTGATAGGATGCTAAAGAGGGCCGATTTCCTTATCTTTAGTACCTATGTCAAACGCTGCTTTGTGCTTCGATTTGACCGAGGTATAAAGTGGAATTCGAACGGGTTCCAGGCATCCCACAAATGCTTGGTGGCGACTCCGAACATCTCTAATCGTTTCAGACCCTTACCGAGATGAAACCGACCGATCTAAAAGGATCCGGTCGAAAGCATCTTTACGCCGCCGAGCGTGGCTTTCAAAAGACCGCTGCATGTCCACAGATTGGCTTGGCGTGCAGGTGGCCCGTGACCGCGGATTGGTAGGTGGCCCCAATCCACAGACCGAGACGTGGCCCATGCCTACAGATTGGCGACTCCGCTGGGGAGAACTAGTACACTTACGTCTTTGTGATCCCTAGATGGTGAGACTCGAATGAGGTCTTGGTTGGAATGCATTAATTGATATTACGGTCACGGTCGGGTTTCCTTGTCCGGGCCCACAACCTAACCCTTTTCGACCATTTGGCTCGTTTCGTCGGCGTGAGTTTTCTCATCCCCGCGCTTCAAATCCCGATTGAGTCAAGCATACCGTTGACGTCACACATTTCTGTTTCGTCAAAGAGCTTTCATCACTTTCGAGCACGAGGCTAGGGCACCCTCCTTACACATTTTGTTTGGATTGGTATCCCTCTCGCAAATTGGGGTTTGATTGCTTGGTGTGTACCCCACCATTCTAAGCCATAACCCGTGTCAGCATAATGCATAATATAATGAAACTGTGAGTGCTTATGTGCTATCTGATCATAAGTCCTTCCGTGTCATTTTCAAACTTTCAAAAACACCTTTTCGCGCCGTTATAATGGCCATTTCAAAACTCGGTCTTTCGTCGGCCGATGCACGCCTTTCTAGGCCGTCGTAATGACGATTTTCAAACCTGATTTTGTATAACCATTTCAACACGCCTTTCTAGGCCGTCGTAATGACGATTTTCAAACCCGGTTTTGTATAACCATTTCAAACACGCCTTTCTAGGCCGTCGTAATGACGATTTTCAAACCCGGTTTTGTATAACCATTTCAAATCGCCTTTTTACGCCGTTATAATCACCGCGTCTAGACACGGATTTTAACCCGTTTCGCGCCGACAATGGCTTTCTTTCAAAACTCCAGAAAAGCACACACCCTTTTCTCGAGACACTTTCAGATCCCGAGGACCATACACCGTCCCCGAGACCTTTTCAAACATTTAAAACTCGATTTTTAAAACATACAATTTTGAATTTCAAAACCGTCTTGGGAAGCAACACACTGTTTTCCGATCCGACTCAAACTCAAACCGTCTTTTGCAAATAAACTTAAGACAACCCTTTTCAACTGATCGACTTGCGGAGATTCCTATCTTCGGAAGCCGCCCATTAAAGTGACAAATGAATCTTTTTGAAAATTTCTATTTTCGAAAACTTCAGTCCACCGTTCCAATTTCGCCTCGTGTCTATCGAGTCAAAGCAAGCGTACTTATGGGTCTTTATTTATGAGTCGTCTCATCACGAGACCCGTCCAATGGCGTCACGCCGTCATGTTGGACTCGTGTCAAAAGTTCGGTCAAACACCGTCACGTCATAAATCGAGTCAGCACCGAGGGACCACACACGGTCACCCCGTCTTGTTGAGTCAATCGTTGTCTCGTCCTCTGTGTTGTCTGCGTTCAGTCTTGGAACCGTGTCGGATTGAGTTGTAATGTGAGCCGTTTTTCTGCCTCAGAGCCATGGCCCCGTCTTCAACTTCGTCTGTCAACCACAACAACAATGATAACAACAGAGATGTCACAACTGATCAGCTAGCCAGCCTGCTTACCGCTCTTAAGGTCACTCTGGATCGCGTCGAGACCCGTATCGACGCCCTGGAGAACAAGGAAATTGGGGAACATGATACCCACCTCTGACTGAAACTGAGAAGAGGCTGAAACTCTTGGAAGAACATTTCCTATCCCGGGGTAACAATATCCATCTTGAGAACAACCGGAGGTTCGAACCTGTTGGGGACCAGTTACCTGACAACTTCACCCTGACTGATGTGCCCAAGTTCAAGGGAGTGGAGGACCCACTCAACCACATCCGTGCTTTCAAAGACTACTGATACGGTCGTTTCTGTACCAAAAATAAACCTAAATACAACTAACAGAAGCTAGCGGCAAGTAGGGTCGATCTCCTCAGGGAGGCAAGATATATTTAGAAGTCCTTCTATTCGGTCACAAATGGGGGATTGTTTGAATATGATTTCTAAACTACGAGGTTTAAAGGAAGAGAAATAAGGATAAGAGCAGTAAAAGCAAGGAAATAAGTTTAAACTATCAGATAGAGAGGGATATGTTGGGAATTCGGTTCACTACGGTAGTCCAGTGACTCACCGTAAATGACTCGGCAATTAATGTAAGACGGATGTGGAAAGGTCCTTTCGGTCCACTTTCTATCCTAAAATACCACTAACTTAACTTTCATTCTCGTCAGGGTAGTCCACTGTTCATAGCAGGCCTATTTAGTCCAATCTTTCGATCTAGGATTAATTTTAGCCAGATTAAAGAAATAACTCAGAAGCGTGCACTCAACTAAGTCAGTAAATACAATTAAATTGCTATGGTGACAGAGTCTCGTAATTAATTCATCTGTTTCATTTACTACATCGTCACATTCCTACCGCAGATCCCCTAATCCCAACATGAAAGGGGTTTAGCTACTCATAACGCTAATTAAACTATCAATACTAACAACAGATAAATTTCCAGCAGTAAACATTATGAAATAACAAATAAATTGCATAAAAAGTAAATTAGGGCAGAAATTAAATGAACGAAACAAAGGATTAAAGCAAACAAAAGATTAATTATTATTAAGAGAAGAGAAAAGAATTACAATCAAGCGAATCCGGCGTAAAGAACAATCGAATCCGAGCAATAATAACCCCAAAGGTAAAGTTACAGTGAAGAAGAATGTTTACCGCAGTAAAGTTTTATAAAAACTAAGTAGTAAGTAAAAATCTCCTCCTAATGACCTAACTAAAGCTTGCTTAAATAGAAAATAATTAAGTTTTGCGGAATAAAACATAACACGGGCTAAATAAAAACCCATAACAGCGAAACCACTCGATCGAGTGGAATAAAACCACTCGATCGAGCAAACACCTCAGCAAATCTACTCGATCGAGTAACCCATCTTTCAGCAACTTAAGGATCGAGTAGAAAACTACTCGATCGAGTAATAGAGGACGTAAAAACCACTCGATCGAGTGGTAAAACTGCTCGATCGAGTTCTTTGACTTCAAATCAGCTCAAGACCGTTACCGAATGCCTCGTAATGCGTGCCATGACGCTTCCAAACGCAGTATCTCACTCTGGAAAATCCCGTCTCCTCTAAATGCATGCAAAAAGGACGAAAAAGAGCACGATTCCTTTACTTTCGCGTTCATTTCTACAAAATGGACAAAACGAACCAAAGTAACCAATTCGGGGCAAAATACTATAAAAACAGTATAAAAATGCATAGAAATACGTGCTGAAATAGGCTAAAAAGACTATACAAAATGCACGTATCAAATCTCCCCAAACCGAACCTTTACTCGTCCTCGAGTAAACTAAAATGCAACTAATGGAACGGAAATGATAACTCAGAGCTAGCTTAACTTGTCTACTTGAACCAATTTAATGCAACAAAGACTAACAGTTAAAGCTAAGCAGTCAATACGCAAACGAGTTATAAGCTGTTCAGAAATATAGCCGACCTATCGACCTTGCGAGACCAACAAAATCGGACTCTCTCGTGGTCACTCTTCTCTCATGAAGCAAAGGGTGAATGTTATATGTAAAAGAGAGAAGAAAAGACAGTCACTCACCTAACTGCGACCTACATAGCATGCATGCAACAAAAATGAAAGACAATTCAAGTACTAATGCACACACTCCAACCAATAATGTCCGTCACAACCGAGGGCTTACAAATAATATGGGAATAGTGAGGTTCAGGTGAGAAAGGGCAAAACATGTTATGGTAATGTGGAGGTAAAAGCGTCAAGCTAGTTCCTAACAGGACCATAATGAACCCATCCGAATCTCAACTGACTGAAAAAACTAAGTACAAGTGCCCTTCAATTGGCACAAAGCTCACTAAACTCAAACACAATCTCCTCAAAAATATAGAATAAGAATGGAGGAGTCAGACGATCACAAACTTTCCTTTTTTAAACACCGTCTGAATTAACTAACTGAAACAAATCAACTTTTTTTTTTCAAAATTCCTTTCTTTTTTTCTTTCTGATTCACGTTCCAGCTTTTTCATTTTTCTTTCATTTTTTTTCATTTTTTTCTTTCACTTTCACGTTTTTCTTTTTTTTTTGTTTTCTTTTTCAATTCTTTTTTCTTTTCTTTTCCTCCTTCCAATATTTCCACCAACTCCCAACAAAGAAATACGGGCCAAAATGCAGCCGGAAAAACATACCACAAAAGACATACTAACTAGCTTGGCTAGGCAGGCTTAGTTTGGGATGTAGCTAATGGGTAAAAAAGGCAAGTTTTGGCTAATGTGGAGCTAAATGGGTGAAAAATATAAAGAAAGGGAAATTTGCAAGCTCCTCCCTGCATGTGACATCGACCACAAACCCGAATATGTGCATTTGACAAGAAATTGAATGTCATAAAAGTGAAAAAAAGATGAACATGCTATGCAAGGAGTACTACTCTCAATTCCTAATGAACTGGTCATGAATGTCACCAGTTATGGCTCTAAAACTCAGAATTTTTCAAGTCGTTTGCCAATTTATAGATCAAGTCTAAACAGTCAGTTATATTTGAACAGAAACTCGTAGACTATGCGTATGACAAAGCTAATAACAATCAAAAGAAGTGCAAGACTCAAGTAAAATGACAAGTTATAGTGCATTATCATCATGGAAATCTACCGTTCCGACTCAACCTATATGAAAAAATAAACGTGAATTTTTTTGATTTTTTGAAATTTTCTAATTTATTTTGGATTTTTGATTTTTTTAATGAAATAAACAACAATGCAAGCTGAAAAATAAACGTGAATGCAAAAACAAATGCAAATGCAGACTCAAAAGGATGCAATACCCTCCCCAAACCAAAACGGACAACGCCCTCGTTGTCCTCCAACATACACCAGCAGATATATACAAGGGGAAAGGGAATATACAACCAAAGGAAAATAAAAGCAATAAATAAAAAGGAGACAAAATAAAAGAGTAAGAAATATATACAAAATACGAACTTCCCCAAACCAGCCAGAAAACTGGGGAAGTGAGTAGACCAGTAGCTACTCGTCGTCGTCGCTGTCACGGATGTCCTCCACCATGAACTCCGGGTCTCGCTCCTCCTCTGCTCCTCAGCACGAGCTCTCTCCACTACCACATCTGGGTCCTCGTCCTCCTCCTCCTCAGATACTGGGTACCCCTCAGGTGGGTACCTGTAGAAGGAAGGGTGTGGCCAACCCTCTGGGATCGGACGGCGTCGCCGCAAGTGGTACTCGTACAGAGGGTGTAAAGCAAGAGCTAAATCCCTCTCCATACGATCCTGACGCTCTGCAACCTCAAGCAACAAACTGTAAACGGCTTGGTCCAGGACCGCGGGCGCCACAAAGGGTGGAGGTGGTTCGAAAGTAGCCGGTAGGTCCGGCTGAGCTTGTATCTGGTCAGTGGGAGCGGGAGTAGGAGTGGTAGTAGTAGTGGGAGTAGGGGTCGGGATGGGAGTAGCCGTGGAAGGCTGAGTACTCCCTGAAGGTGTGGACCCCTCTCCAGTCTCAAGGCGCCGCTTCTTGGCGGCGGGTGCAGAAGGAACAGGTCGGAGTGGAAGAAGAAGGTCAGGCAGTGGTGGCAGACGCGCGCTCCTAGCAACAGTAGGAAGGGGCTCTAGACGGGGGAGAGTGTCACAGGGTAAGTCAACAGACAAGGAGCCGTCTATCTTCCAAGTCTGGTAGTCTGGCGTAAGCCAATGCTGAGAGAGCATGGCGTCCAGACTCAGTAGCCTCTCTCCCTCGAGGTACTGCAAGTCACGAGGCCAATCGGGGAAAAGGGAGCGGGCAAGAATGGTGGCTATGCCACCGCAGGCAATGGTTCCCGTCTCCTTCCCCTGGCTCTGAAGGTACTGGGCGGTCAAGTAAGCTATGTTGAGGGTAAAAGGACCCTCACAGTCGATGTTCAGGTAACCGCCCAGGATAGAGAGCTCGGTGTTTGTGATGTTGTTCGGCTCCTTTCGGCCGAAAATAGTGCTCCCCATCAGTCTAAGGAAACAACGGACAGGGGGAAGGTGGACCTGTTGGAGCTTTCGCTCCCTAAAAGTGGTCTGGGCCAGGGTCCTCCAAAGCTGACGGAAGACCCTCCAAGGGGCTGTAGTCTTGCCCGTAGAGGTAAGGCTAAGTAACCTACCAAACTCCCCTAAGGTCATCGGAAAGGTCCGGTTAAACAACCGGAAGGAAACTGAAGAACTAGTGGGGTCAGCCTCGTGTGCCCCTGAGGAGAAGGTAAAGGAGCTGAGAAACTCGAGGCTCAGCTCCAGAAAAGTGCGGCCGCTCATAGTGATGAGCCCGGCCATCCCCGTGCCCCGTAGTAAGTCACAAACCGACTCGTAAATGCCGAGTCTCACAAGTGCCGATTTCTCTAGAAATCGGGAAGGAACAAACGAACAGCCTAACAGGTTATAAAATTTCTTGCGATGTAAAACGTTAACAAAATTTACCTGCGGGGAATCTGGGTGAGGGTCGAGGGAGGTGTCCCCTCGGACCATGATCGTGCGAAAGTGGAAGGAGCAAGAATGACGCGTAGAAGTAGCAAGAGAAGCGAAGTAGAGGTGGTGGAGCCGGCGTAGAACGAGACCTCATCTCGACCCCGCCTGGAACCCGAAGTAGTAGCCCGTGCGGACGGTGTGAGGGACCAGGGTCGCTCTAAAGGCAGCACGCGGCCGCTGGCAAGTAGTCCACCACGGTGTAAAAGTAGAGGCCGGTGTAGGAGTAGTGGGCGCTGTGGCCACCATCAAGAGAAACTAGCAAAGTGCTAAGCGGTGGTAGTGACCATAGAGGAAGTGGCAGCTGAATCGAGCTAGCAAAGAGCTAGCCGGAGCAAAAACTGTACTGCAAAATGAAACTAGGAACACCGGGCTGCAGAGTGACTAAAGCGGAGGCGGTGGCAACAGCAGGGGCCACCATCTCACTCAAGGACGGGCTAGAAGTGGAGCTGGTAGAAGGCAAAGAGCTAGACTCCATCCTGTAAACATAGGGCAGGGGGTATGATAAGAAAAATAGTGGCTAACAGCGGCTAAACAGCAAGAACCAACATGTTAAACCTGAAAAAAATTCCCTATCAGTCGAATATTTTCGACCTACAGCACATAATTCCCAACAATCCTCCAAAATTTCGAATTACAGTAGGCAAACAACGATTGGGAACGGGAATAGCAGTTAACAACAGTAGCAAGTAACAACAACTGAGGTTAATTAAGTCAAGGAAGCATATGAACCCGTCTGACAGTCGAAAATTTCGACTGAAACAGCCCTAATCGTGAAAGTAGTGTAAAATTCGAATTAAAACAAGCAACAACAGCGAGGAATGGGGATTGATCATCAAGCAAGACAAGTAAGGGCCAATAAAGACAATTAAAGTCGAAAAATTTGACCAACAATGGATTTTCGAACCCTAATTCCAAATTTTCCTCATACAATTCAAAATAACCGAAATTAAAATGCAAAGAGGATGAAGGAATCACTTACTTGATGAGAGAAATCCTACAAATGCAATTAATCTTCAAATAAACAAGCTAAACAAGCGATTTTTCGATCTCAAAACCGCAAACCCTAACCCTCTTTAAAACCGAGTAAATGAGCACGAAACAAGGGGAAATTAGGGGGCTTTGAAGGATTAAGTATCAAGCAACAATTTGTAGGAGGCGGATTTGGTGATTGGGCAAGAAAATGGGGATTTGGGGATGAATTTGATCGCAATTAGGGAAGGGGTTAGTCGAAAATTGGGGATAAATGAAATAGAAATAAAAGGAATAGAGTTTAAGAAACAACTCCCTGCGTCCCTTTGCAAATCCACTCGATCGAGTGGTTTTAAACTACTCGATCGAGGACTTTTAATGATCCAGTTACTCGATCGAGTAGCATTATACTCGATCGAGAAATCCCCTTTATTGCTTTACTCGATCGACTGGAAAAAGCATTCGGTCGACCAATTTTTCACTCGATCGAGCTCTTTTCTCGCGTAAGCTCTTGAATTTCGTCTTTCTTCCTTTGGAATGCGCAAAACTTCCCAAACCTGCATAAAAACACGTGTAAAAGTATCCCAAAATACCAAATACGCATAAGAACAGTCTATAGTCTTAAATCTACGCTAAAAACTGTCTAAAAACTAATTGTCCTAATTAAAAGCAATAAAACAAATTCAACGGAAATTCAAAAATTATTTATTACAAGGTGTTACACGGGGCATTTCCCCGCTCACTTTCCAATGCACTTCAGTAGCCCCTGGGAGGGCTCCTGACCGGAGGACGTCATCTCAGCAACATTGACTGTCCTCTTCACCTTCCATGAGCTTGAAATATCATTTGAAATAGTAGGAGGGGAGTAGTTCACATCCACATAAGCACGAACTTTCCTCATCCTTGCTCCTCTATCACCATCTTTAGCATCCTCACTTCCAATTTGATTGACAGCAGTTGCTCAACACCCTTTGACAGCTCCTTCATTGCTTTCATCTATACCTGCAGCAAGGAAAACAGACGAACTTTCCTCCTTTTTGCTCTCAGTCAGAGGCGGAGGGGTAACAATTGCAGCACAATACTCCAAATTTTCAACTGGAGTGTCAATAATAGAGTCAATAGAAGAGAGAGCATTGCAAGGATGAGCTTGCATGGGAGTCCTCCGGGACTTAGACTGATGAAAAATCAGCTCCTCATCCCCTACCTGAAAGGTCAAAGTCTTCCCCCCGACGTCGATAACTGCACGGGCAGTAGACAAAAATGGTCTCCCTAAAATGATAGGGGTGTGTGCATCTTCGGGGATGTCTAAGACAACGAAATCAACGGGAATAAAGAACCTCCCGATCTGAACAGGTACGTCTTCTACTACACCTAGTGGCCGTGATATACTATGATCGGCCATCTGGGCTGTCATGTTGGTGCAACTCAGCTTTGTCAAACCAAGTCTCTTAGCCAGAGACAATGGTAAGACACTCACGCTAGCGCCTAGATCGCATAGCGCGTTATCAATCAAATAGTTACCGATATGACACGGAATTGAAAAACTACCCGGATCTGACTGTTTGGGAGGTAACTTATTTTGAAATAGGGCTGACCCCACCTCAGTCAAAGCTACAGTCTCATTATCACTTATACTCCTCTTACGCGATAAAATTTCTTTCATAAACTTAAGATAAGAGGGTACCTTTGTCAGCAACTCAGTGAACGGCACAGTGACTTCTAAGCTTTTCAGGAGTTCGACAAATTTGCCGAATTGTTGATTAGCTTTGGTATTCTGCAGACGCCTCGGAAAGGGAACCGTGATGGGTATCTCGAGTCCTTTGTTTCTCTCTTCCAATGTATCTTCCGATGCAAGTTCTGTATCCTTTGGACGCTTCTTACCTCTCGAACGAGGTCTTTCCGGTGATTTATCGCTTAAACGAGCACTAGCAGGCTCTCGAATAAACTTCCCGTCATCAAAACTACTCGATCGACCAAATTGTCCATTCGATCGAGTAGAATCTTCATCAATATCACTCGATCGAGTGGAATTTTCACTCGATCGATCAACTCCATTTTGCTGTTCACTTGATCGAGTAGAAAAACTACTCGATCGACCAGTCTCACTTTTCTGTTCACTCGATCGAGTGGAATTTTCACTCGATCGACCACTTTCAGCGCCAAATCTGCTCGATCGACCTCCAGAAACCAGTCGATCGAGCACTTGCTTTGCCGTGAGCTCACTTTCTTCGACAGAACACTGTTCATCATCAGTTATAGCCTTCCTCGGGTCTGATTTCGACACTTTCGGTCCCTCATATGAAAGACCGCTTCTCAAATTGATAAAATTTACCGTCTCATGTGGATTTTTCTCATTTTGAGTCGGTAATTGACCTTGCTTTCTTGAGGATTGATTTGTGGCTAGTTGGGCAACTTGAGTTTCAAGTGCCTTAATGGACGCATCTTTCTGTTGATCACTCAGCTGAAACTGCTTTGTAAAGGCTTGCAACATAGACTTTAGCTCATCTATTTCACTCACCCCACCGGAAGATGATGCACCGTGATTAGGAGGAGTGAAGGACGAAGGCTTCTGGAAGCTTTGTTGATTCTTGTGTGGAGGAACATAGGGCTGCTGCTGGTGCGGAGGAGGAGTAGGATTGAGCACATTTTGGCTACTCCACCTCAAGTTCGGATGGACATTCGGCTCATAATACGTGTTTGTCTGCCTATAATGTTGAAAGGCAGCACAAGACTCAAAGGGATTGGGACAATTGTCTGAAACATGTCCCTCTCCTCCACATCTCTTGCAGACGAAAGGACCGTCTGAAACAGAATTCACATGGTAGATCCCTCCTTTTGAAGCTCCTCCCAACTCGTACTTATCAAACCTCGCCGTGAGAGCCTCTAATGCAGCTACAGAAGGAGATTCAGCACCCCTCCTTTGATTTCCCCTGGAATTCCCATACTCAACTTTATGGGTGGCCAAATCATCGATTATTTTCCACCCCTTAGTCTCTCCAACATTCTCCTGGAACCTACCACTAGCTGCAGCATCCAGGATAGCTCTTTGATCGTCATAGAGCCCATTATAGAACTGATTGCATAGGCTCCACTTCTCAAACCCGTGATGCGGAATGGTTCGCACCAACTTCTTGAAACGGACCCACGCCTCATGAAAGTTCTCATCCGGATCCTGTTTAAAGCTCGTGATCTGAGCTCTAATGGCATTCGTCTTCGAGGCAGAGAAATACTTCTTGTAGAATGCTAGGGCCAAGGAATTCCAGTCAGTGATCCCATTAGCAGCTCGATCCAGGTCTCTGTACCACTCCCTTGCAGCATCACGAAGAGAGAATATGAACATGGTCTCCTTTACCTGATCCGGAGTCACACCAGTCGGTGGGGGTATGGAACAGCAATAGTCAATGAATGTTTCCATGTGTTTAGCTACATCTTCATTTGCAGCTCCCCCGAATTGGTTTCTCTCAACCAAGTTAATGTACGAAGGCTTCGGCTCAAATTTTCGGTCTTCCCCTGGTAATGCGAATCCTTTGTAAAGATTCGCACTGCTGCTCGAGTGATCAAGATACTCGCTACTTCAGCCATGACTGGAAAATCTGGAGATGTGACGGTCTCAGCTGAAGAAGTGGAAACAGGAGATGAATGTGGATCCTCCTCAAATAGCTCATTCTCGTAGTAACTAGACAGAGTACTCAGCTCTTCCTCTGTCAGCAATACCCTAGATGATCGCCTCAACTCACACAAAGTTTTCTCAATCTCAGGATTGTACGGTAGTAATTCACCACCCTGTGACCTGCGCATAAGAAGAAACTACAAATAGGATATGAGAATAGTTTAAGGAATGTATGTTCCTTAAACTAAGAGAAAGACTAAAAATAAAACAATTACCTCCCCGGCAACGGCGCCAAAATTTGATACGGTCGTTTCTGTACCAAAAATAAACCTAAATACAACTAACAGAAGCTAGCGGCAAGTAGGGTCGATCTCCTCAGGGAGGCAAGATATATTTAGAAGTCCTTCTATTCGGTCACAAATAGGGGGTTGTTTGAATATGATTTCTAAACTACGAGGTTTAAAGGAAGAGAAATAAGGATAAGAGCAGTAAAAGCAAGGAAATAAGTTTAAACTATCAGATAGAGAGGGATATGTCGGGAATTCGGATCACTACGGTAGTCCAGTGACTCATCTGTAAATGACTCAGACGAATTAATGTAAGACGGATGTGGAAAGGTCCTTTCGGTCCACTTTCTATCCTAAAATACCACTAACTTAACTTTCATTCTCGTCAGGGTAGTCCACTGTTCATAGCAGGCCTATTTAGTCCAATCTTTCGATCTAGGATTAATTTTAGCCAGATTAAAGAAATAACTCAGAAGCGTGCACTCAACTAAGTCGGTAAATACAATTAAATTGCTATGGTGACAGAGTCTCGTAATTAATTCATCTGTTTCATTTACTACATCGTCACATTCCTACCGCAGATCCCCTAATCCCAACATGAAAGGGGTTTAGCTACTCATAACGCTAATTAAACTATCAATACTAACAGCAGATAAATTCCCAGCAGTAAACATTATGAAATAACAAATAAATTGCATAAAAAGTAAATTAGGGCAGAAATTAAATGAACGAAACGAAGGATTAAAGCAAACAAAAGATTAATTATTATTAAGAGAAGAGAAAGGAATTACAATCAAGCGAATCCGGCGTAAAGAACAATCGAATCCGTGCAATAATAACCCCAAAGGTAAAGTTACAGTGAAGAAGAATGTTTAACGCAGTAAAGTTTTATAAAAACTAAGTAGTAAGTAAAAATCTCCTCCTAATGACCTAACTAAAGCTTGCTTAAATAGAAAATAATTAAGTTTTGCGGAATAAAACATAACACGGGCTAAATAAAAGCCCATAACAGCGAAACCACTCGATCGAGTGGAATAAAACCACTCGATCGAGCAAATACCTCAGCAAATCTTCTCGATCGAGTAGAAAGTTACTCGATCGAGTAACCCATCTTTCAGCAACTTAAGGATCGAGTAGAAAACTACTCGATCGAGCAATAGAGAACGTAAAAACCACTCGATCGAGTGGTAAAACTGCTCGATCGAGTTCTTTGACTTCAAATCAGCTCAAGTCCGTCACCGAATGCCTCGTAATGCGTGCCATGACGATTCCAAACGCAGTATCTCACTCTGGAAAATCCCGTCTCCTCTAAATGCATGCAAAAAAGACGAAAAAGAGCACGATTCCACTACTTCCGCGTTCATTTCTACAAAATGGACAAAACGAACCAAAGTAGCCAATTCGGGGCAAAATACTATAAAAACAGTATAAAAATGCATAGAAATACGTGCTGAAATAGGCTAATAAGACTATACAAAATGCACGTATCAACTACATGGCCATTAAGGGGGTCAAACAGGAGCTCTTTACCCGGATCTTCCCATCCTCTCTGGAGCCGATTCCTCGCCAATGGTACTACTCCTTGGATCCAAAAAACCTTACTACTTGGGATGAGATCGCAGTTGAGTTTGCCAAACAGTATGCCGACAATGTCGAGATTCAGGCCAACACCCGTACTCTCGAAGTGCTAAACCAAAATGACAAGGAAGGGTTCACTGAGTTCCTAACTCGTTGGAGGAGGGTGAGCACTCAGTTGGTCAGTAAGCCGAGTGAATCAACCTTGGTCGAGAAGTTTGTCAACAACCTCCGCCCGGTTTATGCCAACCTTCTGAGGTATCAGAATATCAAAAATTTTTAAGATCTGCAGATTCTGGGGACACGTATTGAGGACGACCTCCGAAAGGGTGTCTTAGCAAAGACCACTGGCAGGGGTTATCAAGGATCTACCTCAACCGGATCTCGCCCTTACGGTCAGACAAACAAGATTGATGAGGTTAACCTCGTCGAACCATCTGCCAAGAAAACTGAACGCCCCCAGAGAGTGTTCACCAACATAGGGTCGACTTATGCAAGTGCCTTGAAAAGGCTCATGGACCAAGGGAAGTTACAACCGATCGGGCCCACCCCGGACCCGGCCGACGCCAAGAAATCCCGATTTTGGAACCCCAACGCCATCGCCGCATATCATCGAGGGAAAGGGCATGATACCGAAAATTGCTTCAAACTCAAGCACCTCATTCAAGACATGATTGAGAAGGGAGATTTGCCTATACCCCCACCAACTAAACCGAACAACAAAACGAATCCCCTGGGAATTCACGCCATCTATGACGATCAGCCGACCCTAGACTGCTCTCATCTCATCTTACCGAGTGACGACGAGGTGAATGTTCTGGAAAATGATCCTTCAGACGGAGTGTTCGTGTTCAGTGCTGCCACCATGCTCACTATGTTTCAGCAAGTGGAAGAGGCCATAGCCAGCCTCTCTGAGAGAATCACCCGACCCGACGACGCCTACCGTCGACTCATCTTCAATCCCCCAACACCGCGTCCGAGGGAGAATTCCCCAAGCATTCAAAACTACCCACCCCAGGATGGACTGCTCCCGCGACCATTCTGGCACAGACCTCACGAAAATAACTACCCCCTTAAAAATCGCCCTCACAAAAATGTCCCCCACAAGAACTACCCACCGAGGAATACCCCTCCAAGGTATCCTCGAGACCCTGAAATTAACGGCACATGGCGGGATGAAGTGGAGGATGTCTATATCCTCCCGGGGAAGAAAAAGCGGACGAAGGAAATCGGACATCTCACCTGGTCCGGACGTCCCTATCAGAATCCGAGCAACTCAACGGTCGTTCCAACAACGAATGACCAAATCGTCCCAGAGGTGGACACTCAACCAAAGGGTCCCGAGAACTCAATCTCAAAACAGACTCCGAAAGCAAAAGCCGAAATCTCAATTTGGCAACCGATCGCAACGTCTTTTGAGCATCGACAGCCTTGCCGCAGCCTTGGGAAAATTAACCGTGCCCTCCACCTCTTCCCCAGAAGAAATAGTGGCACACATGACGAGAGACGCCCCTGATCTGAGCAACCCGGTCGTCTTCTCCGACGAGGATATTCCCCTGTTCGGAGCCAATCATAACCTGGCCCTGTACATCACCGTACAATGCCTCCAAAAGAATATACCAATAGTCCTCGTGGATGACGGTTCCGCCGTGAATGTCATTCCTCTCAAAACTGCCCACAGGCTGGGTATCAAGGAATCTGATTTAATCCCAACGAATCAAGGAGTACGCGCCTACGACGGCACTCGTCGCAAGGTCGCTGGGCTAGTCACTTTGACCGTCGCAACCAGGCCATTAGAAAGACAAACTAGTTTTCAAGTGGTCGTCATCGACGCGTCCTTCAACATGCTCCTGGGACGTCCCTGGATTCACGCCGTCAAGGCGGTCACCTCAACGCTCCACTAAAAGATCAGGGTCCCCTTCAACGGGAAAACGATCACGATCCCCGCTTCCCCAATCAAAGCAGTTATGAGAAGAGGGGTAGCCTCCCAAGCCATTGAGGAGGACGACAATGAAATATGGAGTTTCCAAGCCGTAAACGCCATAACTGATGAATTGGCAACCTCTGAGTGTGACCCGTTCACCAACCTCACGATCAACCGTATCATGATGCGTCAAGGATATTTCCCAGGTTTGCCGCTCAATCCACTAAAGGACCCATTGCCTCCCTTGAAACAGGCTAAGGTCCCTAACATTCCCTTGGGCTGGGATACGAACCTACCAATGAAGACATCCAGGAGATGAACCTCCTAATCCGAAAACGCAAGAAGCACGGAGTCATCCTCCGTCCATACCACCTGACTCTCAACGGATACTTTGTCCCCGAGGGAGAGTCTGAACTCTACCACGGCTTTCCGGAGCCGGTCTATGACTCTGTGGCAACGGCTAGATACCCGGGAGTGGAAGTCTTCCAGGACTGCTACTTTATCCCCGACAACGTCGAAGCTGCATCAACCGAGTCCAATCCGTCACCATGCCTTGACGGACAAGCTGTCACACTCCTATTTGGGGAAGATAACGTCAAACACCTCGACTATGAGGACATTATCAACATCGCCCTGAAAGACAACCAATTTGATCCAACCGCCTTGATCTCCGATACTGACCAGGAGAAAGTTACCTAGGGCTGGAGGAAAACCATTAAATGGACCGATCGCCAAGGCCGCATTCTCAAGATAACGACTGGAGAAGGCCCTATGTTCAAGGAGGGAAGTGAAGAAGGATCTGAGTCTGAGTCTGAGTCGGAGTCAGAGTCTGTCATAGCTCCTAACACTCCTGATGTCCCTCAAGGTCCCCTTCCCACTATTTTATCACAAAGTCGTGGCTGATTCAGAGGTTGAGTCTACTAGGGTCACCCTCACTCCCATGAAAGGTGACAACCTGGAGCCTGTTCCAAGGGCCACTTCCTCTGTCATGTCGCCTCTGACTGACCACGAGATGTCTGTCCTTTCCGAGCTATTCGCTCGTGTCAACTTAATGAACGCTAAGTTTGCTTATGACTCGTCTCAATTTAACTGCAATGCAATTCTGAATGATTATGAGGAATTTAACTTGAGTGACTATCCACCTCACTTAGCCAAAGAACTTGACAAGCGGGAAACCAGAACCCCCATCATTGAGGAAACCGAGCCTATTAATGTAGGAACCGACAATACACCTCAAGAACTTAGGATAGGGACAACCCTGGACCCCTCGAAAAGACAACAGTTCATTGACCTCCTCCACGAATACAAGGACGTATTCGCCTGGTCTTACAGAGATATGCCTGGGATTGACAGAGAAATCGCAGAGCACCGGATACCCATTAAACCCGGGGCTAAACCTGTGAAGCACAAGCTACGCCGGATGCGTCCTGAATGGGCTCTAAAAATCAAGGAAGAAGTGGACAAACAGTTCAAGGCTGGGTTCATCAAAGTGTCTGAATACTCGGATTGGGTGGCCAACATTGTACCGGTACCAAAGAAAGACGGAAGAATTCGGGTTTGCGTCGACTTCAGGGATCTGAACAAGGCAAGTCCAAAGGACGACTTCCCTTTGCCACATGTTGACATTCTGGTGGACAACACTGCCGAACATGCTCTCCTATCATTCATGGACGGGTATGCGGGTATAACCGATTAAAATGGCTGAGGAAGACATGCACAAAATCTGCGTTCACCACACACAAAGGGGTACATATTGCTACACGGTCATGCCTTTCGGTCTCATCAACGCCGGAGCAACCTATCAAAGAACCGCTACCACTCTCCTACATGATATGATGCACAAGGAGGTAGAGGTATATGTCGATGACATGATTGTCAAATCAAAAGAACGGGACGACCACATCAATGCCCTCCGGAAATTCTTCGCTCGTCTGCGGAAATATAACATGAGACTAAATCCTCAGAAGTGTGCATTCGGGGTCACCTCCGAAAAACTCTTGAGACATGTGACTAAATCAAAGCCCTTCAACAAATGCCCTTCAACAAATGCCTCGGCCTAGGAACGAGAAGGAGATTCGTGGATTTCTCGGTCAGGTTCAATACATCAGCCGGTTCATTGCCAAGATCACTATGATCTGTGAACCGATATTCAAGAAGCTTCGTGCCTCCGACCAGACCGATTGGGACGACGACTGTCAAAAGGCGTTCGACAGGATAAAGGAAATCCTATCCAAACCTCCTGTCCTCATGCCACCTCAACCAGGGATTCCTCTATCTCTATACCTGACTGTTACCGACACAGCCATGGGAGCAATGCTCGGGCAAACAGTTGGCAACGAGGAGCGAGCCATCTACTACATCAGCAAAAAGTTCATTGAGTACGAGACGAGGTATACCCAACTGGAAAAGACATGCCTTGCCCTAGTATGGTCAACAAAGAAGCTGCGGCAATACATGCTCAGCTACTCGGTCCACATCTACTCCAAGATGGACCCGGTTAAATACATCTTCGAAAAACCCGTACTAAACGGAAGGCTGTCTAGATGGACACTCATGCTGTCCGAATTTGACCTCAAGTTCGTACCCCTCAAGGTTATCAAGGGAAGAGCAGTCGCCGATTTCCTAGCAGAAAATCCCGTCAACGAGGATCCAACGACCGACACATGGTCACTTCCTGACGAAGACATCCTTTGTGCCGATTCCGACGCATGGGACCTATACTTTGATGGTGCATCTAATCTGAGAGGCTTCGGGGTAGGAATCCTTCTAATATCACCAGAGGGAGAACATGTTCCGATCTCGGTCAAGCTAGACTTCGCCGTCACCAACAACGCCGCTGAATATGAAGCATGTCTCATCGGCCTACAAGCAGCCATCACACTTGGCATCAAGAGACTGAGGGTCTATGGCGATTCCTAACTCATCATCAATCAGGTATCCGGATCATGGAAAATCCGATCTGACAGCTTAGCTCCCTACCGAGCAAAGATCAATCAAGAGGCCGAGTTCTTCGACCAAGTCGACTACTTCCACTTGCCACGAGAGGAAAATAAATTTGCTGATGCCCTGGCAAAACTTGCCGCGCTCGTTAACGTACCCGACGACATGACATCAATGCCCCTATGTGTCGAAAGACGGAGCGAGCCAGCTCACATTTGTGCCATTATCGACGACGAGGAAAACCATGATGAACCTTGGTACCACGCCATCCTCAATTACAAAACCAAAAACGAATTCCCTCCCAACTCTGATCAAAGAGGACAAAGAGCCATCCGTTTACTCGCATCACAATTCGTGATAAACCAAAATCAACTCTACAAAAGAACACCCCAAGGGATTCTCCTCCTTTGCATTGACCATCACAAAGCCAAAAAAGTCATGGGAGAGGCTCACGACGGAGAATGTGGCCCTCACATGAGTGCAATGATGCTTACACGGAGATTCACTCGGCTAGGTTACTACTGGACCACCATGGAAGCCGATTGCCGTAACTACGTCAAACATTGCCACAATTGCCAAATCTTCGCCAACATACAACACATACCACCATCCCTTTTGTACACAATGACGTCACCCTGGCCTTTCTCAACCTGGGGCATCGACATCATCGGGAAAGTCAACCCGATAGGCACCAAGGGGCATTGCTTCGTCCTCGTCGCCATCGACTACTTCACCAAATGGGTCGAAGCACGGTCATATGCAGTCTTGACCGCCAAACAAGTGGTGAAATTCATTCAAAACAACATCATCTGCCGATATGGGTTACCCCATGAAATCATCAGCGATCAAGGCTCTCACTTCCGGGCGGAAACTCAAGCTTTGCTGGACAAGTCCAAGATCAAACGACATCGATCATCCCCCTATCGTCTCCAAACTAACGGAGCGGTGGAGGCAGCGAACAAAACTCTTGTTACCATCATCAAGAAAATGCAAGACAACTACCGCGATTGGCCGAGCAAACTCCCATTCGCACTCTGGGGATACCGAACCTCCATTCGAACACCGACAGGCGCCACACCCTTCTACCTAGCATACGGTATGGAGGCGGTTCAACCGGTAGAGTTAGAGGTCCCATCTCTACGCATCCTACTAGAGAGTCAAGTCCCTGAGGCGGAATTGACCCGTCGAAGGTACGAACAACTCACTCTTCTAGACGAACGGCGACTCAACGCCTTGCACAACGTCCAGCTATACCAACGACGTATACAACGGGCATTCAACAAGAAAGTCAAACCCCGAAACATCCGGGAGGGCGACTTGGTCCTCAAGTCAGTCCGAGCACCATTACCCGTCGATCCGAGGGGAAAATTCAAACCCAAATGGGCCGGCCAATACCTGGTCAAGAAAATACTTTCGGGGGGCGCAGTGAGACTGAGTGACCTAGACGGGGAGGACTTTACAAACCCGACCAACCTAGACCAACTCAAGAAATACTACCCTTGAGCCCTATCAACCAACAACCTATCCTAGTTTTGCAACTAGCAACGACCTCAACCCTTTTCAAGTCAAGTTTCTCAATATGTTCTGATTTGAAATTGCATGTTTTATCGAGTCTAAGCTGCGGCACCTTGCCCGTTTCGAATGTCCTTTGATCCGTCAAAGGCAACGTCCATTTGCACTACAAAAACAAACCCCCTGAACTACGAGCATGGTTTGATTTCACCTCTTCAGGTGGATACGTAGGCAGTCCCTCTTATGCCTGAGGGATACAACCACAAAACCCAATTCAATTTCACAAAACATTTCGAACTACGATCATGGTTTGATTTCACTTCTTCAGGTGGATACGTAGGCAGTCCTTTCTTATACAAGAAGGATACAACCATTCCCACAATCAAACACAATCATTCCCATACAAAAATCCCTATCAAAAAAGAGAAAAGGGAAAACCATTCCCTTTCCCACAAAAATACAAAAAATGAGCCTTTCTCCCTTTCCACAAAATACCACTTTCCCAAGTGCAAACATTTAGGACGATTCAAATCGAATTGCCTTTACCAAATGGATGGAAGAAAAAAGCGTTCGCAATTTTCGACACGGGCAATCCTCTTATTTAATTAATAATGGGAGGGATTACAATTTCAACAACAAATAAAGCTCGACGAGTCTACAACTTGCCAAAGCTAAGGTGTCAACTAACACACCTCACATAATAAAACTATCACAAAACACACAACAACTAGCTAGTACAACATAATAAAAACTCACAACAATAATACAACATAATAAAAAAGTGGGTATTGGAGGTCTTCACTCTTCCATTCTACCCTTGCCTTTTTCCTCGGGGTACATCTTCCCCTTGTTCTTCTTGTTCGCCCGCCTAGCATGGATTTCCTTCTCGGAACGGATCCTCAATGGATCTAAGACGGCGACGGCCTCCGGTCTAGCACAAGACCCCATATTCGACCCAAGACGAGCCAAGGCACAGCCCACCATATTCTTGGGGCCGGAACTCCTCCTCTTCGGTGGTCTCATCACATTGGGAGTAGCTTCATCGGCATACTCCTCGAAGAAGGCACGATTGGCCTTGCCAACCTCTCGATACTTCAAATCGACAACCTCGTCCTTACGAAATTTGGATCTCTCTTCAAAGGACGGAGCACGTGACCACTTGACATAAGCGGGAGTCACCCATGTCGTGGTAGCGGGGTTTGACACCTCCCAAAGCGGCCGAGTGGCCCACCACCTTTCAAAGGACTCCACAAGTTCGGAGTTCCGGAAAACATTCTCTTGGCAAGATTATCTTGAGCGGGCACCTTTTGTTGACGCCCCATTTGCCTCATGAGCCTTTCGGGATAAATGAAGGAAACAACCTTCAAACCCACCACCATCAAAGAACGAAGACTAGCACCCGAAGCGGGCAACCCCGTGAAGGACCTCAAGTGCCACCACGGCACCACCCAACGGATATGAGGACCACCCTCCTCCGCCAATCTTGCGGCCCAATAGGCCTCGGTGGAAGCAAAACTATCCGGGTACAACTTCTTCCTCATGGTAAGGTGACGGAAGGAATAAAAAGAAGATACAACCGGAGGCTCTACATACCTTAGCCTCTCTAATAGCCACACTTGGAGGATCCTTGGCGATCCGAAAGAGGGAACTTCTCCACAAGAGCCTTCCTTGTCCAAAGCTTGGATAATCTCTCCATGCACCAACCATGATGGATCTCTACCATGCTCCATTTGCTCAATCACATGAATAAGGGTCATGCTACCATGGCATCTTGGCCCCTCCTTCTTCAAGACATCAACGAAGAGGTACACATGGACAAGGCAAAATCCAAGAGCCCTTCTCCTAGCCACCTCCGAGACATTAGCATCTAATCGGTTTGAAAAGATGTTAATAAGAGCCAACATATCCACACCATGTGGAGCAAGAAGAAAGTTGATTTGGCTTGTTGATAAGCCCAACATGGAACGAAATTTCTCCTTATAGCACAACCGAGTCGGAGGAAGCACCGGAACACAACCCGGCCACCCACCAATGGCTCCAACTTCTTCGGCAAGAGGACAAAGCTCGCCTTTCGGGAACACAAAAATATGATGTTTCGAATCCAAAAACCGAGAACATGCTTCAAGAAACGAAGGTTGCACCTTGACTTGACGAAGCACCAACAATTGACCAACTCCCATGCAAGCGAGTTGATGCTTCTCGGGAGGCGACAAATCCCGGCACCATTGTCGCAATGCGTTCTTAAAAGCATCCATGAAATATTTTTGTGAAAGAAGAGGAGGTTTTGTAGAGATGTTTTTGTGTTTCGGATGATGAAACAAATGAAGCGCAAACGTCCCTATTTATACAAAATGATCAGCGCATTTTTCAGAAAAAGGGGAGAGCCAGCTTCTATCGCCAGGCTGCTCGCGCCTCTTTGAGGCTCCTCCAGGATTCCCGCTGTTGACTTGTCTCTTTCAACATGTGTTTTCTCCTGACACCTCAAACCTCCCGCCGGGAACCCCACGCCTCTTCGGGATGATTCAGGAAATTTTGTGTTTCCTCACACTCACATTTCCTTGTTTTCGCGTTTTACGAAATCCGACACGGTTTCCATGACGCAGCTTTAAACATACGGATTTTTCTTTCTTTTTTTTAAAGGGGGGAAGGGCTAGTCGCCCCGATCCGCGATGGATCGTTTCCATGTCAGTCGAAATGCCAAATTTTTTTTCGCTTTTCGCAATTTTCCGGCAAAAATCAAAATCGAAAATTGATAACACGACATCAATTTTCCTCAAAATTCAAGCACTCACAAATTCGAGTCCTGACATCAAAAGCCAAAAATACTCGCAAAAATCCTTTTCTAAAATTCTTTCTTGACGGTTTGGGTTTTATATTTTTTCGAGTCAATTTTCAAAAAATTTCGATGCAATTTAATTCACGACACGAGTTAATTTCTCAAATTCTCAAATCAATTCCTTTTGAATTCTAAACGCGACGATTTGTCACGGAATTTTCAAAATTTTAAATTTTAACTTCAAGTTATCTTGGTTAATTTTGATTTTCAAACAAATGCTTAACGTGTTTTCAATCAAATGCTTTTACGTGTTTACGTTTATGCGTATGTGCTATCTGTTGCCTGTTTTCTACACTAACGATGCAGGAACTGGTGCAAAGCAAAAGGAGAATCAACAGCCGACAACGCTCCTCCGAAACACAACACAAAAAAGCCAAAAATCACAAAATAAACCACAATCCAAAAACACATATATACAAACCGCCTTACGTAAAATACATCGACAAACGTCTATCATACAGACACTAGCCTAAAACAAACGTCTATCATACAGACACTAGCCTAAAACAAACGTCTATCATACAGACGCTGGCCTAAAACAAACGTCTATCATACAGACATTGGCCTAAGACAACGAACTGGGGGCTATCCCCCACCTACCGAACTAAGCACTCTCTACCCTTCCGATCAGAAAAGAAAGGGAGCAACAGGGGAAACAGAGGAGCAACAGCGAAAGTAGAGGAGGTTACCATGACGATAACCCTCCGCTCCTGCTCCATGACAAAAAAGAAGACAGTGTCTTACAGACTTCGGATGATGAGGAGGCCGAGAACCATGATGCGATGCACCATTCCGATACTGAACCCCACTCATCAGGCACCCTGTCTATGAGCCACAACGAAAAGGACAAACCGGCCATATCAGCCGCCTATCCTCCTCTACGGAAGAATCCTCCACCACCGCCTCGAATACGGCAGCCTCCTCGGCCGCTACAGCTAGGGGTGAGCAAAAATTTACGAAACGGTTTTTTAATACGAATACGATACGGTATACGGTTCTCATTATACGGTTTTCCGTATACACGGTTTTTTTTCCGTATACCCGATACGGTTTTCTACAAACCGTTCCGTATCCGGGTCGGCGAAAATGAAAACCGGATACCCGGTTTTGACACGGTTTTGAGTAATATTAGAAAAAAAAAAAAATATATATATATATATATATATATATATTATAAATGATACCTCACCCTCAAAACTCATAACCCTAATTGTTATCCCTAATCCTCCGCCTCTTCACTCCTCAGTCCTCACAAACCTCACACCTCAGTCCAAAAACTTTCGATCCCTAAATTCGATCCACAATTTTGACTTCCTCCTCCTCTTAAACAACGGATCTGTTGCACAAAATCACAAATAATCACTCTATCAATTTTTGTGTTTTGGTTGTTCATGTTCATGTTTTCGATTAATTTGATTTTACTGCAATTCCACAGCAAATTGAAGTGCAAAGATGAAAAATTTCAACATTTTACTGAAAATCCACAAAAAATTAAGTAGAAAGATGATAAATTTCAACATTTTCCAGCAAACCCAAAAAAAATTCAGGTAAAAAGATTGAGACTTTGAAAGAAAGAGGTGAAAATAAGGAGTAAACATACCATGGAAGCAACTAAATGAGGAAGAAAGATGCGGGTTTTGAACTTTTGATGGGTTTTGCAGATAAACGAGGACATTTTGGGGAATAAGAGAAAAATTGGGAGTTTGAGGAGCAAAATGCGGCTAAGTTATGGTGGTTTTGGTGGTGGTTGTTGCGGTGGAGGGAGAGGTGGCGGTTGGTGGTGGAACATTGGATAGAATTGCTCAATCCATTCAATGTAATAAAGAAATTGGGTAACCGTATCCGGGTATCCGGATTTGTGTATACGGTTTAACCGGGTAACCGAAAACCGTATACACGGTTAAAACCGTATCGTATCCGAAATAAAAAAATTGGTGTTCAAAAAACCGTATACCGAAAACCGTATCGAAACCGTATCGGGTATACGGTTTTGCTCAGCCCTAGCTACAGCCCCTCCGGGATCGACTTCGTCCTCCAAAGCCTCAACGACGGACCCCATAGGTCCCAAACAATACCCTGTGATAAAAAAAAACAACAAACAAAAAACGTCAGCCGAAATTTCGGCATTACGATGGCATGAAATGGATAAATCCAAAAACAAAAAAACACAACCTGCAATACAAAAACAAGGGGCAATCCCACCCCAAACCATTCACAAAAAAAATACAAAAACGACTCGCCCCTCTTTTCAAGCAAAAGACGAGTCAAGACCACAAAAACGGCATTTCAAGACCCATACAAGGTCCGCCAACAACCCAAAATACATTCCCGACACAATGGGGATTTTTCTACGGTTCAAAAAGGCAATTCATAGGCTAGTTTGAGCCCAAACCGGTCAAAAATTCAAAAACGACCGCAAAAAGACAAACGTGATTTTATCACGCCTAAAGGTGACCTAAAGTACCAATAAGGTCCATTTCAAGGCAAACTGACTCGATTCAAGCCCAAACAGGCGCTTATTTTGTCAGACGTAAGACCTTCGCAAGAGGTAAAAATCCAATTTTGCCCACAAACATCCAACGAAGGTCCTTAGATGGCAAACACGGGTTTTCCCAACTACAATGCAACCTAGTGGGACCCACTACCCAAGCAAATAAACTTGGCATTGTGAAATGAGACGGTTTCTCGCCTCATTCACGTTTTTCGAGCACAGGGAGCGGGAACGGGGACCAAAATGCAAACTAAAAGCACCCCTATACTCCTAAACAAATTTCTAACCTAATGCAAACATCAATTTCACTCGAAATTGGCTCAATCAAAAACGCCCAATTCGATTTTTAGGGCAAAATTTCGCCCTAATTCAATCAAGCTAAAAATCGACAAATTTGAATGGATTCAAGAGGAAATACTTACCTTGAGATGACATTTGTTGACAATAGCACAAGTGAAAGCAAGCTAGAAGGTCCTTCAATGGCGATTTTGCGGGATTTTTGAGGTTGAAGATGAATAATCATCCGCGGCTCAACCTCGCGTCTTTTTAACAGAAAATAGGGAAGCCGGCTTCCATCGCCAGATGGCTCGCGCCTAAACCAGGCCTCTCCCTTGCCTTTTCAGCGAAATTTGGGCTTTGGTCCAATTTCCACACAACAAATTCGGATTTTCGTTGACGATATTGAATGTCGTCATTTCCTCAAAAACAAACAAAACCAAATAGTGAAAATTTAAATTCGCTATTTTCAAAAAAATTCAAGCAAACGGCGATCAAAACCGCCAACTTCAAAAATAATGGTGAAATCAAATTCGCTATTTTCCTTCAATTTCAAAATAATAGCGAAAATTCAAAATCGCTATTTCCTCAAAATCCGAACGACGGCAATTAAAACCGTCAATTTCAAAAATAATAGCGAAAATTCAAAAACCGCTATTTCTCCAAATTTCAAGCAACGGCGGCACATAAACTGTCACTTCGATCAATAGTGAAGATTCCAAATTCACTATTTCCATCACATGTCAACGGCGGCACATAAACCGTCACTTCAATCAATAGTGAAGATTCCAAATTCACTATTTCCTTCACATGTCAACGGCGGCACATAAACCATCACTTCGATCAATAGTGAAGATTCCAAATTCACTATTTTCCATCACATGTCAACGGCGGCACATAAACCGTCACTTCAAACGCTATAGCAAACTCAAATTTGCTATTTTCCTTCAAAATTAGAACAAACGACGATCAAAACCGCCACTGCAAATTCAAGCCAACGAATGGTGGAGATTCCAAATTCACTATTCCTTCAAATACCATCAAGGGGCTTCCTCGCGGAACCCACTCATTCCAAAAACGGTGATAGTGAAAGTCCAAATTCACTATTTCCACAGCGGCATCACGAGTTCGCTACTTTCAAAACAAGCCCATTCGACGCGGCTATTCCCATGGTACATTAACCGACCATTACAATGGCTGGCGAGCCTTTGCCCGCAACACATCAAGGATACATCCCGAAGATGCCTCGGGTACATTTCCTTACCATTTGGCTGGCGAGCCTTTGCCCGCAACACATCAAGGATACATCCCGAAGATGCCTCGGGTACATGTCCTTACCACTGGCTGGCGAGCCTTTGTCCGCACCCTTTCAAGGATACATCCCGAAGATGCCTCGGGTACATTTCCTTACAATGGCTGGCGAGCCTTTGCCCGCAACACATCAAGGATACATCCCGAAGATGCCTCGGGTACATGTCCTTACATTTGGCTGGCGAGCCTTTGTCCGCACCCTTTCAAGGACAGATCCCGAAGATGCCTCGGGTACATGTCCTTACCATGGCTGGCGAGCCTTTGTTCGCACCCTTTCAAGGACAGATCTCGAAGATGCCTCGGGTACATTTCCTTACCATTTGGCTGGCAAGCCTTTGCCCGTAACACATCAAGGATACATCCCGAAGATGCCTCGGGTACATTTCCTTACCTTTGGCTGGCGAGCCTTTGTCCGCACCCTTTCAAGGACACATCCCGAAGATGCCTCAGGTACATTTCCTTGTCACGGCTGGCGAGCCTTACAACGCATCGCGGCTGGCGAGCCCTCCTCACATATGCACCACAGCTGGCGAGCCTTTATCCGCAAACATGCAAGGACATATCCGAAGATGCCTCAGGTATGACTCCTTCTTATGGCTGGCGAGCCTTTGTACGTATTCTAACAGACATTAAACGACCCGCACGAACAGTCGACAGACTCTAAACTGTTCCCGACGACAGGTCCTTGACTCGTACCCTCGAGTCACCTTGACGTCGCCCTTCCCGACGGCAGGTCCTCGGCCCGAATCCTTTCGAGCCGCCTCGACGTCGCTTGGGTCTCCAGGTTGTAATCTTCGATTGACCTGGGGGCTCTACTTTGACTTTCGCCCTGTCCAAGCCTCAGTCAAAGTGGGGGCTCAGAGATACCCTGATCTCGCCGAGACTCCAACAAACACCCAATGATTATCGGACTACAACATGTTTTGGAATCGCGGCGTTTGATCGACAGTTTGTGTACAACTTTACGTCGGAAAACTTAAAACGATTTCGAAAATAAAACATTTCAAAACATTTCAAAAATACCTGGAGTGTTTAATGCACGGCGACGGGGTCGCAATGACACTAACTAGAGTCAAAACCGACACCGGACCAAAAACCGACTCGAAAATTCAAATCCCGACTCCAACAACGAGTCAAACCGAGTCACCCACAAAAAAACAAACATTTCAAACCTTCTATGCTAATTTTCCCGGATTCATGAATGGTCAAGTACCAAACATATGACTACAAAACATAGGATAGAACAAATCATGATTGCGTTTGTTGTGAAAGCGACAACACAACTCGAAGACCCGCGACGTGGCTCGCGCCTCTTTGAGCAGCCCAGGTGGCCACGTCGCTCAAAACTCACACAACCACTCATTCTCCTATAAATACCCCTCAAATGCCACCCATTTGAGAGTTACGCGAGTATCCGCCCCCTCTTTTCTCCCTTAAAATTCTCGACTCGACTTCTTAAGTCACAACCCGACGCGTATTCACGACCTACCGATCGTAAACACGAGCCTTACACATTGTTTGGTACCGTCATCGTGCATTAAATCACTTGACCTACCACTTCGACCACTACACCATCACTAAACTTTTAAAACACTCTTTTACTTACCAAAACGGTTTTAAACCAAGTTTTTTCCGATCAAAGGAGTTGTTTCACTTACGTCGGTCACTCGCCATAACCAAACATGTAAGTATGAGGGTGTAAAAATCCTCTTTTATTGTGTTTTCACTTGTTTCATGACTCTAACATGCTAAAACATGCATAACATGAACCAAAACATGGAATAAACGAGCCAAAACTGATTTTTGGTCTGAGGCAGAAGCCCCTTAGGTCGCCACCTGGCTCGCGCTTAAATGGGATATTCAGACCAGAAATCAACCGTGTTTGTTCTCGTCATTTCCCTTAAT
Source organism: Silene latifolia (assembly GCF_048544455.1). Taxonomy (NCBI): domain Eukaryota; kingdom Viridiplantae; phylum Streptophyta; class Magnoliopsida; order Caryophyllales; family Caryophyllaceae; genus Silene; species Silene latifolia. The sequence goes on along the minus strand of NC_133530.1, from coordinate 77,239,228 downwards.
CCATTTTTCATATTTGTAATCGGTTTTTACCATTTCAAGTATTTTCGAAACCTTTTTGTTTCATTTCACATGTTTTAACCATAAAGCATTTTTCACCCTTGGTTCTTCATACCATGACGGTTAAATCCGTGTTTCGGTGATAATATTTGGTTAATGACATTTAGAAGGTATTTTAAAGCCTTTTATTAAATTTCCTCACATTTTCAAACAAACATATTAGTCACCAACACAAAATCATCATTGGTTCTACATACCATGCCGGATTTTAACCCGGGTACGATGACGAGTATCGACTAATTACATTCAAAATGGACTTAAAACAATTAGTCCATAATCATTTTTCAAAACTATTAATGTCAAGTTTGTCAAATCGAACCCGACACCGAATATTATCAAATAATGATGATTATTCGAGTCTAGTTCTTCAAATCAACAAATGCGGTCTAAACGACCCTTTCAAAATCAAACCAGGTTCAAATACCCCTTTTCAACACGTTTTATAACATTTTCTAAATAGTTAGAACACGACATACAACCGTTGGCTAACCCGCGCCTCAAGCAGGTTCCCCATTTCTCATTTTCAAAACCAGAGGGAGGCCCCTTACACCGCCGGCTGGCTCGCGCCTCTTATAGCCGCCATGTACAGAGCCTGTTTCCTTCCAGCATTAGTCTAGGACGATCCCGACTCTGGCTAACCCGGATATAGGACGATCAGATGACTATTCAATTATTCAAAACCATATTTGCAAAATGCCTTACTAAGACAAATGGATCACGTTATGCATCCTAAACCTAATACGGTAAATGGATGTTTAATTTCCGTCTTGCATGCAAATCAACCATTAATCTAACTCGACATCTTATACTTGATACTTAGATTAAATCAACCGACTTAGAAAGCTCTCATATGTTAGGTTTAAATCATTGGATGCGCATTCATGCATTTAAACCGTTTTATCAACTTTTGCATTCAACCAACCAAGATCGATCAGTAGAGGCCGCTACACGCGGGCGGGATTGGGTGTCTGATTAAAGGGCTTACCAATACGTACCTTCACCTCTTACTCAGAAACTTTGGATAGTGGACGACCTTATCCAGGGCGTACGAGAGTCATTCTAGAGATAGGATGCTAAAGAGGGACGATTTCCTTATCTTTAGTACCTATGTCAAACGCTGCTTTGTGCTTCGATTTGACCGAGGTATAAAATGGAATTCGAACGGGTTCCAGGCATCTCACAAATGCTTGGTGGCGACTCCGAACATCTCTAATCGTTTCGAGACCCTTACCGAGACGAAACCGACCGATCTAAAATGATCCGGTCGAAAACATCTTTACGCCGCCGAGCGTGGCTTTCAAAAGACCGCTGCATGTCCAAAAATTGGCTTGGCGTGCAGGTGACCCGTGACCGCGGATTTGTAGGTGGCCCCAAATCCACAGACCGAGACGTGGCCCATGCCCACACCATGGTACCATCGACTAAAGTTAGTGAAGATAAGAAGGGGAAGAAAGCTTGTGAAGATTCGTCAAGAAGTGGAATTCAAGTGGATAAGGATGTTGATGGATATGTGGAAGACCTCCCTTATGAGGAAGAAGCTATTGAAGAAGTACTTTTGCAACACTCTAAGAAGGTAACAAAGAATTCGGCTCCTTCAAAGGTATCTTCCAATTCTCAACTCGTTCCTAAAATTCCTTACCCTTCAAGAGCCATTAAGAGTAGGGAAAACCTTAAGTATGCCAAGTTTTGTGATATGCTTGAGAAACTTGAGGTTACCCTACCCTTTACGGAAGTGATTATGAACATGACAACTTACTCAAAGTTTTTAAAAGACATTTTGACCAAGAAAAGAGTCTTGGGTGATCAAGAGATAGTGGCTATGGAAGAGGCATGTAGTGCTCATATCCTTAACAAAATGCCCACTAAACTTGGTGACCTGGAAAGCTTTTCAATCCCATGTGTAGTTGGTGGTGTTCCTATATCAAGAGCTCTTTGTGACTTGGGAGCAAGTGTGGGTGTTATTCCTTTAAAAGTTGCAAAGAGGATTGGCATTCAAAACCTTGCTCCCACTACCATGACTCTACAATTAGCGGATAGGTCCATCAAGCGCCCTATGGGGGTGCTTGAAGACGTACCCGTCAAGGTTGGAAAGCTTTTAATCCCCACCGATTTTGTTGTCCTCGATATTCCGGAGGATAGCCATACCCCCATCATCCTAGGTAGGCCATTCTTGGCTACCAGAGGTGTGCTTATTGATGTCAAGAATGGGCGGCTAACCTTCCAAATTGAGGGCAACAATGTCGAATTTAACCTCCCGAATTTGATGAAAGGACCGAGGATAGAAAGGCTGAGCACTATTGAGTTGATTGATGAGGTAGTACATGAAGTAGCCCGAGAAGAAGTGGAAATGGAAGAGGTTTTTCAAATCTCTTTGCATGATGAGGCTATGAAGGAAGATCATGAAGTTGATGAAGAACTTTTGAAGAAAGTGGAGGGTTTTCTCCCTCCAAAGGTACAACTCAAACCTTTACCTCCCTTACTCAAGTATGCTTTCCTTGATGAGGGGGAGGCTTACCCGGTGATCATAAATGCTAACCTAAGTGAGTCACAAGAAAAGAAAATTTTGCAAACCTTGAGAACTCATAGAGGGTCACTTAGGTATAGCATATATGACATCAAGGGCTTACGCCCGAGTTTGTGCATGCATAGAATTGTTTTGGAAGAGGGGAGTCAACCCAAGGTAGATGGTCTTAGGAGGATAAACCCTAAAATGGCCGAAGTAGTTAAAAATGAAGTTTTGAAATTACTTGAGGCCGGGATTATCTATCAAATAACCGATAGCAAGTGGGTTAGTCCAGTTCATGTGGTACCAAAGAAAGGGGGGGGGGTACAAATGGTTGAACAAGAGGATGGGACCACCCTACCTACTAGACCGGTGACCGGATGGCGCATGTGTATTGACTATAGGAAACTTAATGCCGCCACCCTTAAAGACCATTTCCCGATTTCCTTTATAGACCAAATGCTTGAGAGACTCGCGGGCCATGCATATTATTGCTTTCTAGATGGTTACTCCGGGTTCTTCCCAATTCCTATCCACCCGGATGACCAAGAAAAGACAACTTTCACATGTCCAATAGGGGTCTATGATTATCGTAGGATGCCATTCGGGCTTTGCAATGCGCCCGACACCTTTCAAAGGTTCATGATGACAATCTTTTCGGACTTTCTAGAGAAAAGCATGGAAGTTTTCATGGATGACTTTAGTGTCCATGGGGACTCGTTTGATCATGGTCTTGAAATTTTGACTAATATGTTGAAGAGATGTGAGGAGCACAACCTCATCCTAAATTGGGAAAAATGCCATTTTGTGGTAGAGGAAGGGATTATACTCGGCCACGTTGTCTCTAGAAGGGGTATTGAGGTTGATAGTGCTAAGGTTGCCGTTATAGGAAACTTGTCACCTCCTTCCAATGTAAAGGGAGTGAGGAGTTTTCTAGGCCACGCCGGATTCTATAGGCGTTTCATTAAAGATTTTTCAAAGATAACAACGCCATTGACCTCATTACTCCTCAAAGATGCCCCTTTTGTATTTGATGAACCTTATCTTGAAGCTTTTCATAGGTTGAAGAAAGCATTGGTCACGGCCCCGATAATCCGGGCTACAGATTGGAGCCTTCCTTTCGAGATTATGTGCGATGCTTCGGACTTCGCGGTTGGTGCGGTACTTGGGCAAATGGTGGATAGGAAGCATCATGTGATATATTATACAAGTAAGACCCTTGACCAAACACAATGCGGGTATTCTACAACCGAGAAGGAAATGTTAGCGATTGTTCATGCCGTTGAAAAGTTCCGGCAATACCTTGTTGAATCTAAGGTGGTGGTCTACTCCGACCATACCGCCTTGAGACAATTGATGGTGAAGAAGGATGCTGAATCCCGACTTTTGAGATGGGTACTACTCCTTCAAGAATTCGATCTAGAGATTAAGGACAAGCCGGGATCCGAAAACCTTGTGGCGGATCATCTTTCGAGGATAACTAAAGACTCCCGAGGAGATAAAGACGATGGGGTCCCTATTGATGAATGGTTACCCGGCGATTCTATCCTTGCTATTACCCATTCCACCCCTTGGTATGCGGATATAGCCAATTTCTTGAGTTCTAGCTTTATCCCCGAAGCATTTGATAACCAAGCTAGGAAGAAGTTGAGATATGAATCAAAGAGATATGTGTGGGAGGACCCTTACCTTTATAGAAGGTGCAATGATGGGATTTACCGGAGATGTGTCTCTCAAGAAGAAGGTCGTGCAATCCTTCAAGCATGCCATTCTACCACTTATGGAGGGCACTTATCCACATCTAGAACCCAAGCTCGGGTTCTTCATTGTGGCTTCTATTGGCCCTCCTTGTTCAAAGATGCATATGCTTTGGTGCACTCTTGTGATTCTTGCCAAAGGAGAGGTAACATTAGGTGGAGAGATGAGATGCCATTGAACAACATTTTGGAAGTTGAGCTTTTCGATGTGTCGGGTGTGGATTTCATGGGACCATTCCCATCTTCATTCGGCAACCAATATATATTAGTTGCGGTGGACTATGTGTCCAAGTGGATCGAGGCAATCGCCGCCCCTACCAATGACTCAAAGGTTGTCACCAAGCTCTTCAAATACTACATTTTCCCCCGCTTTGGAGTACCGCGAGCCGTTATAAGTGATGGTGGGTCGCATTTCATCAACCGCACCATCTATGCACTCCTCAAGAAGTACGGTGTCCGACATAAGGTAGCTCTTGCATACCACCCCCAAACCAATGGGCAAGTGGAAGTTTCCAATAGACAAATCAAAGCTATATTGGAGCGGGTTGTGAATAAGTCTAGGAAGGATTGGAGTGCTAAGCTCAATTATGTGTTGTGGGCTCTAATAACCGCATACAAGACCTCAATCGGCACTACTCCTTACCGATTGGTCTATGGTAAATCTTGTCACCTACCTCTCGAGTTGGAACACAAAGCAAGATGGGCCCTCAAAGAGCTCAACTATGGCTTAAATGTTGCGGGAAACAAGAGGTTTCTTCAACTCAATGAACTTGACGAGTTGAGGATGGATGCTTATGAGAGTGCAAGACTTTACAAGGAAAGGACCAAGAAATGGCATGACTCGAAAATTACAAGAAAGGAGATCGTTGTAGGTGACAAGGTGCTACTTTTCAACTCCCATTTTCAACTATTTCCCGCAAAGTTGAGGTCTCGATGGTTGGGACCATTTGAGGTAGTCACCGTGTTTCCTTACGGTTCCTTTGAGTTGAATAATGACAAGGGAGAATTTTTCAAAGTGAATGGTCATCGAGTTAAGTACTTGTATGAAGGTCTACCCATTGAGACCCGCAATGAAGTTGATTTGGAAGCCCCCCATCCTTGGGGGATGAGTAATCTCAAAATTAAAATAGCATTGGTTTGGTGGAGTTCCTCAATAACCACCACTTGTAAATAGCATGCATATAGTTAGGACTTGAGATAGTTTGGATTTAACATTTCTTGGCAAATTTGGACTGCAAAGCGGGACCCTTAGCCTTGCCCAAAATCCCGACATGGGCCGTCGGTTTGAAAGCTGAAAACTCGAAAAAATGGGCAAGTGAAGGAGTCGGGAATTGATTGTTGAGTCAATAGAGGAAAACAAGATGAAAAACGAGATTGTGTGACTCTGTGCCGGTGGACTGGCAACCGGTGCCCTCCACCGGTAGCGAGTTGAAAATTTTTGGTGAAAAATTGAAGGAATTATGTTGAGGAGAACTCCTGCCGGCAGCCGGCCTACCGGCAGGGAGATCCACACTTGATGAAAAAAGGCGAAAATTTGAAGGAGGAGTATCCTCTGCCGGCAGGCCGGCCCACCGGTAGAGGAACATGCATTTAGGAGAAAATTGAAGAAACCCATGAGAGGAGAGTTCCCTGCCGACCCACCGGCAGGGGATACACTGATATCGGAATTTGAGAATTGGGGGTATTCTGTGCCGGTGCCCTCCACCGGCAGCGAGTTGAAATTAAATTGAAGAATTTCGAAGTTTTTGATTCCTTTGGGTGTATTCTCTGCCGGCAGACCGGCCGCCGGTTCACCAACCGGCAGGGACACACATTTACTCGCAATATACAACCCGAGAGTCTCTTTCTTTTCTCATTTATTTCCAATTCTTTTTCTCTCTTCTTCCTCATTCCTCCTTTCCATTACCACCATATCACCTCAAATCCCCATTAATCATCCCTACCCTTCACCCATAAACCTCCATACATCCATCCTCCATTAAACCTCTACTCCTCCTTCCTTTTTAATCCGTCAAACTTCCAACAACAATGGCAAACAAGAGGACAAGGGCGGAAATGGCACTTGCACAACAACGTCTAGTCGAGGCAGCGGCGAATGGCACTAACCCGGATCTCGATTTTACGGATGTGGAGTTTGCATCCCAAACGCAAAAAGGTAAATTTATCTTGTTCAAAAATCGCCCCTTAACCCCGACTAAATTCATTTGTAGACCGGCTATGAGGAATATGGGTTTAGACGCGGAAACTTTCGAATTGTTTAGAGGTGTTGGAATGAAAGGCTTGTATGATTTGCACGAGGAAACTTATCCCCGTCTCACATGGTAATTCTTTAGTAGCTTCCGCCTAGATAAACACCGGCAAACCCGTATGGTCGCCCAAATTCACTTCCGATTGATGAACCGTGATCACTCTATGACCCTTGCTAGATTGTGCCGAATTTTCGGTCTCACCAATCCCCCAAACTTTAAGCCACCCGAGACCGCTCACTTTTCTAGGGTGTGGAAAGCCATTTCGGGGTTGGATGATCAAAATGGCGTCAAAAGACCGGAAATTGCGTGCCACAATGCCCCCATGCGCATATGGCATCGATTTGTGGGGGGTTCCATTTTTGCAACTCACGAGCCTTGGGTATTCAAAGTTGTGGAATTGGAGATTTTGGGCTCCTATTTGCTCACCACCCTGACCCCCTATGAGATTAATGTGGATCACCATTTGGTCCTCCATTTGAACAAGCTTGCTAATTTGTCGGGGTAAAAAGTCCCTCTCCATGTGGGTGGAATAATCACCTGAATTGCTAAGTGCCTTGACCGTCCGGTGGACTTGACCAACTTGAGGTGGATCCGGGGGGACACCTACATAACCATGGATTGGATAACGAAAAATTTTGAGTGGATTAAAACCAATCCTTTTGATGGGATTGATTATTGGCAAGTGCAAAAGAAAAATTCGGCCCCAATTCCCAATGCCTCAAAATTTAAAATCAAGCCCAGAGAAGCCTCCTACCTTCTTGATATTGAGGAGGATGCCGATGAGACCCGACCTCCTCCATCTCACCCTATCACCTATGGTCGTGACAACCGGAGGGTGACCCCCTCTACCCTCAACTACTCCATGCCACCCCCCTCTTTCCAACCACCAACCTTCCAACCTCAACCTTGGGGGGGTAACTTCGGTGAAGGCTCTTCTAGCAGCGTTCCTCCTCCCCCGTCTCCTCTACATGCCGATTTGATCACATTTACGAACAATATGCGGTTGGGTTTGCAAACCGCCGCTAGTGAGAGGCAGGGCATTGAACAAAGGTTGGACCGGATCTACTATGACAACTCCGTAGGTCAATTCCCGGTCTACGATGATTACATGAGGAGGAACTACGAGCATCCTTCCCACCTCCACCCTTCTTACTACCTTGAGCCGGATGGTGGATACCACAAGGATGGGAGGTTTGTCTACGCCGACATCAATCTTCGGCCGAATTACTTTGCCGCCCCGCTCTTTCCCCCTCCCGCTTCTCAAGGGGAGGGGCATGATGCTCAATGGTTTGGAGGCACCCCCTCCATCTTCTCCAACCCCGAGGTTAGGAGTGCCTCGGGGGCGGCCGCGGGTGTCTTCATCGCATCCGACGTGGCTTTCGGCGATTCCTCCGGTCCTATGAACACCGACGACTTCCTTAGGGAGTCCGAATTTGGAACCGGGGAACACGATGATGATGATGATGATGATGAGGACAATGAGTCCTAAATGGCCTCGCACTTGGCCTATTTTTGCTCCCTTTCCAATCCAAAAGTCAAGTATGATCTCTCCCTTAATCCAAACTTTCTCATTCATATTTAATTTTCCGCATGCATTTAGCTTAGAAATTCATATAGTTGCATCCATCTAAGCTTGCATTAGATTTAAAATTTGTAATATATCGCCGCATTTAGAAATTGCATTCACGTAGTATACCTTGCATTGTAATTCAATTATTGCATATAGAATAGAGCATGCATTGCATTCTTATTTAAAAACCACTAAAAATTTGAAAAATTTCAAAAACCCAAAACATGTATTCATTTCCGAATTTCCTCCACACATTTATTTCCACTAGAAATATGTAAATAAATAAGTGTGGGGAGGAAATTCTACCATCTAAAAAAAAATACCAAAAACATGTTATTTAATTTCAAATATTCAAAAATCCAAAAATATGTTCTCTTAGTTTTCTTCTTGCCCTCCCATGTCTATAAATAAGTGTGGGGAGGGCCTAAAAAAAACCCAAAAATATGTTATTTTTCATTTTTAAAAAACAAAATACCAAAAATATGTTATTGTCTTTTCAAAAATTAAAAAATACAAAAATATGTTCCTTTCTTTTCCCTATTATCTCCATATACTTTGTTCCATTGAGGACAATGTAAATTTCAAGTGTGGGGAGGGAAATATCCACTTTGTAAATATTTGTTTATATTTGTATATACCTCTAAATTTGATAAAATTTAAAAAAAAAAAATCCATAAAAATTGAAAAATTTCAGAAAAAAATACAAAAACATTTGCATTGTATATATATGTTTTGTCTAAACTTTGGCATAGCGCATTGAACATTTGAGGCAAAAAGGAGCTAGAAGACCGCTTGGTATAATCCTTCCTATCTCTTACTCCTTTTTACTATTCTTTCTTTTTGGTATCCTGGATATTTTGAAGGAGAATGGGAATTTTGTTACCTTGGGTGTCTCCTTGGGAGACCATGTGGATTGTTTGGTGTTGATGCGTGCTGCTAGGATTAGATATTGGTTGCATGTTTACTTTCATGTTCTTTTGATTCCCGCTTGCATTTTGTCACATGTCCATATGTGTAGTGGTTAGACTTAGTTGCACTTAGTTTGTAAATGATTTGCATAAACATGGTCGAGGAAGGGAACCAAGTACCCCTGTGATGAGCTATGAATCCAATTGTGCCTTTCCCCTTCCCGTGACTTGCACCCGTGGCCTCTTAGTTAGCCGAGGGAGGTGGGCTTGGCCAATGAGTTTAGAACGATCTTGTGAGACCTAGGGCCGTAGACTGGACCTAGGGCTCGACTTAGCTACTCAAAGGTAAGGGTAGAGCCTCCTAGGGTGGGTACATTCATACCCCGCCCTCATCTAGGTTTGGGAGTAGGCCTCCTCGTGAGGCGTGTCGCATCAAGACGCATAAGTGTGTCATTTCGTCCTTAGACCGTGAATTGCATTTCATTTTTGTGCACATGTTATGAAACAAAATCCATTTGTATGAACCTCACATAGCCAAACTAGCTTAGTTTCGTCCCTTGCATTGAATTCCTTTTTGATTCACCCCTCTGAGCCTTAGCCTATTCCTTTTGGCATACCCACTAAAAGAGCTACATCCCAAAAACACCCCTCCTTGATCAAGAATGGGTCGTGATATGTAGAAGTGTCTAGGTGGTGGAGTCGGAATTTAGTGATGGACGAAGTGCAAGTCCATTGGGTCAAAATTTAGTCTACATTTGGTGTTGTATATGAATAAGAGGTTGAAATATTGTAATGAAAAACGAAATAGAAAAGTGAAAAAAGTCATGAAAAAACCAAAACAATGAGTTACTTGTGTTGTATATATGTTATCAAGAAAAGAAAGAGGCAAGCAACACCCCTCCTCATCATTAAACGGGGTAGAAAAAGCCGTTGCTAAATAAAAGGGCAATTTGATGTTTTTCCAAAATGAGTCGGGTTTACACAATTTTTGCATGGCTCGGGAAACCGAGTTTTTGTTAGGGTGTAGACGTTACCATTTGCTGAAATAAGAGGAGTATTTTCAAATTTTTCCAATTTGAGTTGGGTTTATGTAATTTTTACATAGTTTTGGTCATCCATGCTATGTTAGGGCATAGACGTGTCTCATGTGTTGTAATAAGAAATGGGTTACGATGTGTCGGCAATTCTTGATTTGAACTCCACATATCCAAACGGTGCTCGCACCAATCCCGTTTTGTCCTACTCCCTAGCCCCGTTACAACCCTTGTTTCATATTGCGTGCATTTTACCATTGTTTGCATTTCATTGGACATAGGACGGTCTTACACATTAGATTGCGGGCACGTTTTCGCTAGTCGAGTTAGGAGAGTGATTTTGGTTACTATTTATCACGAAAAATCACCTTGTTCTTTCATTGAGTGACGAGTTAAAACCGTGAGGATGTCGTTGGCCTAGGTCCCCTTAGTCATGGGTCCTTTGGTTGAATCTCGTGCCGGTTTTGTAATTCTCGGTGGACTTGCCTACTTCCCCTTACCCCGCTCTTGAATGTGTTTCTTGAGTATTGGTCACACAAGGGTTCCTTGAGTCATGCTTAGGGGGTTGGCACCTTCGTTGGAACTTCTGAGACGGTACTCCCGACCAAGACCGTATTTTGTTGCTCGAAAATCCGGCCACTTAGATGAGGAAAGTGGACCATTTTGTTAGATGCGTTCTATTGTTTGAATACGTGCTTTCATGATAGATGCATCGCAGTTTTGTAGCAAGACCCAACTTGCCTTGCAATAGGGCACTCTTCCCTCATGGGTGTCAAATTGTGAGTTGAAGAGGTGTTGAGTGCACTAATACTCATTCGGATATTATTAGTAGATTGGTTGAGTGATGCTTATATTATGCATACACTTTTGATGACCACCATAGTAGTGTCTTTTGCATTGAATTTGGACTTACTCGAGGATGAGTAATGTTCAAGTGTGGAGAGGTTTGATATATGATTTATTTGCACCGAATTTCCCTTTTTCTTTTACGCATTCCGACTCATATCGAGTCGGTTTTATATGCCTTTCCTTGTATTTTGTGCCCAATTCCCGTACCTGTGATTTGGTGTACCCTCTTGTAGGAATCAAGTCGAGTATAGAAGAATTGGGGCAAGGAAGGCATTTCAATGCCTTTACATGAAGAAAAGGGAGAAAAGGAGCTGAGGGTAGTCCTCTGCCGGCAGGCCGGCAACTGGCCCACCGGTAGGGGGCACTGCTGTGAGGATAAAAAGAGGAAAAGAAGCCAAAAGATGTTCTCTGCCGGCAGGGAACACAAGCCCATACTTAGGATTTTTGAAGAAGTCCTTTTTTGAGCTAAGAATTGAGATACTCGCTGCCGGCCAGCCGGCCAGCCGGCATGGAGCAGCAAGGATGTAGAAGTGAAAAAAAAAGACGAAGTAAAGGTATCCTCTGCCGGCAGGCCGGCCCACCGGCAGAGAATAACAACAGGTCTAATTTACATTGAAAATCCAAGATGGCGCTGCCGGTTGGTGTAGCCGGCAGCCGGCAGCTGGCCCGCCGGCACAGGGTGATGCTGCACGCATAATGGGCTTTTTCTCATTTCCTCCCTTAATCCAATGAAACACTATATATACCCCTTCCCTAATCAATTGTAGACACAACCCTAGATCTGAAAACTTTCCCTAATTATTGTAATCTTTCCTTAATCAAGCTTTAATCTTTTCATAATTATTATTAATTACTTAGTAAAATTAGTTAGTATTAGTAATTATCAATTGTTTACACTTGGTTTTTGGGATTGTATTGAGAGATTTTGGAGGATTTACTTCATTTATTCAATCAAAGCAATCATCTTTACTCTTGTTGGTACATCTCTTCTCTTATTTACTTGCTTAATCAATTGTTTACATTTTAAGTAGTCTTTTAGAATTGTTGGAATATTTACCATGTCATCTCTTTTTGTTATTTGTTCTATTCCATTTATTTGCTTGAACAATTTGAACATGAGTGAGTAGTAACCCTTCTAGGGTTTAGAGGGAGTCTAAATGAGATTTTTGGGCATGATAGTTTGATTATTTTGAGTCTTTGGTGAAGTTTTTTTCCTTCTTAGTAATGCACACAAGGTGTTTGATGATTTGTGTGAGTGAGAACTTGTGCTTTTTGTCATAGTTGCTTAATTTCTCCATTGAATGAGAGTTTGTGGTGGTCTTGTTGCATGCTTTAGAATGGTGTGTTGCTTAATGAGAGTTGGTAATCACCTTTAGGATAATCAAGAGATTGATTTTCATCCTAGGATAAACCCTCATCATAGACTCCTTGAATCGACTTGTTTGCCCTTAAACCATTTAGATAAACCCGAAACCCTAGCCTTTAATCAATCGAATACATCTTTCCTCAATCGTTGTTTAGTTGCATCTAGTAGTTTAAATCAACTCCTTTTCTTTCATTTGTTACTAGACTAGACTCCTATTTAGACTAAGTAGAAACCCCTCCATCCTTGTAGTTCAACCCCGATTTACACACTAAATTGGGTTATATATTGTTGATGGTAAGAGACTTGACCCTATCATTAATTCTTACTCATCACGAGGCAGCCGAACTAGTCTCCTCTGGTGGCCTCCAAAAGCCGGGATCAACTCCATAGCTATGGAAGACTCCCATGTCCACTCCAGGTCCTCTCCACCAAACAGGCTGTGCCAGCTCAGTCCCTATGCCCTGATTAAGGGTCATCTCATGCATATTGTGGAGCACCAAGGTGGTGGAGATCCGCTCAATCAAGTCACTCACCTGCATCCAAGGGTCATACACTGTGGGGTAGGGCGAGTACTGCTGAGAGTAGAAGTTCGGGGTTGAGTAAGAGGGCTCAGTCTCGACCGGGTCCGCCCTAGGTTGTCTGACCCTACGACGCTCACGAGGTGGGGGAGGTGTCTGCTGTCCCTCAGGCAATGAGGTAGGCTCAGGTAGGTCCAAAAGAATGGTGGGATCAATCAAGTAGTATTGGGGTCGAGGTCTAAGCACACCACCTACAGGCTCCCACTCAGCTAAGTGGTCAACAACGGGAAGACGGACAGGGTCAGGAAGTACTATCCACATAGATCCTCTCACTCTCTAGGCATAAGTCCCATCAGCCATCTTCCCTAACCATCTGTTTTGACACCAATACTTGGCGTTCATTGTAGGCACAGTCTCAACAAACTCATCCCCTGAGGGAGGTGGAGCCTCAAAATCAGTCAGGCGCTGGGCTAGGCGGGTCACTATGGCCCCACAAGCAATGTGATGGTTAGGGGACCGTGCCATGTGCTCTAAACTAGAGCAAACCACCCCCGGAGCGCTATAGTAAAAAGGCTTCCTACGGTGCAGGTTCAGGTAGGACATCAACAACATAGCCTCGTGGGAATTAAGCTTGCTCACATCATCTCTCGAATACAACAGACATGTCATCATCCTCAGCAACATATGGAGGGACACGTGCTGAATATCATTAATCAGCATAGCACTAGCACTAGGAGCAGGTCGGCCAGTCAAGTAAGGAAGATAAAGAGGTGCTCCACTATTCTTAGCCACATCGCTAAGATACCCCGTCCCCTCAGTCTCTAGGCCCAGGTGGCCAGCAATCTCGTCCAAGGTCAACTCATGGTCCTCGTTCATGAGGCGGAAGGAGGCAGTTTTCTCCTTTGCATCATAAATGAATGAGCTCATAAACTCTAAGGTCAAATTGGTACAACCCCTCCATTCCCAAGGTCTCAAAGATATGGGTTATGTCTCCCTTAACCCCCAAGGTCTCTAAATCTCGGGTTTTACACACCGAGTAGGTCAGAAAGGACGACTCATTAAGGCTATGAAGGCCTTACGCTGCTTGAAATCAGAAAAGATTACCGATGGATTGTAATACTCCGTATTTATAAGTCTTGGGGTACTCTGTCGAGTAGCCCTTACTCTGTCGAGTAAGGGTAAGTTGCGAAATAAAATAGTTTCTGACCTGTTGGGTACTCGATCGAGTAGTCAGGGGTACTCGATCGAGTAAGAATACTCGATCGAGTACCTTGGGTACTCGATCGAGTGTCCGGGTTTTACGGGGAGTTTTCTCGGGTTTTGTTAATTATGCGATTAAGGTATTTAAGTATCGTCGTCATTGTTTTAAATCACTTTTACAAAACCTAAAACCCTGTTTAAGAGAGAAAGCAACAAGTTCATCTTCCTAATCGCATTCTTAGCAATTCCGGAGTTCGACGGTCGTTCTTGTCGTTATTCGTATCGTTGAGTTCCTTGCGTCGAGGGTAAGATCTACGTACCCTTTTTATTGTTTTTCCCTTGATTTGGTTAAACCCTAATTTAGAGATTGGGGGTTTTTATGTGTAGTATGTGATGTGTAGCCTCTATGTGTTATATGATAGGAGGAGGGTTCATAGAAGAGGCTTTTTTACTCGTGATAGAGAGACCGTCTGATTGTGTGCATACCAGGTAGGATTTCCTACTCAGTATTAGTCCCATAATGGGATATTGGTTGATGTGCTGTATTTGGTTGTTTGATATAATAATTGTACTGTGCTTGTGGTTGTGATTGCTGTTGATGGTTTGCGAGCTTAAAGATCATAAGGACTGACAATGGGACATAGTTTGTGCAAGGACCTTGTAAAGGCATGTTCAATGAGAGGGGCATTATTCATCAAACATCCATTGTAGGGAGACCTCAGCAAAATGGGCGTGTTGAGAGAAAGCATAGGCACTTGATTGAGACTACAAGGGCTCTGAGGATACAAGCACACTTACCCTTAAAATTTTGGGGGGAATGTTTGCTAGCTGCAACCTACTTGATCAACAAGATGCCTACTCCTATTTTACAGTGGAAGACCCCATTTGAAATGCTATTCAATGAGAAACCCACATATCATGAATTGAGGGTTATTGGATCCTTGTGTTTTGCTTCTATGCCTATCACTCATAGAGATAAGCTTGCCAGAAGAGCAAGAAAATGTATCCTCCTTGGGTATCCTTTTGGACAAAAGGGATATAAGTTGTATGATTTGGACACCCACACCTGTTTCACTAGCAGGGATGTGGTCTTCCAGGAAGGAGTGTTTCCTTATGCCTCAGGAACTGATATTACATCCACTTCTGTGCCACATATTTCAGACAATAATCCATTCTACTCAGATTATGTCCCAGAAAATGCACAGCCAACTGAGAATATTAATACTCAAATATTACAACAATTTTCCACTGGTTCACCAAACAATGATATTAATAATTCTATAATACCCAATGATCCCAATGAAAATAATATCACCACTGACAATACAAACACTGTCAACATCAATATCAATACTACTGACAGTATACACACTCCTGAGGACACCACAACCACTACTTTTGTTCCTACTGCAGAGACTGCAGCTCCTGTTCAGAGAAGATCAGTTAGAGACAAACAAATGTCTTCTAGACTGAAAGATTTCCACTGTCCTGTTAAACTGCCCTTCCAATCTTCAACTTCTGCTTCAGCAAGTTCTATGGCATATCATGCTCAGCTTCTTAAGGATCTCACCAATTTTGATCCATCTTATATCAGCTCGCTGAATAATGTCTTGCAGGAACATGAGCCTGCTAATTTCTCTGAAGCACAGAAGGATGAGAGATGGGTCTTAGCAATGGACAAAGAATTGCAGGCTCTTGAGGCAAACAACACATGGGAAGTCACTGAACTCCCTGCAAATAAGAAAGCTATTGGATCTAAGTGGGTATATAAGATCAAACATAGATCAGATGGCACAATTGAGAGATTCAAAGCAAGGTTGGTGGCAAAGGGATATAATCAGGTGAAGGACAAGGATTATAAACATACTTTCTCTCCAGTGGCAAAGTTTGCAACAGTGAGAGCACTTTTAGCCATTGCAGCAATTAGAAATTGGCCTTTGCACCAATTAGATATTAATAATGCTTTCTTACATGGGTATATAGATGAAGAAGTCTATATGAGACCTCCCTTGGGCTATACCAAGGCTGCAAATGGTGAAGTCTGCAAGCTTAAGAGGTCTTTGTATGGCCTTAAACAAGCAAGTAGGCAGTGGAACATTCAGCTTACCAGACACTTAACTGGTCTAGGGTTCACACAGTCAAAACAAGATTATTCTCTCTTCACCAGAAAAGGAATTGCCACAGGGAGCTTCTTAGTTATTCTGGTCTATGTTGATGATTTAATCATTACTGGTGATAATGAGAGTGAAATAAAGGAGATAAAGAACAGCCTAGACAAAGCCTTAACCATCAAGGACCTTGGCTTAATGAGATACTTCTTGGGTTTGGAGGTGGCCAGAAATGATACTGGCATACTTCTTAATCAAAGAAAGTATGTCACTGACATTGTGAAGACTCTAGGAATGGAGAATTGCAGCCCAACTTTATTTCCTATGCCTAGAGGTTTGAAGCTCTCAACTGATCAAGGAGAAATTTTACCTGATCCAGAGAGGTATAGAAGACTCATTGGGAGACTTTTATATTTGAATCTAACAAGGCCAGACATTTCATACTCCGTCCAACATCTTAGCCAGTTTCTGACACTACCAAGGGTACCTCACCTACAAGCAGCTCTACATGTTGTGAGGTACTTAAAACATACTGCTAATGCTGGCCTGTTCTACCCTGCAACCAGTGAACTGAGTTTGTCTGCTTTCTCTGATGCTGATTGGGGCCAATGTGCCTTCAGCTGCAGATCTCTATCTGGCTACTGTGTGTTACTTGGCAACTCCTTAATTTCATGGAAAACAAAAAAACAAAAAACTGTTAGCAAAAGTTCAGCCGAGTCCGAGTATAGATGTATGTCATACACAGCAAGTGAAATAGTGTGGATGGAGAGGCTGCTAAAGGATCTAAATGTTCATGTTCCTACACCTATTCAGCTGTTTTGTGACAACAAAGCTGCTGAACACATTGCTCTCAACCCTGTCTTCCATGAGAGGACTAAACATCTTGACATAGACTGTCACTATGTTAGGGAGAGAATACAAGAAGGTCTCATTGCTACCAGACATGTGAAATCCAGTCTGCAGCTTGCAGATTTGATGACAAAACCTTTAGGGGGGCAACAGCATGCTTATTTGTCTGAAAGGTTGGGTCTAAAGTTTTTGACAGATTCTAGCTTGAAGGGGGACTGTGGAAATACTCAAGCTTAGTAATCTGTCATGCTATTGGTTGTTGCTCATCATCACACAGATTGATGAGCTGTCACTTGACAGGCTGTATAGTTAGTTAGAGCAAGTGAAGCTTGTATATATATACTTGTACATAGCTTACAGAATAAGTTATCAGATTGTAAACAAACACAATTACATTCAATAAAACTTCCTTTATTTACCTCTGGTGTTCATACAAGCTCAAGGTGTTCATCAATGGAGGTTAGGTCAAGTTTGACACTTACCCCATGCTTTGTTAATATTGTTAATTTAGGTATGGCGAAATCTAAGAAGCAAGCAATTATTGATGACCTTCAACGCTTCAGCAAGGCAAAGCACTACTACAACAAAATCGGAAAACCGTGGAAACGAGGTTATCTACTGTACGAGCCTCCTGGAACCGGAATTTCTACTATGATCGCGGCCATGGCCAATTTGTTGGAGTATGATGTCTATGACCTTGAGCTAACTGCAGTCAAGGATTACACCCAATTAAGGAGGCTCTTAACACAGACATTGACAAAGTCCATCATAGTCAT
Organism: Silene latifolia; assembly: GCF_048544455.1. Classification (NCBI taxonomy): domain Eukaryota; kingdom Viridiplantae; phylum Streptophyta; class Magnoliopsida; order Caryophyllales; family Caryophyllaceae; genus Silene; species Silene latifolia. The sequence continues at coordinate 77,221,484 of NC_133530.1, read as the reverse complement.
CGAAGAAATTGATCGCTCACTTAATTTAACTGGCCAGAGATCAATCAAGGAGAAAGAGGTGAACAGTAAAGATGCTGGAGAAGCTGCAAAAGAAGCTGTAAAAAAGAAGTTGAAGGAAGAAGAGGATGAGAAGAAAAGTGAAGTTACCCTTTCGGGTTTGATCAACTTCATTGATGGAATATGGTTAGCTTGTGGCGAAGAGAGGCTAGTTGCTTTCACAACTAACCATAATGATAAGTTTGACCCTGCTCTCATTCGTCGAGGGAGAATGGACATGCATATTGAGATATCATACTGTTGTTATGAGTCGTTTTTGGTGCTCGCTAAGAACTACTTGGATATTGATGAGCATCCTTTGTTCGATGAAATTAAGACTTTGCTAAGCGAAACTAATGCCTGCCCTGCGGATGTGGCAGATAATTTGATGCCAAAATCACTTCCATGTGGATGATGAGAGTATAGCGGAAATGTGTTTGAGAAACCTGTTTATTGCTCTTGAAAGAGCCAAGGAGGATGCTAAATTGAAAGCTCTGGAAGAAGAAAACTTGAAAGATGTTTCAGAAGAAACGAAAACAAAAAATGATGAAGTGAAACAAGGAAGTGAAGAAAATAATGAAGTTGGTAGCTAGATTATTTATGTGTTGAATTATGGTTCGATTAGTATTAGGATTTGGCAAAAATAATGTTGTTATTCTGCAGGAACACTAATGTGCATCAGCTATCAGAGTATTCACCTAAGGTTATTATTAACCTCACTTTTCTTAGTAATGCTTATAGTCTTATATTCTTGGGTAAAAATAGGTGTTCACCTTAAAATGAGAGAGGGGACTACAATATGGCTGCAAATTTCCACTAAACTTGCGTAGCTGCCCGCTGTTCAATTTTAAAGTTTTGGTGCCGTTTGTTGGTTAAATTTACTGCTCCTATTAGCGCTCCAGTGCTGCAATTTTTTACCAGAATGCTGATGGTGGTTCAAGTGGTACGTGAGTTTGGGCAGACGGGTAGAGGAGCTGCAGGGGAGGGCAGAGGTGGCTCGATGGTCATAGTCGGGTTGCATCGAGTGGCCAGCATTCCGAATAAGTAGCTCCTTGACGGATTTAGGCCCTGTTCTTTTGGACTTAAAGTTGCTGAACTTAACTTAAGTTTTCTGAACTTAACTTAATTTTGCTGAACTTAACTTATTTTTGCTGAACTTTTCTGAACTTAATTTTTCTGAACTTAATTTTGCTGAACTTTTCTGAACTTAATTTCGCTGAACATAATTTTGCTGAATTTTGTTGAACTTTGCTGAACTTAACTTATAATAGCTTAACTTTTCTAAATTAAAATAATCTTACTTAAATTAACTTAATTTAATTTCACTTACTACTACTACTACTACTACTACTACTATTACTAATAATAATAATAATAATAATAATAATAATAATAATAATAATAATTCCCTTCAAAAAAATAATAATAATAATAATTAATAATAATAATAATAATAATAAAGAAATATAACTAAAAACACAAATAAAGATTATAAAATACTTTATTTATATAAGTTAATATTTTCGTACACATTATCTAATACATAAAAATAAAAAGTAAATCACATTACTTTTTTTTTTCTTTCTAATCATCTAGTTCCATATTATCATCTTCCTCGTCACTTTCTTCATCTTCATTTGAGCTCACCCCGTCAAATCCATTGCCTCGCCAAATGTTCTTGACTATGTTATTTCGCACCTTGTACATAGCTTTTTTCCGCTTCTTATCAAACATGCCTAAATCTTTTGTCCCTAGAACGTTCTCATGTTGTATAACAGGTATCCCATGAGTGTGCATCCGTATAAAATTATAAAGTGTGAAATTAGAAACAATAATGGACATTTAATACTTAGGTGACATTTAAGGCATAACTTTTAACACCTTCCACCTTTTTTTCAATTGACCAAATGTCATTTCAACTTTCATTCTCAATGACGAATGTCGGTAATTAAAATGCTCTAACATACCTTCGGGGGATAGGTAAGAATTCGGCTTTAAATAAATGTTTTTTTTTTTTGAAAAAATTATATAGAATAATAATTAATCTCGGATTGTTTATACAACCGATTTGAACGAAAATTGTATCTATTTTTTAAAACTCGTCAATATTATGAAACTTATTATTCGCTTAACTTTTCTTGAACTTAATTTTGCTGAACTTTTCTGAACTTAATTTTGCTGAACTTAATTTTGCTGAACTTTTCTGAACTTAATTTTGCTGAACTTAACTTAACTTAATTTTGCTGAATTTTTCTGAACTTAACTTAATTTTGTTGAACTTAACTTATAGAGAGTGACTTTAAGTCCAAAAGAACAGGGCCTTAGTGGGCACAAATTCTAATTATAGACGGTCACTATCCGTCTATAGTTATAGACAGGCTAAATATCCACCACTTTAAGCATAAGACAAGCAACAAGTTGCATGGTGGAGCCCAAAAATGTCACCACCATATTTGACCCGTCTTTCACTTTAGACGGATATATCCGTCTAAAGTGAGACTAATTATTTAGTGAAAATTTCTTGGGTACACCGGGTGTACAAGATTATCGTACACCCTAATCAATGATAAACCTTTAATTATATTTCACATAGATTTTGCTTCATTATTTATGGAGAGTTTGAGTAGTTCTAATGATCTTATTGGCTAGGGTGTACGATGACATGGTACACCCGGTGTAACCAAGAATCTTTCTTATTTAGTGGGTGGTACCTGTTGTTTAATTTAATTTAATTTAATTAAAAAGTCCATATACGATCAGAACAATTCAACAGTTCACTAAACAACAATAGTAGCTTATATATGAATATGTCGAGCATTTTTAAATAAAAAATATAGATCTAATTATTTCTGACCTATTGTTTGAAATAATGGTCAAAAATAAAATATTTGTCGTTTTGGGTCGGTTTTGAAAATATTTGTCAAAATGGTGTCCACGTAGGCTCGGGATTTTTAGACCTGAAACACGCCACTACTAATGGCGTGTTTTGTGAAGAAAACACGCCATTAGTAGTGGCGTGTCTTTACAACAATTTTTTTCCTCAACTGACTGAACTTTTAAAAAAAAAAAAAAAAAAAAAAATTACATAAGACACGCCATTAGGGGTGGCGTGTTTCCCCTCCGAAACCCGCCATTCCCAATGGCGTGTTTGTTTTAGTCCATTTTTTAATGAAGTTTCTTTCCGTACTCATTATAAACACGCCATTGGTAGTGGCGTGTTTTAGGTCCAGAAATCCCGAGCCTACGTGGACACCATTTTGACAAATATTTTCAAAACCGACCCAAAACGACAAATATTTTATTTTTGACCATTATTTCAAAAATGGATTCATTATTTCTCCACTAAATACACCATTTTAGAGCATTAAAGTTGCAGCTAAAATAAAAATAATTCCCCAAATTACGAATAAATTAAAATTAATAATGTTGAAAGCATATATTTATGTATTTATACACTAAAAAAAGCAAAAAAAAAACGCTAAAATTGTTTTAAATTAAAATTTTAAAATGTGTATATCATACATCTTTGTCTTTGTCTACTAAAAACTCATGTATTTAAAAATCAAATTAATTTTCTATTGTCGAAATAAAATAAGAATATATATTGTATGTTGTAAATATGCATAAATAAGATTTATTTATGGATTATGAATTGCATGTCATTAAAAGGAGTTCATTTTTTTTACCTAATAAATCTTTATCTTCATTTTTTTCGCAATTCTATTCCAAGCTTAGCTATTGATTGTCTAGAATCTTATCTTTATTAATTCAGAAGACAATACTCAATCCAGGACGTGCCACGTCATTAATACAACCTTTTTTTTTGGACATTCATGTTATGGTGGGACCCGTTAGTGTGCAAAGTATTTATTTCTTCAGAATTCCGTCAATACAAACATGCGACAAATTCCGTCTTAGAACAAATACTATGAAATAATACTATGAAATAATTTTATACATTCCGAATAAATAAAATTAATGGCATATAAGCGGTATGAATTACAAATCGGAATAAATGAAACTAATTACAAATTATAGAATTTACATAATTTTACAAAAAAATTTGATGGGGCATATTCTGCACCGCTGACCAAGTCAACATATTGAGCAAGGTCAAGGATATCCACAGCAAAGTCAACGACTTAGGCACTCTAGCCGATGCAACCCATCGGATGTCACTGGTCTCGGCTGGCAATCACCACCGGGACACATATCCGCGTACTCATATCCAAGACCCCTCGGCCGGCCTGCCATGGGTCCATCGGCCGAGGGTAGAACGGTCTTTCCACCTGCTAGCCACTTGGCCACTTGGCCACTACGTGACAAAAGGTGAAAGTCTATAAATACTCCTCAACCTTCATTGAGGAAAGGATCCATAAATTAACCTAAGAATCACTATTCATCTGGTAATATCTTCCTTATCTATCTACAATACATCCTTAGCCAAGTAATAACAACTTATCCCTCTAAGTTTACTGACTTGAGCGTCGGAGTGAGTACGCTTGGCACAAAGCCAAGCCCCGCCTGCTCATTGTTGCAGAGAGGCCGAGAGGAACGATAGAGACGAGGAATCCAACTCAAGACATCATTCTACAAGCCACGGGTGGTAACAATACTTGCTCTGGAATTACACCCGGAACAATTGGCGCCGTCTGTGGGAATAGACACTAGAAGCTAGTCACATTCATTCCCAAACAAAAATACACACAAAAAACCCACCCCAAAAGCCAAGAAGATGTCGAAACAACAAGAGGCATTCGTGACCGACGAAACCAAATTCTACCAAGATGATACCGTCCACAAATCTGGAGTTGTGCAACCCTCCGCCGGTCAAGTGATTCAACCGGAGTACGAGATGCCAATAATACCGACACTCACGTCGCCGACCAGGTCACCATCATGGGGCATGTGGTTGACGCAAAGAAAAAATCAAGATGCTCCTGGACCTAATTGGGAGTACGCCGGCTCACACTGTCACACCGACAAGAGCGGCGGAAACCGTCCAGGAGACCAGGGCCCAAAACGTGACCCCAAGAAATTTGAACGGCGCATTAGGAGAAGCTGACCCCGTCAAGACACCGGAGGAGCCCAAAGTGGTCGTGGTAGACCTAAGTCCTTCTCGCACTCGTGAGAAGACTGCGTCGCCGCGGCACGAACGAGGCACACCCCGGAGGAGCGAAAGAAGCCCAACTCGTCAGAGTTGGAGAAGAAGCCCGACTCACCAGAATCGGAGGAGAAGTCCTTCTCGCTACGAGGAGAGAAGCCGGACTAGGAATGCGAGGAGCCGATCGCCGCGTGTCGTTCGACATGTGGTCGACAGCCCCCTCGCCGCCTCGTCCTAGATACCCCGGTGCGACTAAGTCGGTTACCACCTATAGCATACAAAGGGGATGGAGACCCGACCACCACGTCGAGGCTTACGAGTCTCACATGTCGCATGGGAGCAACCCGATGAGGTTTGGTGCCGAATCTTCCCAACGACACTGCATGGGATGGCACAGAGTTGGTACAAGGGGCTACCCGACGGGTCGGTATATCTTTATTACGCCGACCTAAAGGACGCATTCCCGGCCCAAGATTCCCGCAACAAGAGGAGGGCCGTGGAGACATCGGACCTCCTGACTATCAGACAGGAGGGAGGCGAGTCCCTCCGAAGTTATGTGAAGAGGTTCGACGCCAAGGTTCAGCAAATTCGTGAGCTGAACAGCGAACTGGCAGCCTTCGCGCTGATGAAAGGCCTCCCAAGGGGAGACCTAAAAAACGAGCTCATCAAAAGCGGCGCCCGACCTTGGACGCCGCCAGAAATCGGCGATCAAGCCATTAAAGTGGAGGACTATCACAAAACCCGGGTAGGCCCTAGCGAGGCCAAACCCTCGAAAAAGAAGAGCGCACGGGAGGACAACCCGGATGAAGGGCGCCGTGACAATAATCGGTCACGATCTCGGCGAAAGACGCCGTGACAATAATAGGTCACGGTCGATAACTGCCAGAAACAGGACTCGACGGGCGCCGGTGGAGTTCGGGATCGTACCACCGAGGCGGTATAATGATAAAACCCCCTCGTCGTATCGGCCGCCGAGGTCTTCGCCCGAGCAAAACGAGGGCCGAAGTGGGAAAGGCCCCCAAGCCGAAGGGAGACGGTGACACGAGCCAAGATCTTGTGAGTACCACGGCCACACCGGGCACCTTATCGACAACCGCCGCATCTGAAGAATGCCATTGAAGAACTGATCCGGAAGGAGAGCCTCGGCAAGTACGTTGCCAAAGGCCAAAAGACTGATGCCGGCAGTTCAGATAAGAAATCCGTCTTCGAACGGATAGGAGTGATCCATGTTGTCATCGGGGGCAACGAGAACGGAGGGTCCGCTCATGGGCACAAACGGCACCTGAACGAGCTATATCAGGCCATCAACTTTGTGCCCAACACAGTGATCCCCGCTTCCAACATCCCCGATATGACTATTGGAAGGAAGGACTACGAAGGAGTCATCGCTCCTCAAATGACCCACTTGTAGTCAATTTGGACATATCCAACCACCTGTCAAGAGGTGCCCGATTGACACAGCGCCTACACGAACATCATGTTCGGGAGTGCTTCCTCGGCCTCGGCCCGAGAGTCAAGGACTTAAGCCCCTGCACCAATCCACTATACAGCTTCTCTGGGGCCGGCCTGGTACCACTGGGGTCAATCAGACTGCCTATGATGTTCGGCGAAGGGAGTGCTGCTAAAAATGTCCTAGCCGAGTTCGTGGTCATTGACGGCTCGTCCGCCTACAACGTTCTCATAGGCCGAGTCACTCGAGCGAGGCCGACGCAGTGATGTCCATCCGGCCCTAACACCGATGTACGTCTCGACCGGGGAAGCGCATAAGCTCGTCTCCAAGGACGAGAAGGACGAGGTGGTCAACGTCCCGGATAGGCGCCGAGGATGCAACATGCAATCCCTCAAAGTGGCAAAGAAGTCGAAAAAAGGAAAAAGTCCATCCTTACAACAGAGGGCGACCTCATGGATGCAACTAGCGGTGACGGGAAGGTGTGCCTTTGATGAGCCATTAGACGCCGGTGATCTCGGGAAAACTTTGTATGGCGGCGGAGGTGTCCAAGCTAGCTGTGGGCACCCCAACGCATGTTTATACCTAATGAAAAATCGTCCAAGTCTTCCATCAAAGTGTCCATTTTTTTTTTCCCATCAGTCATTAACAGGAAATAGACGCCAGCTCACACTGTCACACCGACAAGAGCGGTAGTCTCCATAAAGAAGCAGGCGCCGTCGCAGTCACCCCAAGTAGTAGACGCCACGGCAGTCACCCCAAGAGGTTCGACGCCGTCGCAGTCACTTCAAGTGGTAGACGCCACGGCCGTCATCAAGAAATAGACGCCAGCTCACACTGTCACACCGACAAGAGCGGTAGTCTACATAAAGAAGCAGGCGCCGTCGCAGTCACCCCAAGTAGTAGACGCCACGGCAGTCACCCAAAGAGGTTCGACGCCGTCGTCAGCTCACTCAAGTGGTAGACGCCCGCCGTCATCAAGAAATAGACGTCAGCACACTGTCACACCGACAAGAGCGGTAGTCTCCATAAAGAAGCAGGCGCCGTCGCAGTCACCCCAAGTAGTAGACGCCACGGCAGTCACCCCAAGAGGTTCGACGCCGTCGCAGTCACTCCAAGTGGTAGACACCACGGCCGTCATCAAGAAATAGACGCCAGCTCACACTGTCACACCGACAAGAGCGGTAGTCTCCATAAAGAAGCAGCGCCGCCGCAGCACCCCAAGTAGTAGACGCCACGGCAGCCACCCCAAGAGGTTTGACGCCGTCGCAGCTCCTCAAGTGGTAGACGCCACTACCGTCATCAGAAATAGACGCCACCACACCGTCACACCGACAAGAGCCGTAGTCTCCATAAAGAAGCAGCGCCGTCGCAGTCACCCCAAGTAGTAGACGCCACTAGCCACCCCAAGAGGTTTGACGCCGTCGCAGCCACTCCAAGTGGTAGACGCCACGCCGTCGTCAAGAAATAAGACGCCACTCACACCGTCACATCGACAAGAGCGGCCGTCATTACCAATAAGCGTACGCCGGCTCACACCGCCACACCGACAAGAGCGGCAATCACCCTCGTAGAAGCGACGCCGCGCAGCTTACGGCCAGCGCAGCTTGATACACGCAGAACGATCAAAACGCCTTAAAAGCGTTTAAACACGCTTGGGATGCGCACTTTAGATCGCCTCAAAGCCGAGGCGAAACAAAAGGGCAACTCGACGAAGACGAAAAAGACCTCGCCAAGCCGTAGGCAAAGTGAAGACGCTAAGTGCACAATGATACGCTCAACTATTAGCGCAAGGAAACTCAAAGTGAGGTAAAGACCTCGGCCAAGCCGAAGACAAAAGAAACGAACTCTTATTAAAAATGATAAGTTACAAGTGAGGAGAATACAGACGACGGCCGTCCCCATAAGGATAAGCCAAAGCACAACCTACCAAAGTTGTACAAAATACAAGGAAAAGAAAAACAAAAGATTACAGGTATCATTTGAAGCGCCAAAAATGGCAGGGAGGGAAGGCTTAATAATTGGCTCCCGAACAGCTGAAGCTATCCGAGACGCCGGTTGGGCCTGGTGACGACCGCCCGTCTCCCTATGCCTGTTGCTGCTTGCCATCAGCAGCGGTAGCAGCATCTTCTTCGATGGGCAACCCAGCGGCGTTCTTAGCAGCCTCAGCCTCAGCTTCAGCAGCCTCAGCCTTAGCCTCGGCAGCCTCAGCTGCCCTTGCCCTCTCGGCTTCCTCCTTGGCCGCCTTAGCCTTCTCAGCGAGGGCTGCACTCTCCGCGGCCGCCTCTTTCTCAATCTTCACCCTCACCGCCTCCTTGGCCTTCTCCTCCACGGCTTTCTCCTTAGCTTCGAGCTTATCGTCAAACAGCTCGTCAAATTTGCCCCACGGAAAGGAACCAAGAAGAGGGAAGAGCTCCTCAATCACTTCCCCGGCGACTTCTTCGGCCGATCCCTAATCGGTGCACATGTGAGGGAGCATGACGGTTTGGAGCATCTCAATGTCCTCCTCCTTTTGTCTAATAATGGCCTCCTTGCTCCGAATCACCTTCCCCGGATCTGAAATTTGCCCCTAAATTCATTCCTCTCTGGAAATAAAGGTCGGCGTGCCTCTCGAACAAGGTCACACTTCTCCAGCAGACTTTGCAACTTCGGCCGCAGCAGCCTCGCCTTGGCTCTCTCAAAGAAGGACCTCCTTTTCGCCCCCTCCTAAGTTTTCTCTCCCAAGAGCGCTTTCTCGGCATCTCCCTAAGCCTCTCGCTCATTGAGGAGATCCAGCCTCGCCTTCGCGCCACCTTCTTAGTGGCATTAAGCTCAAGAGCGGACCGAGCCACGGCCTTCTCCCGCTTCTACAATGCGAGCACCGGTCGCTCGTTCCATCTCGCCACTCCTCGATCAACCTCGCGCTTTCCGCTACAAGTCGGGAGGGGAAGCCTTCCGGGATGAAGAGTCGGTGGTGACGTTTCGATCGCCCGACTGCATCGGGAGGGGGAAGCCTTCGGGATGAAGAGTCAATGGTGACGTTATGATCACCAAACTGCGCGGTTTCTCCTCCACTTGCGCTCATTAAGAGCGACGGCCGAAGCCGTGATCTCGCAAAATTTAACTAAGCATCGTATCAACATGCATAGACATGCCGGAGAGCCCGTCATCGCCGGCGCTAATGAACCGGCTAAATCTGAGCCACGTAATAGATCAGTACCATGCTTGGCCTTCTTGGCGGAGGACGCGTTCCTCGCCAAAGCCAGCAAGCGGCGCGGTAGAGGCTCCCCCTTTCTCTTACGGACAAGGGGAGACCCCTCCTCATCAGAGTCCTCCCCATTGGTGATATCAACGATCTCCACCGTTGCCTTCTGAACAGGGGGAATGGGAGGTGGAACTGACGTCGACGCCATCGCCGCCGAAGACCTTGTTTTTCGCGTATGGCGCGGCATGTTACTAACAACCTTCGCCTGGGCCTCCACCACATTCAAGCTCTTCAGCTGCTGATCCATGAGATCATTCGGTGACGTCCTGCGGTCATGGGTTAGAGCCTTGGGATGCAAGTTAGCAACGGTTTTATCTTTGTGCAGCCCCATTCTCCGGAGGATATCCTCAGACAAGTCCGGTCCAAAGTGGTCTGCGAAGGAAACAAAGCAAGAGTTAAGTAGAAGAAATAAATCGAAGTTCGAAAAACAGAACATTGAGAGCAAAGATGGGCCTCACACCGACCCCACTCACCCTGTGCTAGGGCCGGTATGAGGCCGACATGGCAGAGCGGCTCATCCTGAAGAATGATCTGCGTTGGGGGAATCCATCTTTTCGGCACCCCACTCTTGTCCGCCTCAAAAAGCCTCATCGCCAGTTTCTCATCCTCTTTAAGAAGGACCTTGCTGGCATCCATCTTGAGCTTTTTCCGGGTGACCCATCTATCATGCTCCGCCTTAGTCTTGCACCGCAAATTAACTTGGTCTTTGAAAGGAGCGGGCGGGCGGATAGTCATCCGGCACCTTAACGTATACCCACCGATCTCTCCAGTCCTTGCAAGAAGTAAGTTTGTCAACAGAGACATAACCCTGCTCCATGTGCACACTGTACCATCCGACGCGGCCAGAGATTGATGGCCGGAGATGATGAAGCCGGCGGAATAAATTCACCGTTGGGGCCTCTCCCTTGAAGAGACAAAGCCAGACAAAGCCGATTATGGTCCTCATAGCCAACGGGTGCAGTTGGGCAACGGCAACGTTCATGGCCCTAATGATGGCCATAACGTACTCATTCAGCGGAAACCGGAGCCCGTACTCCAAGTGCCGCATGTATACGCTGGTGTAGCCCGGTGGAGGGCAACAGACGGCCTGACCCTCCTCAGGGATAACAATTTTGTACCCCCTGCCAAAGAAGAAATGGCCCTCGAAAAATGTCTCGCCGGAACAACTGGCGAACTTATGGGTCCAAGCACGGTCAAGGCGGACCTTACAGATGTCACCGTGATCCATAACGTACTGCCGCCCCTCTTTAGGACGAGCCTTTTCAGCGTTATCAACAAAATCGTCTGCGTCATCATCGACATCATCGTCATCCTCCCATTCCTCCAAAATTTGAGGATCAACTTCAGGAGAAGGAGACCTAGGGCCCCCAGCCTCATCAGAGGGCATCTAGCTTCTCCTCCTCATCAAGACGCGACGGGGAACCCCCCGGCGCAAAGTACTAGCCCCGTCGGCCAGAGAAGACATGATAGCAATGACTACTTAACAAAATAAGAAGTGAGGAAATTTGTTTGTTTACCTTGAAGAAAAAACACTCACGGAGTAACAACTTTGGAAATTAGAAGACAAAGAAGCCTTTGAAAGTTTAGAGAGAAGAAAATTTTGGAGAGAATGAAATTAATGGCCAATTTCGCGGAATAACTGCCCTATTTATAGGGAAAAGCCCATGAAGAAGGACCAATCAGGGAACAAACCCATGAAACGTCGGCCAATCAAAGATGCGGACACGTGTCGGACATGCAACCACGAAAGTCAATCGTCGCAACGAAAAACGTCAATCAATGCAATGTGATCAAGCGTCTTCAACACGCCCTTTCATATCTCTCGCCTTTTCATCTTCCTCAACAAATTCCTAGGTATCCGTTTCTCCGCCGGCCACGTGATCAACCATGCTAGGGAGCACCGCCTGGGGCAATCAAGAACAACCGGCACTAACAACCCTGGTCTCGGCCACAATCACTTTCTCTTCCACATCGGATGCCCTTTACACATCCATGCGGAGGGGGATATATATGGTACGGCCTAATAAGAACCAGGCCGAGATAGAAGAAGCCGTCTGAGAAAAGTTTCGTAAATTACTTTCGCAGAATATACGCTCAAACATACATCGGAGCCCATACCACGGCATAGACTACGCTGGGGCAAATTGATGGGGCATATTCTGCACCGCCGACCAAGTCAACATATTGAGCAAGGTCAAGGATATCCACAAAGAAAGTCAACGACTTAGGCACTCTAGCCGATGCAACCCATCGGCATGTCACCTGGGTCTCGGCCTGGCAATCAGCCAGCCGGGACACATATCCGCGTACTCATATCCAAGACCCCTCGGCCGGCCTGCCATGGGTCCATCGGCCGAGGGTAGAACGGTCTTTCCACCTGCTAGCCACTTGGCCACTTGGCCACTACGTGACAAAAGGTGAAAGTCTATAAATACTCCTCAACCTTCATTGAGGAAAGGATCCATAAATTAACCTAAGAATCACTATTCATCTGGTAATATCTTCCTTATCTCTCTACAATACATCCTTAGCCAAGTAATAACAACTTATCCCTCTAAGTTTACTGACTTGAGCGTCGGAGTGAGTACGCTTGGCACAAAGCCAAGCCCTCAGTTCGTTCATTGTTGCAGGAGAGGCCGAGAGGAACGATAGAGACGAGGAATCCAACTCAAGACATCATTCTACAAGCCACGGGTGGTAACAATACTTGCTCTGGAATTACACCCGGAACAAAATTGAATAACAATAAAATTACATAATTACGAGAAGGATTTATATTTAATTATGGGATTGAATTACATATAATGCGAATAAATTACAAGCATAATTTTTTAAAACTAGATAGTACGATATATTTGAAAAAAAAAATCATAACGGAATATTTACTTACAGTTAAAAACTCGGCAACTTAACTACTAGCCGCGCACATCGAAAATGGTAGGTGACAATGATAGGCTACCGAGTAAATTTACTCTTCAACAAACGTCGAGAATGTTCATTTCCAGTTAGATCACTGATCTACATTAAACATGTAGATCACTGATATAGAACTATTAGATAATTACAATAGAAATGTAAAAATAAAATATTCATCAAAAAATATTCATACCGTCCTAAATACATACCCGTGCAATTTTGCACGGGTTTAAAACTAGTAAAATTGTTTAAAAGGTAGATAATTAGATGTAATTCTCTGGAAATTGGGAGGGAGGCGAAGTCACGCACTTAGGGTGAAAATGAAGAGTGATTTCGGGTATGTAAGAGCATTTCCAATGGTTGAACAAAAGGACTTGCTTGCAAATTTTAAAAGTTTCAAGCTAGTTGTTCAACCATTGGAGAGCTTCACATGAACTAACTTAGTTTGAGCAACTAGCTCCATGGAGCTAGTAGCTCAAATGGACCCACAAAGAGATATGTGCCAATTAAATAAATGTATATTAGTCAATTTAAGTAACAACTCTTATAGCTTAACCATTCGGGAAGTTTATAGCTTAAAAGTGTTCTAGCTCAAAAATGTGATGTGGAGAGTTAAGCTAGTAGGGTTGTTGCTTACCATTGTGGATGCTCTAATAGTAAGATCTTTTTTTGAGTGTTGAGTGGGACGCAGAATTTGAGAGTGAGGATGAGGGAGACGGATTAGTTTCGGGTTAGTGAGTGTTGAGTGAGTGTGTGTTATATAAGGTTAAGTAGTGTTTAGGGCTTTACATGGATTTGTGTGGCTCGATTTGTAAATGAACTATTTTTTTATTTATTTGTTCGGCCCATGTGAAACATTCTGACCACGTTAGTCTTTGGCCCATTCAAAGGACATCATATATTATATTGTGGGTTTAAATTAGTTATTAATGTAATTGGGCCCGTATTAGCATATTCGGGTTTTTAATCCAACCTGCTAAACATCGTCGACATTTTACTAATTATCGTCGACATTTTTTAATGACTTTCCCAATCTACTCCTCACTCTAAACCTTCCATATTTTAACATTTTTTTTTCAAATACGACATTTCCATCACCACCGCTTCAATTCCGCCACCAAATTCAAGGAATCGACGACAAGTAATCTAAACTAGTTTCATTTTTTAAAAATTTGTAATTAGTTAGTAATTTTACGTGGTTTAGAATAGAATCGTTATTATTAGAACGGATCAGTAATATTATCGATTACCGCGGCAAAAATTAATCTAAGTCAGAAAAGGATTTTTTTTTTCAAAAAAAAATTAAAATAAAATTTCCGGACGAAAAACATTTTCGTCCAGACGAAAAACATTTTCGTCCAGACGGAAAACTTTTTCGTCCAGACGGAAAACTTTTTCGTCCAGACGGAAAACTTTTTCGTCCAGACGGAAAACTTTTTCGTCCAGACGGAAAATATTTTCGTCAAGACCTAGGTCCAAACGAAAAATATTTTTCGTCCGGAATTTTTTTTTTCCGGACGAAAAACATCTTCGTCCAGACGGAAAATATTTTCGTCTGGAAAAAAAAATTGGACGAAAATATTTTTAAAACCGTTACTAACTTGATCGTTGTTACCGTATGTTTAAAACCGTTTTAATCGAAAAGTTCGTAAATTAAATTACGATTTTTTTTTTCCGAAAAACCGTCTTTTTTTTGTTTTAGAAAGATTAGGGAGAGAGACAAGGGGAAGTTAATGGGGGGCAAAATTGGAAAGATGTGTTAATTGTCGACGATAATTAGTAAAAGTGTCGATGATATTTAACACGACCGCTTTTAATATATATACGACTCATATTATATCCATGTTAATATATTCGGGTTGTAAATTTTCTTTCATATAATTTATCGTTCAACTCTGATATCTATAGTTGATTCGAGCCAACAAACAAGACGGGTGATTGGTGACTTAATGTAAACACGATCATTAAACAACACAGTTTAAATGACATTATGATGTTTAAGAAGTGAGTTATCCATCTAGAGAAGAAAACGTATTAATAATAAGAGGTACATCAGAAATTAGCGGTTTAAATATGTGTATTTTAATCTTTGAAAAAAGTAATCCAAGCACGCTATAATCAATTAAATATACTCCATCCGATCCAGACAGATGGTAACACTTACCTAAAATGGATGAACCACATCAATGGTAACATACCATATTTGGCATGAAAAATGCCTAAATTACCCTTACATCCACTACCGATTTACAACTTTGCTATCCATTCACCCACTCACCAAGTACTTATTTAATCCACCTAAACTCATGTGGCCCCAATTAAATTTTCCTACTTTACTCTTCACTTTTCCACATTTTCTTAAGGCGCTGTTTGGTAAACAGCATATTGGCCAAATTTTAGCATATTCAAGGCTTTTAGCATGTTTGACCATTCAATATGCTAATTTTAGTGTTTGGTAAACAGCATATTGAAACAGCATATTTGGGGTCAATATCTTTTGTTTTAAAATATGTTTGCTTACCCCAAAGATATTGGTTAGCATATTGTAAAATAGGAAATTTTTCTCCATTTTACAAAGAAAACTAACAATCTACTAATCCTAATCTGCCAATTACCAAACACTCAAATCAATTCTGCTAATTATAATATGCTAGTCAAACCTTCTGATAAAATCTGCCATTTATAATCTGCTTTTGCAATCCGCTTATGCTGAAATTAATCCGCTGTTTACCAAACAAGGCCTAAATAACCTATTTTTTCCTATGTTACCATTTGTCTGGATTTGAGGGAGTATAAATTATAAACATGACATTTATAACATCACAAATTCTCATTATTGATGGGGGGTCTCCATCTATAGCTATAAATGGGCCAAACATGACATATATAACGTACATTACATATATTTTTAAAGATTTTTATAATAACAATGTTTTAAAAGTAACCCCGTGCAAAATTGCGCGGGTTAAAACAAGTAATTAATTATTTTTGAATGTTTCCAAGTCTAAATTTAGCTCAATGCAAGCCTGATTTAAATAGAGATATTTTGCTGCTTAAATTTAATTAAGTCATTAGCGCTAGTGCTAATTTGCTAACTTTAGAGAAAATTGATGCCTAGAATTGCTAGTTTCTAGAAATAGGATAAACTTGTTAAATCAAATACATGAAGTTAATAAAATTCCTATACATATTCATTAACTATAAGGACCTAGGTAAACAACCTTTACCATATTCCATATACACCACTCCTCCTGTCCTCCATATAAACATAATTAAAAATTGCTAAATAATTAAACCCCATATGTCTTGTTTAAGATCAGAAGATGCTTATAGACTAAACATGTATACAAAGAGTGTATTTAATATTTACACTAAAGTGCAAATTCTATGCTATTAGTATAGAAGATACATGATCAAGAATTGATACAAAATGATTTTGAAACGGTTTTACAATAAATTTAATGTGAGACTATTTTATAATTTAAAGATAAAATAATAATATTATAAGAAAAATGTACGACTCACGCTTAAAGTCAAGATAAATACGTTTATTATAAAAATAAATAAGAAATTTAAAAGTCATTTTAAATCGCAATAAACGTTAAAAAGATCAAGAAAAACATATAAAGTGGTACCGAAAGACCGGGTCACCCAAGTTTTTTTTTGCATTATGGTACTAGGAAAAATACTATGGTGTATAATGGCAAAATTGCTAAAGACTGCCCCTATATTAATCATATCGCCCCTAATATTCATTTCACTTTCCAACTTTGCCCTTCACTCTAAAACACTCTATAAAGTAATTTTTATCGATAGTTAAAAAAAAGTGACGGTGACCCATTTTACGATAATTAATAACCAACTACGATTAAATTAGAAACAAAAATGGCTATTAGAAACGTAAAACTAGGGGAGGTCTTCAGCAAGGTAGAAGCTTTCAACCTAGTTAGGTACAACTGTACAAGTACTATTCAGTATTCATCTGTTGCATTGAAAATTTGAAATATTGAATTATTGTCTTGTGATCTCTTCATTTCAATTATTGTCCTCACACCTCTTCATTTCAAGCATTATCCAACCTCAAACTATCATTTCCGTAAAACCTTAAACGGAGAAAAAAGCCTTCCAAAAACAAAACCAAAATAAAAAAACAAACTACAACTACAATATGATGATGATGAAATTGGGTTCATTCTTTTTGAAGCGTTTTTTTTTTTAATTTGAAAATCAAAATCGAAAATGAGAGAAAATGAAGGTAGTGGATGGTATATGGGGTTTTAATTATTAAAAGGTAAAAAGGTAACTTTTAGGGTGCGAGATGAGTAAAACTAAAATATAACAATATAAGGAAAATTATGTATTACGAAATTTTATTTCTAGGTTCACCCTATAGAAAATGAATCGGGAATAGAAAATTTTTAAGCAATAATGAAAAATTGGAGGGAATATTTGACTTATTAAGTGTGAGAAGTAGAATCATTGTGGAAATTTATAAATATAATAAAAAGGATCATGATAATGACCGCCCCCGGGGCGCCTGATAGTCTCCTTATTACACTTGGCTCTAGCTGTAATAAGATGCGCAAATATAATACATACGGAGAAATATTATTTTATATTTTCATTTCTACCCCACCACCAATACACTTCTTTTAGATCCAATACTCCAACCATTCCAGCCACCACCATTCTCCATCGCAACCACCATCCACCACCACCAAAGCGTATTCGCCTTGATCGTCGCTTTCCGGCAACCACCTTCTTCCCCTTACTCGGCAATGATGAATCCGACCTCCGTAATTTCAAGCAAAACTCGTGCCTTACACTTAATTAAACCACCGATTAACAACTACTAACACCACCGAGTGAACCACCCATTAAAATATAACGCCTCCTTTACCTGGCAAAATTCCCAGAAAAGGGGGTTTAGGGCGCGACGGTGCCGAATAATCGAACCCTAAACCCTTTTTTGGGTGACTTCGCCACCGGAATCTGAACCAATAGACACCCTAGGGAAGGAGTGGTGAACCCTTTTGGGGATGGGGTTAAAAAAAGATTGTAATGGTGGTTGGGGGAGAGGTCATGGGAAACGAATGTGTTATGGTGGGGTGTCGGCGAAGGAAAACTGGTGTTTAAGTTGGATGTAGCTGGTGGGTCGTTGGTGTGGTTGGTGGTAGGCAATCTTCAAGAATTGATATGCCTGATATTAAGGGAGGAGAGGGAATATTCCCCTATTATTCTATCATTTATTAATAGTTTAATCTTTCTTTGTCCTATGTTTCAGCTTATCAAACGCCCTTGGGGCTATTTTTAACATTTGCCTAATAAAAAAGCAAGACAATTAACCACATTACACCATTTCTTTTTTTTATGAGAGTTTTAAAAACTCACATCATCTTCATTTTATAAAAAAGAAAATGTTTAAGAAATTTGTAGCATTAAATACAAGTTAATGTACAACATTAAAATATCTTTTTTTATTCTTAAAGCAAATTAAATAACAATTAAACATGAGCGTAAATTTTACATTTTAGGTTTTTTCTTGTTATAATAATTTATATAAGACAAATAAAATCACGTCACATTATTCAAATTTTTACTTAATCTATACAATATAGTTAAAAGATTACTTAAAGCATAAAAATTATTTTATGTGTCACTTTTACCATTAACTTGTATTTAGCATTTGATTATAATACAATATTGATGGATAATTTTTACTCTAATAAAAAAAAATATATTGAATGATAATTGAATTAGTGACCCCACAAATAAGTAAAAGACCTATTTGTGCTATTTATACAGCTAGTCTTGCTTGTGACGGGTTAATCCCGCCACAAGCTTGTGACCTCTCACAAAAGGGGAGAGGGGACAAGGTGGGGCACCCTCCATGTGCTTCCCACTCACCTCTCAATGAGCATTTTGTGAGAGGAAACGGTATCCGTCACAAGCTTGTGACGGATATCGCCCGTCTTCAATGAGATTTTGTGATATTTGTATTCGTGTTTGTCAATTATAAATCATTTTTTTAAAAAAAATACTATATTATCATGTATATATTTTTTCAATAAACAAAATTAAGGAAAAATGTTGAATAAAGAATTAAACATCAAAACAAATTAGTGAATATATTTTGAAATTTTATTTTTAGAATATATTTTATGGATAAAAACATCATTTATTTTATTTAGCGTTTATAGTTCTCACCATATTATTTCAAGATAATGCTAACCATTCAGTCTACCTTGAATTGTAGTTCGCTAATAAAAATATACAAATTTCTATTTTGAAAAACCTTTTTTAGGTTGAATTAAGTACATAACTCAACTCTTTTAATGAAAGAACAATAATAGGCAAAAAATGACCGAGATAGAGGGAGTATAATAAAATAGAATAAAAAAATCGAAGATAATCACACCAACAACAATAACAATATTTGTGGCAAAATATTAATAAACATATCAATATTCATGACAAAATACTAATCTTATATGGAAAAATTTTAATATATTGTGGACATATACATAACACAAATATAGTTTGAATTAAGTACATAACTCAACTCTTTTTAATGAAAGAACAATAATAGGCAAAAAGTGACGAGATAGAGGGAGTATAATAAAATAGAATAAAAAAAATCGAAGACAATCACAACAACAATAACAATATTTGTGGCAAAATATTAATAAACATATCAATATTCATGACAAAAAACTAATAATCTGTGGAAAAATTTTAATATATTGTGGACATATACATGCCACAAATATAGTTTGACAATATAGTATGACAATATATGCATGTATTGATTAATACTTTTTTTTACGAGAGCATTTTGTCCTCATAGGCCAATGCGATCGGGCTTGCATAACAACACTAATGTGAAAACATAGTTAACCCAATTCATGGATTATACAACCAGTTGTAGAATCATTGTGGGAATTTGCTCTTTAAACAGACAATAATAGTTATTATGCCAAAGGGAGTTAATTACGTACTAAATAAAATGGTGTATAACATGTCTCTTGTAACTACATAACAAAATGAGGGTTAATAAACACTAAATCCGTAGTTTTGAACAAATGATGATAAGTATGGATTAGTAACATCCATCCAATAATAATAGTACGAACATGATTACATATAAAAATTAAACATTGGAGCGAGCATGCTATTGAGAATAGTGAACACCTGTACTTAAGCTAATCTCAAGTGTTTTATTACTGAAATTTAAAACATAGCTTAACTAAATAAATCCTAAATACTTGAACCAATTAAACGACGAAGATAATAACATGATCCAATACTTGATACTCTTTATCACTTGGTTTTATTTGGGAATCCATGACTGTTGCTAGAACCTCCGCCTTTGCCTCTGTCTTTCGCATTGTCATTCAAAGACTGATGCAGCTGCTTATCCACATCAGATTTTGCAAAAAAAAAAAAATATAAAAAGAAGAAAATCATTAAAGTTAAACATAATCCAAAAAGATTGAAGTTTTGCATGCTCTCTAAGGTAACAATCACAACCACACAGACACAGTCAAAAGTAAGCTAATTCCCAACCGTGGACGATCTTGGAAAATTTTACAAGGGGGCAAGAAATTGATGCGATCAATTTTTTCAGAATTACTATTTTCATTAGGTAAAGGCGGAGTAGGATTTTAGTAGTACATGGCTATAAACCTATAACATGTCTAAACCTAAAAAAACGAAAATGAAAAGAAAAAACAACTAAACTCTCTCACAAATTCAAAGAGAAAAAAATCACAAATTTTAAAAAATTTGTTGGAGATCGAAAATAAATGAAACAAATACATACTGTTGTAGTCCACAGTAACCGTTTGATTATTTTTCACTGGGTAAGTAGTCTTATTATCCATTTGTTTGCGTAGAGCGCATATACAATATGTCTGATGTGGGATGTGCTCTTAAATTTACTGAGTATATATAGAACAAATCAGCAAAGACTATACGGACAAGAAAACCAAAGTAAAATAAATAAAAGGAAATGTCACGTGTTCATGGCACTCTTCTCTCTTCATCAGTTTTGGGTTAGGCAAAAATTCATTTTCACTTTGATCACCATTTCATTTCTCATTTTGTAAGAAACCAGTAATATGACCCAATTTTCAACCCTTTTTTTACCCTTTCACCCATTTTCATGAAAGTGAGTGAATGGGCCATTATGGACAGTAGCGGAGCCAGGATTTAAACTTGGGAGAGGGGGGGTAAGGCACCCACGAAAAAATTTCGAAAAATTTAACTAAAAATTGAACTCGTCTACATCTTTAGACGGATATACCCGTCAACAATGAGACTAATTGATTTAATAAATTTATATCAAGTTAGTTAGTATCATGTGATCTTTATGTAAATTATCTTTGGTCATTTTGTGAAGTTGTTACACAAAAACTGTTACATATAATTACACAACTAGTTTAGAACCCGTGCAAAATTGCACGGGCATGAATAAAAAACCTTTTTTTTACAATTGTATATAGCACTGTAATTATTCATTATATTAGTTTGAGTGTAAAATTTTGCACAAACGAACTACGTTAGCAGAAGTTTTCATTTTAAAATCAACACAAAAAAAACTATGAAATATATTATTATAAACCTCAATGGTCTTAACCTGATTTAATAGTCGATATTTGAATTACCACTGTTAAATTTTTTCTCATAAAGTCATCATATACAATATTCTTAATTGTTAGAATTGTATATATCCATGTCTTATATCATGGTCACACACTTACCCCTATGTCCCATATCTTACACTAATGAATCGGTGGCATATTTGATACATGTATTCATAAGCCGCAAAGTCATCTTACCATGTTCATGATTTCGAATATGAGAATCCATCCGTTCCATTGTAAATTTGTTTTGACTAAGTGTGGAAGATAGTGCAAAAATCGGAAGGATTTCACAAAGGTCAAGTGAAACCAAATGTGTTTGGTGTGCCGGTATGGTGTGGTTACTCACCTTATCTCTAAACCATGAGGTCAGAGGTTCGATTCTTTCCATGATAAGGGACCAAACTCTTTAGCCAGCCATTTACCTCTTTGTGAGAGCACCCGATGCGAGGGGATTGTACACTGTTTACGATGGTCACTCCAAGTTACACCAAAAAAAAATCGCCAAGAAAAATCACTTTGGTAGACACGTTGCAAATCATATAAATTAGTCTTTTGTAAAACTATTTTATATAAATGTTTTCTAAAACGAATCCAATCGTAGAAATCATGATCTTTATTTGTGGGGAAGTAGTGAAGATTTACTTGTGTATTACAAATCTCTAGTTTTTTTATGAGTTAGTCTTGTGTAAGGCGGTTTTAAAGTAATACTAGGTAGAATCCCGTGCTTCGCACGGTAAGTTTGTATATGCTATTACTAATTAATGATTCATCTATTTGAAAATTTTCTAGATTTTATAATGAATAAAAATACTAAATACTCCCTTCATACCACACCAATGGTAACATTGACTTTTTCACACTTGTCGAGACACATTTTGTAAAGTGAATATCTTTAGTTACACATTATTAAAAATTATAAAAATTTGATATTCTTATAGCATTCATGACGATAAATCTTAAGACTATATTTTGTCTTATAGATTAACAATAATATCAAAAATTCCCTACGACTATGAATAGTGTCAAGATTCTCAATGTTACCATTAGTGTGGTATGTAGGGAGTACATATTTAAAAAATCAAATTTCTCATACTATTTGTGCCGTTTAGTACATATACTCTTACAAAATTGTTATTGTCTAGTCATTGCTAAAGTGTATTCGTTGGTGACACACTTATTTTTATAATTTGAAATATTAACTATTGGATTATGAATTTTACTCTTTGAAATAAAAAAATATTATACGCATAAATTATCCACTAAAGTGTCTATAATAGTTACTCATAATATAGTATATAGACAATTCGCCCAACCAGTTTTTATAATTTAATTTTTTACTCAAACATTAAAATGTGATATTGCATGGTGAATGTTTATCACATTTTTAAATGGGTGTTTATTTTCGCGGTTAGTCTACTACTCCGTAATGATAGAGCTTATTCATAATTCTTACCTTTTATAAAACCATCATTTGAATAACTAATCAAAATTCTTTTGGTCACAATAAAACTCATATCTTCCAACAAATATTAATCATGAAAGAAATTTCCCTTGTTTTAAAAGACTTTTTTTTTTTGTTGAAAAATAAACCTTATTTAAAATTAATATTCATTTAAAAATTTCTTTCATTTTGAGTTAAATGAATGTAGGCAAGAAAGACTAAGAGATTTGAACTTTGAAGTTCATGGTTAGCGAAAAGCTTAATTATAATCTAAACCAAATTAGGACATGGAGTTAATTAACCCCTTTTTCTTACCCATTTCTCTTCAAAAAAAAAAAAACCTATAAACTCATCTCGGTATCCATGTTGTTATGGCTGTCGCCTGTCGGTCGTCGGCCTTGATCTCTTCCCTCAACCCCGTTGCTCTAGAAAATGAACTCATATCTGTATCAATGTTATTACAGTCTACGACATCCGTTACCTTTTCTTCAAGATCCAACTATTAAATGACTACTTTGTACTCAAAGAAGGTTTGCTATCAATATTCATCTCTCAAGAATTTACTGATATTCATCTCTATCTAATACTCCGTATGAAACAAAACTACACATGTATCTATTGTACAACGAATAGTAACAAATTGATTTCAAAACTGATTTGTGTTTTTCAATGCTCTCATAGTGTTATTGGTAATTGCACCTAAAATTGAAAAACAAAGAAAATGTTTATAATTTGCTTTCCAGATTTAGAGTACACAAAATTTTGCCTATTGATTTTAGAATGTGAATTATTTGTTTGATCACTATGTCGTAATATCTGAGAAGATAATTGCTTGAAACGCTTTTGTTAGTCGGAGAATCAATTTCCTGCGCAAATAAGAATAAGAAATTGTGAACGAAAGATTCAAGGTTATCCATTTACGAAGTACTCCCTATTATTTTCTTACAACGAAAAGGGAGACGTCCCCTACGCTATAACTTGTTCAACATCGCACATCCGTTCCATGTGGATACTTGAGCTTTTACCTCACAGTAATCCTCATCGGTTGAACATTTTAGTTTGGGCATATCTTTCAAGTTTTGGCGAGCATGAGAAAATCTGCAAATCTAAGTAATCGATAAAATAATACCCCTTCCGTGACTCCTCCTCCATCATTTGTTTACCTTTAATTAAAATACTCATTACAAAAAAAAATGATAAACAAATGATTGAGACGGAAGGGTGACGTAAATGTAGCAATTGAAAAACATACTTTTTAATTTGCAGATCATCTTTTGATAATAGCCAAAATAAATTGCATATTTTGTCAGTCAGTTGATCTTTTGATAAACCTCCATACTCTGTCAATCAGTTGTGACGAAAGGGGAGATAGTGCAATAGAATCAATACATGCGTATTTATATCACTTTGGTTAAGAAACCAAGTATCAAGTATGTACATAGAACTTAGCATTACAGAGTAATTAAGTTGTGCAATAGAAGAGTCTTTAAATACTTTGAATGTGCTCAAGATAATGGTGTTTATAATTTAGGTTGAATAAGCACCTTGGAAATACATACGAAGTGTGTATGCAAAATGCATACTATGTACATGAATTATCTCGGAACTACCACATGTCTACCTTCATAATTTTCACTTAATTAATATAAAATAATGTAAAACATGAAGATAATAAAATGATATAAAGTTCGGTTGATTTTCATATTTTAATGTAAAATAATGTGAAAAAGCTTTTATAAGATAAAATGCCTATATTTTTCATATAGGTTATTCTCATATTTTAAGAAACTTATGCATATTAATATTTCTTAAATAAATGAAATAAAATGTATGCTTTTATAAAAGCTTTTTTTTTATAAAGAATTTGATGGTATAAATCTTAAAGTTTTCTCCATATACTCACCTAATTTTTCTTTATACTTGAAATCGTAATATATTTTAATAAATATAATGAAATTATACTTACATAAAAGCATTTTTTTTATTAATTTAACTATTTATGTTTCAAAATTATGTTCAATATATTTTTTTCATGAAAATTAAAATTAAAATATAATTAAAATATTACTGAAATCTATAAATGTAATATAATAAAAAAACATACATTAAAGGCGGAAAATATAATTAATATATTACTGAAATCTATACAAAAACATACATTAAAATATAATTAATATATTACTGAAATCTATACAACATTTATTTATTGATTTTGTTGCAATTAATGATTGTATTTAAGGCGGAAATGACACATGGCGAATCCACAATGATTCAACCCAGTTTTATATATATATATATAAGATAGTTATAAAATGAATCCAATTACAATTCTATTAGTGAATAAAAGTGTTGCTAAATATCCCGTTTTACGATTAATGAAAAATTCTTATGTCCTCCCGGAGGACTATTAATGTGTCCTCCCTAAACAATAAGAAGCCTTTATCACGATTAATTTGTGTATAACGTCTCCCACAAATATTTCTGCTTAAAAAAGTAACCATGAATTAAACGGAAGTCCACAAAATCCTTAGCGACAATATCAGTAATACACTCAGACACGTATCCAACCAAACACGATTAGAGTACTCAATCAGACATTATGAGCCATGTGAGCCACCTAGTTCCCATTCCGTCTCAAAAAACTAAAACACAAGTGAATCAAAAGACCTTATAAATGGAGAATGTCCTGCAAAAAATTGTATCCTTCAAATAGGACACCAGCCGCGTAGAGTCCGACTCGAGAATCACATAACCGACACTCATTTGGCATGCCATCTCCAAACCAAACAACGTAGCCGTCGCTTCAGCAATTTCCGTAGGCGAACAATGTCGCGCCTGAAGAACATCCGACCCACCAACAAAGCCCATATGGTTCAAAAGTAGCTCTCCTATTTCCAATACTTGTATCACCCATCACCGCACCATCTATGTTAACTTTCCACACCCACGGATACTCTGCTCAAGACTCGTAAAATTTTAATGATATTTCAGGATGAGGGATCCGTCCTCCTGGTCTCCCGTATGAAGCACTTTATTACGATCGTTCCACACAGCCCAAGCAATCATGACATATCTGCCTGTCACAACCATCTCCTTCATACTTATTCTAAAGCTTCCCCCACACAGTTTCTGTAGGGGATTTTCGTAGGGTAATATATTTGACCACACACACAATAATAAAGACAAGAATAACAGGGACACAAATATAACGAGGTTCACCAAATTGGCTACGTCCTCACTGCGGTTGCACTAGGATTTTATTGATCACACTCAGAGATTACAATAAGAGTAATATACACAAGAGACTTAAAGACTGCTCTTATTATTACACTTATAACTCACTTATGAGGATTGAGGGATGCATATTCCGTTGCTCTAACTCTCCTTATATAGGTAGAGTTTGACAATGTACTGCCGTATGCTTAACTGTACACAAGGAAAATGCTTCCTGCAAGTTTCATGTGTACACACTATTGCCTACCTTTTTTTCCTCCAATATTAAATGCTTTCATGGTCTTTTACACAATTGTCAACAAATGACAATTCGGAGTCCAACATTGTGTACTTCTCCAAAACATGGAGGACCCAGTACAACAATCTCCCACCTCCGACATTTTTGGAGGTACCACTGAAAAAACCTCATTCACCTGATCCACCTAATACAACCGCGACTTCGCTCATGCCGACTGCAAGAGCCCAATCGAGGTACTGTCCAACCTCGACCCATTATCATCCAAGTATGTTCCCAACGGCAACCATACATGTCGGGTTTCACCCATCGCTCCTCGGGGCGTGCACTCCCACCTGAACGAAACACCCTTTCGTGCCTCCTTGGAACTCCTTGAATTTCCGCACACATCCCAGCGTGCCAGTTTCACCTTGTGCGTTCTCGGACCACCTTCCGCCTTCAAGCCACCGACTTTACTCACACGATGCTTAGTGTAAGGCCCACTATGCATAGTTTTTGGATCCCGCGACAAGTCTCGTGAAACAATTTCAGACTTCATCCCTCCAGTAGCTACTCTACTCGTGTCGCAACACCCTGCAGTGGTGTACAAAGTTCCACTCTTAGTCGCACGAGCTAATACCATAGCTTCCTTGACTATTTTCCAGGAACTCTTCTCAAAGACAACCTTGTAGCCTGCTTCATCGAGCTTTCCAACAGATATCAATTTCTTTTTCAAGTTCGGGATGAACATGACATCTGTAAGCTCCCACCTACCCCCCGGTCGTCGATTTTTACATCACCTCTTCCCATAATTGGCATTGCCTTACCATTCGCCAGGTAAGCGGTACCACACCTTCCACCAACAAATTTATGAAAGGAATTTTTACATGGGGTAGCGTGAAATGACACACCAGAGTCTAACACCCAAGACTCCATCGGATCTTCGACACTCACAGCCAAGAGATCACCCTCACTCTCAACAGCTATCGCCGTACTACCATCCTCATAACTACGCTGCTCTCGGTTTTTCCTAGGATTCACACAATCCCTCCTGACATGTCCACTCTCACCACAATCCCAACAAGTCGGGCCACCTTTCACTCGTGACTTAGATCTCCCATGATGACCACCTCTATAATTTTTCCTTCCTCTACCCTCTGCAACTAAACCACTCCCATCATTGACTCCCGAGGTTTCACCTAATTCCCTCTTGCGAATACTTTCGCTCAGAATTAGATCTCGTACCTCGTCAAACTTGAGCTTCTCTTGTCCTTGCGAACTACTAATTGCAGTGACAGTAGTATCCCAACTACTAGGTAACGAGGATAACAAAATTAAGGCTTTTATCTCGTCATCAAAATCTATTTTTACCGAACTAAGTTGCCTCGTGATCACATTATAATCATTAATATGATCCGCCATTGTGGTTCCTTCATGCATCTCAGAAACCAAAGATCTACGCATAAGGAATACCTTATTTGTAGCAGATGGTTTCTCATACATGTTCTCCAGGGCATTCATCAGGTCAACCGTCGTCGTCGCATTCATCACATTAAATGCAACGTTTCTGGCCAGCGTCAACCGGACCACACCTAGCGCCTGCCTATCCAATTTTTCCCACTCAGCCTTCTCCATGGAATCCGGTTTAGAGCCTTCCAATGGGAGATGCATATTCTTCGAATACAAATAATCAGTTATTTGCATTTTCCAGAAAGCAAAATCTTTCCCATCGAATTTATCGAACATGATTTTACCTCCTTCCATTATTGCGAATTTTTTGTGGTTCGCTCTCCCTCACCCTTACTCGCCCAACCGGGCTCTGATACCAGTTTGTAGGGGATTTTCGTAGGGTAATATATTTGACCACACACACAATAATAAAGACAAGAATAACAGGGACACAAATATAACGAGGTTCACCAAATTGGCTACGTCCTCACTGCGGTTGCACTAGGATTTTATTGATCACACTCAGAGATTACAATAAGAGTAATATACACAAGAGACTTAAAGACTGCTCTTATTATTACACTTATAACTCACTTATGAGGATTGAGGGATGCATATTCCGTTGCTCTAACTCTCCTTATATAGGCAGAGTTTGACAATGTATTGCCGTATGCTTAACTGTACACAAGGAAAATGCTTCCTGCAAGTTTCATGTGTACACACTATTGCCTACCTTTTTTTCCTCCAATATTAAATGCTTTCATGGTCTTTTACACAATTGTCAACAAATGACAATTCGGAGTCCAACATTGTGTACTTCTCCAAAACATGGAGGACCCAGTACAACAGTTTCAACATCAATACCCTCCCAAACTGGCTGCACCATTGGGCAATGAAGAATGGCATAACAATCAATACTCTCCCAAACCACTGCCGGATGAGTATTGTATCACCTAATAGCTACTCCGTATTACACTTTCATGGAGTATTTGCATAAATTTTAACAACAATATGGCAGTACCTCTATTTTTCTCTTGGTCATCACGTGTGATACTCGTCTTCCTAGATCATTCCTTACATTGGCATAAAATATAAATTTTTCCCTTGGCATGCATTCCCGCTAATAAAGACTTTCACGGCTGCAAATATCCAAACTTGATCAAAATAACTATAATGAAAGTATGGTTGTTAGGGCCTAGGGGAGACCATTTAAAACCAAATGTCTGACAATAAAATCATATAGGCAATATGTTACATATAGTATAGTTCATGTTTTATATGCGGACTCTGATACCTTTAGGTACGACAAAACAAAATAAACAAATGCAAAATTTGTTAAAAGATGATTTTCGAAAACTGAACAAGCATATATTTAACTGTACCATGAATAAAAGACAACAAATAGTTGATAACAATGTAGGAAACTGAAATCTTAAAGAGATAAAACTTTGCGGGGCATGGTGGTGTCTACTTTAGACTTTGAGAGTCAACTACAATTGGTACAAACTCACTAACAAAGTCCGCTCTATTGTATATATGTTGTACACGTTTGCCCAATTTTCAATTCAATTCGAGTCCTCTCCATTTCCTTCTACCTAAATAGATAGGAAATGGAGATGATCTTGACACCCTCTTAAGTAACAGATAGCTTTCACGGAGTAACTCACTCCATTTCACTACTTTGATACAGACTCCACACACTCATTAATAATTATGCACATTCTAGTAATTGATTCCATCTTCCATATGCTAATTCCTATGAAGTATAAAACGTTCCATTTAAAAAATGCTAGTACCTAAAGTTGTAGCATGTAACTATGAAGCAGACCTACGAAAATACAGGGTACGTGGGTAACAATATGACTTGTGGATAAATGATACCCATTCCGTCTTAATCATTTGTTTATCTTTGACTAAATATCCCTCACTATGAATATCCTATCTATTAAAAGAACAACCACAGTGCTGAGTTGTCAGCCTGTGGTTGAAAGTACAATTTATTTTTTAAAAACTTATTTTTGTTCAATTAATCACCCCATGTTCCCCACGTTCAGTTTATACATTTAATATATGACCATCACTCTGATTAATCTATGTGATTTTCTCTCATTAATGATCTTAATTAATACTGGATGATTAATAAAAATAATTTGTTAACTTGATAATGACAAAAATTAATAAAATCAATAAATGAGAAATGTCAGTAAAGCAAAAACATACAGTAAAAAACATAGTTATTTGGTCAATAGAACTCCTCCATATTACGAGTGAAGAAAGTATGATCACTTTGAAGATTTAAGAAGAAAAGACTTCGTAGATTTTAAGAATAATGCTACCAGAATCATTTATTGTGTAAAAACTTAAAATTAATCAGATCATCTAAAATCTAAAAAGAGTGTAAAACGTAACAAAAATGATGTTTAAAAATAATTTCACAAAACAGCCAATTCAATTGATCCAAAATTTTAAGTCAAGCCGATTAATTAAGATTTTTAAAATTAAAATGATCCTTTAAGAGGTGCAGCGCTCTACTCTTATCAAGCCCCCAAAAAAATAGACAATAAAGGTTTCTCAACTAGAAAAAACATACAGGAATACAGGATAGTATTCTTCATATCTCAAACTTCTACATAGTCATGCATGATGTATGGTCATGGTCATGAGAGAGCTCGAAACATCTAATTGAAGCTAAGTTGATGGATAAGCTCATTTGCCGTTGATAAGATAAGATTATGCTTTAAATTTTTAAAAAAATGATTTGAATGAAATAATTTGAGGATTTTAAATTTCCTGAGGAGTGTGATATTATAAAGAGATTCAAAGATGACGGCTTTCAGGATAGTTAATGTAAAGACTTGTGTTAGGGTTTTTTGCTTTATTGTCAATCCGGATAAGGGATGTTTATTTTATGGGTTGAGTCGTTTAACTTTGGTTTATTATTTGTCGGGATTTATTTTTGTTTTATGGGCAACAGTCAACAGATTTATTTTAATTAAGATTTTTTGAGAGACGGTTTCTCAATAAATTTATTTAGGGAATAATTACAATTTGAAATAAAGATGGGTTAAATAAAACAAGTAAAATGACTACATTTAATATGGAAATGGGGTAGCAATAAACATGGCTAAACCGTATAATCTTATTTATTAAAGCAACAACCAAAAAGCTGGGTACATACGAGTTCATTCATTTTTTGTCTGGGTCAAATATGGGTCAAGTCAATTTCGGATTTGTAAATTACGGATTTATACGAGTTCAATCATTTTGAGTTCGGGTCAATATCGGGTTTTTATGGATTTTGGGTCGAGTAAGGGTCATAATCAGGTTATATTAACGCAAATTTTAAAATGTTTATTTCTTTAATTTTTATAGTTATGTAGTTTAATATGAGAAGTTAGTAATTAGAATAAGCATTTTTCGTCTATTATATTCAATGTTGTAAGGCTATACAAAGTACGAGTAGTAAACTTATCAGTTGTTACACGCATGTAATCATTTGAATAATTAATAATTTGGTAAAATTATGCTTTAAAACATATTTTAAAACATATATAAGCATGCTTTATTCCAAAATTTGAAAATTTTATATTATTTTTATTTCCTTTAAATACAAATTTTCAATACATTTGCTTAATTCCTACTTTTCTATTAACTCAAATATTTCAATTGTATTTTTATTAATTTTCATGCAAATAGTTTAATAGCATCTTATATAAGTCGGGTTTTTGTACCCTGTTCGAGTGTCAGGACAAGGTAACATTATATTTGTAAGCGGCCAAGTAAAAACATAAGGAGAATATTAAGTAATATGAATTTTTCAAAAGTCATCATTATATTTTACATTATTTGATGATAACCAAATATGAAAAAGCAACCCGTGCAATTTTGCACGTGTTTAAGACTAGTGTAGAAGGGAAACAAATGACTGAGATGGAAAAAGTACATTCAAATCACATTCTAAGGGGATGAAATATGGCATAATCCCAGCTTAATTATATATATAAGTTTTCAGTAGGAAACTCTATGGAGCGCGCTAAAAATAAAACTTTGTATCTAGCATTATATAAGGATGTTTTATAGAATTAAAGAGTAACTTTTTAGTGTGAAGAAAATGAATTATTGTAATTAAATTAGCAAAAAGTTCAGACTATTTGTACCCTGGAGCTAAATGTAAAACATCTGCAACTCCAACTATAAGATGATAGCCTAAGAACTTAATGAATAAGATACTAAACCATTAAAGAGGGGTGAAAAAAATCCGTATAAACATTATGGCGCAAAGGTCATTAGTCGTAGAAGGCAATATGAAAAATAAAAATGAGATGGCGCCACCGGTTTGGTACCCAATCTCGGCGCCATCTCGGTACAACCCTCTCACTTGCCTACATGCCTTATAATGCCATCATTTCATTTAATGTACAGTAATGGAAAATACTCCCATCCCCATTTAAATCCAACAGAACAATCACACCTCAATAGAACATCAAAGATGTCTATCATAGATAAATAGTTACACATATAATAAAGGCAAATTTAACAAAAATAACCCAACGTTTGTCAAGTATTTTGAAAATAACTCAACCTTTTGATTTTAACAAGTATAATCTAACATTTGCTTTTATGTTACAAAAATATCCCAACACCTTACTTATATATATATATTTCCTAAATGATAATTTACTCATATATTAATTGATTCATTAACTTATTGACCATATATTAAGTAATTATACAAAATTATGAAAAAAAATTAGAAAATAGAAAAAAAAGTTGAAAATATTTCTAGTATTGTTCAAAACCGTAAAAGACGTAAATTATATGGTTTTACAAATTTTTGGATTCCTCAAAATTGTGGGTTTATTAAAAAAATTATATCTCTCATAAATATTTCTTCTAATTTAAATCTATCTTATTTCTTTTCAAAAAATTATATATTTGTCTTATTAATGAATTTTTCATTGTTTAATTAAGAAATTTATTTTTTTCATCTTTTTGGTTATCAATTTTTTTTGTATTTATAATCACAAAATATACTTTAAATATTTATGAAACTATTTTACAAAATATCATTTCTCAATATTTGGTAAAAAATTGTGTAGGTGAGGTTTTCGGATATTTTTGTGACAAAAATGCAAAGGTTGGATTATTAATGTTCAAGTAAAAAGTTGGGTTATTTTTGGAAGACTTATCAAAGGTTGGGTTATTTTTGTTAAACTAGGTTTGGTGCCCGGCTACGCCCGGGCTACCTTTATTTAACATTTAAATTTTATTTTCTATGAAATATGATTTCTCTAAATTTGGTTAACACATACATTTACAATTTATATATTAAAATTATGATGAGAGGTAAAATTAATCAACAAATTATGAGACACGTTCACCTCTCCCGCTGTTAATATTATTACTTTCACTACATCCCCTGTTAATACTATTACGTTCACTACTTCTTCGGTTACTGTTGTTTGTTTTACTATTCGTGTTATTTTTACGGTTAACCCGTTAGTTTTGTCAAGCTCGTATATTTAAATAAATTAATATTTTCTTAAAATCGAATTGTTAGTTAATTTTTCATACTCTTTCCGTTGTTCTTACTGTTACTTTCATTAAATGTGTTGTGACTACATTACTTTCACTTCTCCCGCCGTCATTATTTTTTTCTATCACTACTCTCGCATTTATTATTGTTAATTTCACTACTCCCGTTGCTGCTAGTATGACTTTCACTACTCCCGTTGCTATATATTATTGTTGCTTTTACTACTCACATGGAAGGTTACTATCATAATAGTTGATTATCTAGTTGTATTAGAGTTATATATTTAAATAAATCTGAAATATTAAATTAGAATATTATTTAAGAGCAATCATTATTATTTACTAATTAAATTACAAATCTAATGAATTATGGAATATTATATTTTTTGAAAATCTGAATTAATTTACTTACCTTTAAATAGTTTCCAAAATATAACATATACTTATATTAAACTTATGTATGTTAAATAATTAACATATTTATATACTAATTAATACCATAAGTGGGACCCGTTTATTTAAGGAAATTCGCTATATTCTAATATTCTCTAAATTTATACTTTTAACCAAAACTATATAATATTTACATTGAAGTCCCTTGTTAAGGTCCATCACACGGCGCTAGCGATTTAAAACTATATAGTATAATTAATGTGTATAGATTTATTTAATTACATGGAAGTCCCTTGGTTTCTGGAATTAATATATAGTACTACTATTGGTGCCCGGCTTCGCCCGGGTTACCTCTACTTACAATAATTACGATAAAATAAATTTTGAGACAAATTCACCACTCCCGCTATAAATATTTAATGAAACAATAGTAATAACATTTCACTACTTGCCCGTAATCATTGTTACTTTCACTACTCCCGCCGTAATTATTGTTACTGTCACTCCTGCCGCATTAATGTTGATAATTTCACTACTCTCGCCGTAATTATTGTTACTTTCACTATTGCCGCATTAATATTGATTATTTAACTACTCCCGTTGTTGTTTCTACCACTTTCACTAATCTCGCTAATAAATTGTTACTTTTACTATTCAAATGAGTGATTACTATCATACGGAGTATAACTATATCAATGTTACTACAATTCTTTTCTTTACTGATAAAATTACTTTTACTACTTAAGCATGCAATTTTAAGAGAATTATATATTTATATAAATATATTACATATATGCATTAAATCAAATCGAAAGAATTATGCTATATTATATATTATGGAATCTAACTTATATTATTTATAACGTACTTATATTATATTTTTGTATGTTAAATAATTAACATCTCTATACATCTAATAAACTATAAAGTTTAATAAAATTGCATAGATTTTAAATTTAATATATAATTTTATGATGATGATAATTAATATCATAAGTGTGCATATTTATACTAATTAATTATTTTATTTTAAGGAAATTGACCATCTTCTAGTCTTCTATAAATATTTAGAAAAATTACCAAGCATCTTCTTTATTTTAAGGAAATTGACCATCTTAATTAATTATTTTATTTTAAGGAAATTGACCATGTTTTAGTCTCTTACAAATGTTTAGGAAAATTACCAAGCTTCTATATAATTTAATTTTAACCCAAACTATATAATATTTGCATTGAGATCCCTTAATCGGGTCCATCACACGGTACTAGTGATTTAAAACTATATAGTATAATTAATTTGTATAACTTTCTTTAATTACATTGAAGTCCCTTGGTTTCTGGATTTAATATATAGTATTGATTCGCCTATAATAAAACAAAACACTTTCATAATTTTAAGAAGAAAATGAAAGGAAAATAGAGAGAATGACTTGCTGGTAAATATTGTGAAACTCAGATTCTCCAATCGGTTGAACAAATGTAATACTACTGAAAGATGATATTTTTAAGAACAGTACACGAAGATAGACAATGTGATGCTGATGATCTGAAAGTCATGCGCATATGATGTGATTAGATTAGTTACAGAAATAAAATAGAAGTACCCTATAAAATTGAAAGACAAAACCAAGGTAAATTATGAAAATCTCAGAGTAATTGGCAAATGAATTAATAAGCGATTGACAGGAAAGTACTTGCCTCTTTGTTTCCAGAAATATAATCTATCAACAATTGGCAAAAATGTTGATACATTGCTTCAACAAAAAAAAAATTGTGTTAGAATATGAAGAGATTCTAGTGATTTCGAGGATGATTAAGATAGAAAAGAAAGAGAATATAGATTTGACGATGATTGAAAACGGATTACGAGAGGCAGTAATTTAGGGTTTTAACTCTTGACATGGGGACTACTCAGTAGGCAGGAAAAAAATGCAAGGAGAATAGGACACGTGTCAGTTTAGTGTCTAGTGGTTCTTGTATTATAGTTTTACTAGTATTGGTGCCCGGCTTCGCCCGTGCTACCTCTACTTACCTTTAATTTTTTTTTTCATTAAATAAAATTATTTAAAGTTACATAACCCATAAATTTATCATTAATATATTTTTCTACGACATATCCTAAAATTACGATTAAATAAATATTGATAATTTCACTACTCCCGGAGTAATTATTTTTACTGTCACTATTGCCACATTAATATTGATTATTTCACTACTCCCGTTGTTTTTTCTACCACTTTCACTAATCTCGCTGATAATATTGTTACTTTTACTATTCAAATGAGTGATTATTATCATATAAATATATCCAATGTTACTACAATTCTTTTCTTTACTGACGAAATTACTTTTACTACTTAGGCATGCAATTTTAAGAGGATTATATATTTATAAATATATTACATATATGCATTAAATCAAATCGAAAGAATTATACAATATTATATATTATGGAATCTAAATTGAATTATTTATAACCTAATTATATTATATTTTTGTATGTTAAATAATTAACATATCTATACATCTAATAAACTATAAAGTTTAATAAAATTGCATAGATTTTAAATTTAATATATAATTTTATGATGATAATAATTAATACCATAAGTGTGCATGTTTATACTAATTAATTAATTTATTTTAAGGAAATTGATCATCTTCTAGTATTCTATAAATATTTAGGAAAATTACCAAGCATCTTCTTTCTTTTAGTCTCCTTGAAATTGACCATCCTAATTAATTATTTTTTTTAAGGAAATTGACCATCTTAATTAATTATTTTATTTTAAGGAAATCGACCATCTTAACTAATTATTTTATTTTAAAGAAATTGACCATGTTTAGGAAAATTACCAAGCTTCTATATAATTTAATTTTAACCCAAACAATATAATATTTGCATTGAGATCCTTTAATCGGGTTCATCACACGGCGCTAGTGATTTAAAACTATATATTATAATTAATTTGTATAACTTTCTTTAATTACATTTAAGTCCCTTGATTTCTGGAATTAATATATAGTATTGATATAGATATATAGAAGATTTGATTTTTTTCGTTTACGTCTGCTCTTTAGGATTGCTTTTTATATTTGGATTTTTGGTATGCAATCACAGTTGTTGTTTAAGGCGAAGGAAATCAGACTCAAGTTCAGGCTTTAATGCGGAAAGCAACCGATTAGGTATTTTGTATATTTGTTATTATGATTATTCTCTTTATTATTGTGGATTGTATAATCTAATGTTCCTAATTGTGTTCATATTTGGTGTATGGGGGATCCGTAGATTTGTGTGGATGCAGTTGTTGAGTTAATATGTGATTTGTGTTTATGAAATAATTGTAGATGCGGTGAAAACTAAAGAGATGTGGGATAAATTCATTTTTGTATATTTGTTATTATGATCAGAGTCTTAATTATGATGGTTGTACCAAATTTTGCTAATTTTGCTAATTGTGGTTATGGTTGGTGTATGGGTTTTTAGTTGCCCTGCTTCT
Organism: Silene latifolia; assembly: GCF_048544455.1. Classification (NCBI taxonomy): domain Eukaryota; kingdom Viridiplantae; phylum Streptophyta; class Magnoliopsida; order Caryophyllales; family Caryophyllaceae; genus Silene; species Silene latifolia. The sequence goes on along the minus strand of NC_133530.1, from coordinate 77,184,326 downwards.
ATGCCATCTACTTTGAAGGACACAATTGGAGCTGCTATGAAACCTTTTTTTCCTGACCATGCCATTGCGCGGAGATTTGTGTTAGACAAAGTTGTTGATCGATATGTAATTTGTGTTGTTGAATTGATTGTAGGCGATGCGGCAGAAACGAAGGAGCTGTTCAATAAGCTTGTGGTGCTTAAGCTCAATGGAGGTGTTGGGACTACCACTGGTTGCACCGGCCCTAGATACGGTGATTTAATTTCCCATGAATGTTTATGGTGTTAAGTAAAGGTGTTTGTAGCAGGTGTTTGTCTTGCGTGATTTGGTATTTTAACATTTGGATTAGTGGTTATTTCATCTATCAATCTTGTTTGGAAATTCTGTTGAGCCTGATTTGGCTTACTAATTTCTGCTTAGTTTGTTGGAATTATCGTTTAGTGTTTCGTCTACTGGTGAAATTTTAGCATTAGTATTGTGAAGCACCAATACATAATTAGGCATCTAAGCTCGCTGTTTGAAATTGTTGTACTCTAGCATCTCTGATATCGGTTTAATGTGTTATCTGAAGATTGTTGCTTTAAGTTATTTTAATCACCGAGTTTCATGACTACTTGATGGAATGTATGCATTTTTGGGTATCAGGTTCAATTTGAGTGTTAAAATTAGGATGGTAAGTAGTCGTGGTATTGTTGCTTAGTTTATTAATTGAATTTTCAGCATTTGCTTCAAAGTTATTGAATGTGTTCTATGAGTGAAAATGTCGCAATTTAGTCACTTTCCATTGCTATTACCCCGTCTCCTCTCCCTCCTCTCTCTAGAACAGCAATGGAGGCAATCTACTTCCATGTGTTTTACCCTCCCCTTTTTTTTCATTTCAGTTTTCTTTCCAATTATTATCCTATGTTTCTGTGGCGTCGCATTTTTCATGACAATAAGACTGAACTTTAAAGTGTTTAACATTAGGCGAGGGATGTGCTTGTTACTAAGTAAATACGGAGTAGTACCTATCAAACGTCCAACTTTTTCTTCCTTTCTGCTATAGCAAATCTCCGACATGCTGATAAATTTCGTTCAAAGTTGACATTATTTGTACACTAAACTAGAATATGGAGAATATGATTAGGGTGGAGGGAGTAAACTAATTTGCCTTTGTTGTTGTATATATTTTACTGTATGCATGTTATATACTTATATAAGTATTTGGTTGTTTGTAGAGAAGGAAGTTCTTCTGTTCAAATAGGCGGTGAAGACGTACACTTATTTATAGTTGGTCTTGGTTATGATGTAGGTCTACCCAGCTTTCGAGCTGCAATAATTGTTTTTATTGTTGTTGCTGCACAAACACGCCAATGGTTCTACTAGCATGGGTAAACGCTTCTAACTATCTAAAAGTTGTTTCCCGTGCGCAGCTTATTAGTTGGATGCATAGTCTCACTTTGGTCGAGGTACACAAACTTATAAATCTTACTGAGTAAAGTGGTTGGTTCAATCTAGGTCTAAGGGTTGTCTTGTGTCTGGGACCTACACTACTACAGATACAGGCTATAACAACGGTTAAAAACCGTTGTTATATAAAAAAGCGGACGTTGTTAAAGCGTCCGTTGTTAAAGGTTTTAACAACGGTTGGTTTTTCTAAGAAACCCGTTGTTAAAACTATTAACAACGGTTTATAGTAGAAAAAACCGTTGTGGAAACTGTGACTAATTTTTGGTGGGAAAGTTATAACAACGGTTACAGTATAAAAAACCGTTGTTATAACTAAAGACGACGGTTTTTTCTTAAATAACCGTTGTTGTTGATGTTTTTAAAAAAAAAAAATTAATTTTTATATTACTAGATGCATGCATTACCATTACCGATGCATGCATTATTACTGCCATATGAAAGGACATAATATATGGAATGAGAAGGGTTATAAGATTTGAAGAAGATATGATGGCACAACTTCCTAAACATATATTAATTAAAAAACAACTCAAACGACACATTACTTAGTATAAATTCATGCATTATCTCAATAACCATTCCATATATTATCTCACTCTCTCCAAACCCTAACTTTCAAACAAACTCCAAACTTCATCAACAATGAATGATACCATCCGTAAGACATGCACTATGACCGAGTACAACAAGAGTTTCATCCGTCGATTGCTGGACATCGAGGACAGGTTCAGGAGCTACCTTGTGGACGCTCGGCTTGCACTCAAGGACGCCAAAAAAAATGGCTTGACAGAGCAGCAGTTGTTGCAGCTATATGACGATAGATCAACTGCTGAACGAAACCTCCAAATAGAAAAGGAGGAGAGGATGGATATCATAGAAGAGAATAAGACTCTCTATGCATATCTAAGAATTGCATTTTTAACAATGTAATTCGTTTTTTTATGTATTTATATATATATATATATATATATATATATATATATATATTAATTAATTAATTAAGTTTATTATGCATTCCTCTCTATCATCTTCTTCTTTGTTTTATTTTATTTAATTTATTTTACAAGCTAATAAACGCAGAAAAACAACAGTGACAAAACTAATTAAGCGAATAATACTTAGAGAAAGAACATAATGATCGATAAAAACACATGCAAATGAAATAAGGTTAGAGATGACAAAACGTACCTAAATTAAACCATGCATATTTACCTGATAGTTAGAGAAAGTAAGAGACGATGACAACAACATTGACGGAGATGATAAAGCAACGATGAGAAAGAGAGAAAGAGACGATGAGAAAGTGTGTGTTTGTGTTTGTGTTTGTGTTTGTGTATGTTTGTGTTTGTGTTAAAGTAGGTTTATTTGTGTTTGTAGCTGTAGCTGATCTGTGTTTGTGTGGTTTATATTATGGAAAGTATTGACAACGGTTTTTACACAAAAACCCGTTGTCATTAGAGAATATATTGACAACGGTTCCTTAGAAAACCGTTGTTAAAAAGTATTAACAACGGGTTTATATATAACCGTTGTAATTACTTTTCACTAACTTTGCGCCAATTTTGCGCCAAATTATTAACAACGGTTATAATGCATTACAGAGTAAACTGTTGTTATTAGTTTTATATTAACAACGGTTGTTTAAGTTTGACCCGTTGTTAAAACCTATAACAATGGTTATCAACACATAACCGTTGTAATTAATTTTAGTAAAATTCACGCCATCCATTCTACAACGTCTTATGGTGATTTTCGTGAATAAGCGTTGTTACAGGGTCGTTGTAGTTGCCTGGATTTGTAGTAGTGCTATTAGTAGTTATCCTTCTGTATTGGCATCAAACCCCTCTGTTGGTTCAATTTTGATTGATATAACTTTGCAATTGTTTGGTTTTAATAGTGTAGAGAGCATGGGCTGTTCAAGTTTATGTAATTCATTAGGTAACAATAAGTCTCCCTTAAGGTTGGGACAGATACCATCCGACCCGTCTTAAGGTTAAGACGGATAGTGTCGTCTTGATGTTAAGACGAATACCATCCACTCATCAAGGAATGGGGAGATCGATCAATGCTTGCTACCATATTGGAAAGATGGTGGAGTTCGATTACTTCGTCAAGTGAAAGGATGATGAAGATGTTGGAGAGGAGCAAGGAGGTCTAAAGATTTGATTTTGTAGTTGTGCATCCACAGCTTGTGAGCTTCCACAGTTTATAAAGAAGTTGAGAAAGATTATTTGTTTCCGAGTTGGTAGGTTGTGACTTCAGACTTTAGGAAGATTTTTTGCGTAAACTTAGGTATATCATCTAAGTTTAGCCCTGCTTTTCTAGACCTAAAATTCAGTTAGGTTTAGGTAGTATCAGACTAAAAGAAGAGGTCCCTTTCAGTCTTATTAGAATTCTTTGTATTTTGTCTATCATTTGTTATAGCGTTATGGAGATAAGAATACATAATCAGATGATGAATTTGTAAGGCTAAACTTCAACTGGTTCGCCCTTAGAGATATTGGTGCTATTTTTTAACAGAAGACAAATCAGAAGAAATATGTTCTATTAATCTATTTCCTTGTTAGGGCAACCCACATTCGTATCTGAGCAGACTATCATCAATTGAAAGCTCTTTGAAGTTACAGTGGCTGAGATTGCTGCACAACATCAAGCAACATGGGTGAGCAGGAAATAATTCATCAAATATGTCATGCTCACTGGTGAAAAGACCTACTCTGAGGTGTGGTTCACTGTTAAAACTTTCAATTACTGTCAAGGTTGTAAGGTTTTGCTACTTTTCCTAGCTTTGTTCGATCAGTTTAGGATTTAGCTATTCAAACACGCACTTCAGATTCTTGGATTCCTCTCCCGCTTTTTCTATCACAGGCACTTCGCAATCCAAGTAGTTCACGTGACTGGAACTACGGTGGCCAGGGACCATCTCTTAGATCAGGTAGATGCCAAAACTCTAGGATCGATGTGTTGTAGTTTCACCGCTTAATTTAGCTATCATGTTTTGATATATTTCTTTATATCATATGGGTCGGGTCATTTTCTGAATTATATGGGTGTTTAAGCTTATATAGGAAAATATTGTTGTTTTCCAAAGGCTATACTAAAATGCCTCTTTGAGGAGACCAAAAAGAATTGTTTTGGGCGCCGGAATGCTCTTTTATGATGTTAAAGATTTAAAATTAATTGGACAAATGATTCTATACCAACTCTTAAAATATCCTGGACCTCTCTTGCTGTAAACGTATTCCTCATGTTCCTTGCTTGACTTTCAACCGACACTCTACTTTCGGAGTTCGCTCGCTATATTTCTTCCACCTTATACTCACCTCCACCCATTTTTCCTTTATCACTTAAATGTATTGCTGTAAGAAAAAGTCGGGTGTTTTGTGATTTGTCCACTTTTCTCTTCTTTTTTTCATTTTTTTCATGGTTGATGATGTAATACTACGGTTTTATGAGTCTCTGGGTACTCTATCGAGTGAGCCTTACTCTGTCGAGTAAGGGTGTTTTGGTTTTTAAAAAAGTTTCTGTCTGTAGGGTACTCGATCGAGTAGCCTTGTTACTCGATCGAGTAGGAGGCACTCGATCGAGTATGTTGGGCACTCGATCGAGTGGCTCGGTTTACGGGTAATTTTTTGTCGGGTTTTGTTAATAATGCGAATAGATATATATAACTTTCCGTTATCATCATTAAACACCTTTGTTAAACCTAATCACTTCAAAAGATATTTCAAACTACGTTCTTCGCATCTTTCGCATTATTGACAAATCCCGGAGCTTGAGAGGTCGGAATTCATCATCCTTTACATTCTTGTGATCCTTGCGTCAAGGGTAAGATCTACGTACCGATTTTATAGTATTTTATTAAGTTTGTTTAAACCCTAATTTGGGGATTTGGGGGGTTTTGTTGCCTTTTATGATTGTTAGTAATTGTATGATCATATGTTAGGAGGAGGATTCGTAGAGGAGGCTTTTTGATAACAGTTGTTGAGATCGTCTGATTGTATTGCATTCCAGGTAGGGTTTCCCTACTCAGTATTAGTCCCATGATGTGTTGGTTGTGCTTTGTGATTGTTGAGTTTTATCGTGCGAGTATTGTGACAGTTGTTGGGTTTGATTGCTGATTAGTAGTGTGATTGTTTGTATCTGTCTGTGTTCTTCGGGGTGCGTCCCTGGCTGAGTGGAGTCACTTGCGGGAGTGACTTCACGCCCATGATTCGCCTTCTGTGGAACCCGCCACAGAAGGGATGTGCACATTAATGGATTTAGGTTTATCGCTCGACGGAGATGAGCGGGGCTTAGGTGGGAACGGCTGCGGTCCCCCACTGGCGGCGAGAAGTAACCTGTTGCGATGGGTGCTCTGGCAGGGCTACACACTTTAGTGTGTAGTCAGTATTGTAGAGTTGGTGATGGAGTTCGGGGTTTATCTGTGACGATTGAGCTGTGTTGTGTGTTGTTTGTTGAGTTATATAAATTATGTGATTAGTACTAACCCCGTTTAATTATTTTGAAAACTGTGGTGATCCATTCGGGGATGGTGAGCAGTTGTTGAGCAGGTATGAGTCGAGATACATGGGATAGCTGGGATGTGTCGCCACCAGATGATAGAGTCTTCCGCTGTAGTTTTGATAGTTTTTAGACAGTTGTTTTGAGATTATGTAAACCGTATTTTGGCTGTTGGTTTTGGATTGTATTTACTCACTTAAACTTTATACGATTTAAACGTTGTTTCTTTATTGTCTTTTGATTATCATTGCCTCGGGAAACCGAGATGGTGACAGCTTTATACCTGAGTGGTCCTGGTAAGGCACTTGGAGTATGGGGGTGTCACAAAGTGGTATCAGAGCGACGATCCTGAAACCTATAACTAATGAATCTAATGAACATAGGGAGTCAATTAAAATAAACCCGGGGTAAAGGTTGTAGGAGCTAATGCAAAGGCTTGGGAGACGTCCTAAAGTCGCGAACTCGCCCTACAGTCTTGAACCGGTCACACGGGGGGTATATGTCAGAGTCATATGTGTTGTCTTTTGGTTTGTATGAGTACGTAACGATATATGTTGTGAATTGTTGGATGTTGGAAGTGGAGAATTGAAAGTATGAGTAAAGGTTGAGAAGATATGTTTATATGTTGATTTGAATAAAGAAGCATGATGGTTGTTTATAATGTGGCATTTGATAGCATGAAGTAGATTATTTTGTTGATTGTATGAAGAATTGCGTAGATTTGCATGCGTAGTTATAGTTATAATGTTGGGATAATAATGAATGCATAGTACGTTGGGGTATGTGAGATAACATGCGGATAGTATTCACGAGTCTGCATGACTCGATCGAGTGGGGGGCACTCGATCGAGTGGGTGAGGTACTCGACCGAGTGGCTATGACTCGATCGAGTGGGTATTTGACGTTTTTATGATCAGGACCGTGTTTTTGGGTACTCGATCGAGTACATAGGGGCACTCGATCGAGTAGGGGGAACTCGATCGAGTGGCTTGTCAGCTCGATCGAGTAGGTTAGAGATAAGAAGGTCTGTTTTGGGTCTGGAGTCGGGGTACTCGATCGAGTACGTGGGGCACTCGATCGAGTAGCCTCCACTCGATCGAGTAGGTTTGGGCACTCGATCGAGTGGGTTCTGGGCAGGCTGTTTTCGCGTTTTGAGTTATAGTATGTATGTTTATATCTTCCTTTTCTTATATAGTTTCAAGATACCGCCAAAGAAAACCGCCTTGTATGCGAGAGCTGGGAGCATGAACGTTGACGATATAGTTAAGATGTTGGAGCATCAAGATGCTCTTACGGAGGCCCTTAAGAGAGTGGGGAAAGATAAGGAGGTTGATCACTCAAAGATCAGCCTTTACATAGCGAGGTTTAACCTAAAAGAGTATAAGGGGACCGGGGAACCAATTCTTCTTGACAATTGGCATCGTGAGATGGAGAACATTCTGGATCTGGTACATTGTCCTGATGAGATCAAAGTAGAACAAGTTGCGTTCTACTTGAGGGAAGCGGCTGGTGAGTGGTGGGATAAGGTGAAGGTGGGTGCTAGGGAGATGTATGCGAAGCAGGGTCTGCCTGCTATACCTTAGGAAAAGTTCCGGAGGGCTATGAGGAGAGAGTTTGTACCTGAGCATGTGAGGAGTAAGCTGAGGGAGGAGTTCGATGGGTTCAGGATGACATCTGATATGACGGTAGCTGAGTATTACCGGCAGTTCAATGAGAAGTCTAGATATGCTGAGGACATGGGGTTGAGTGATGAGAACTTAGCGCTGAGGTTTGAGAAGGGGTTGACACCCAGGATTATGGAAAAGTTACCCGTGGGAGTCCTTACTGATGTTAAGGAAGCTTAAGAGAGAGCTGGGAGAGCTGAGAGGTTGGTGGAGATGGCCCGGGAGAGGGGAGGTGAGAAAAGAAAGGCTGAGAGCGAGGGTGGTGTCCAATCTAATTACAAGAAAGGCAATCACAGTCAGACTAGAGCGTTTTCTTCTGGCTCGGGGTTCAGTGCTGGGGCTTCCTTTGGGCGTGGCCGTGGGAGCGGTAGTGGTAGTTGGGGGATGACCTGCTTTGGATGTGGCGGTATAGGCCACAAGAGACATGAGTGCACGAGTGTACCGGGAGCTTTTAAGAGATCGGCTCAGGGGAGCTATTCTCAGGGTCCGGCACAGAGTTATGGGAGCAACAGACCAGCTGGGTCATGGAACAACTGGGGAGGTCAGAACAACTAGGGTGGAGGTAACCGCAATGGCGATAATTCTTATCAGAAACCAATTACGAACAACAACAATAATCAGGGGTCGGGTGCTAAGCCGACTACTTTGAGCCAAGATCTTGTCCAGGGAGGTGGACAAAGACCGATGGAAAGTCAGTATATGATGGAAAAGAAAGCAAATGAGGACGACGCACATGTTATCACCGGTACCTTTCTTGTTAACGGTATTCATACCTTTGTTTTGTTTGATTCGGGGCGTCTCGGTCGTTTGTATCTTGAGTCATGTTAAACGGTTGGGTCCGAGAGTATACGAGTCAGAAGTGAGAAAGTTTTCATACCTTCGGGAGAGTCTGTAACATGTGGGAGGTTGTATAGGGATGTATCTATGATAGTTGGGCAAGTTGATCTACCTGTAGACTTGCTAGAGTTTCCTTTAGACGGTTTTGAGATGATAGTCGGGATGGATTGGTTAGGAAAGTACAAAGCTAAGATAGACTGTCATCAAAAGAAAGTGTCTTTGAGAGGTCCTAAGGGCGTTAGTGTGTCTTATCGTGGGTTTGTGGTCAAACCCAAAGTTAAGTTGATTGCAGCTGTGACCTTAAAGTCTTATCTGAGGAAGGGGTGTCCGTTGATCTTGTGCCATGTGAGAGATGACCGGATAGAGAGTCCGACAGTTGATCAGATACCAGTGGTGGGTGAGTTTTCAGATGTCTTTCCAGAGGAGATTCCGGGGTTTCCGCCGAAGAGGGAGATAGATTTCACGGTTGAGCTGAAACCGGAGACATGGCCAATCTCTAAGGAACCATACCAGATGGGTCCTAAGGAGTTGGAGGAGCTCAGAAAGCAGCTATATGATCTGATAGAGAAGGGATACATTAGACCTAGTGTATCACCGTGGGGAGCACCAGTTCTTTTTGTGAAGAAGAAAGATGGGTGCTTGAGGTTGTGCATAGATTACAGGGAGCTGAACCGAGTGACGGTGAAGAACAAGTATCCTTTGCCAAGGATAGATGACCTATTTGATCAGTTGAGTGGTGCATCGGTCTTTTCCAAGATTTATTTGAGGTCGGGGTACTATCAGGTGAAGATTAGGGAGGTGGACATACCAAAGACAGCTTTCACGTCGAGGTATGGCCATTATGAGTATGTGGTGATGCCTTTTGGGTTATCTAATGCACCGGCTGTGTTTATGGATTTGATGAACAGAGTTTTCAGTCAGTTTCTGGACAAGTTCGTGGTGGTTTTTATCGATGACATCTTAGTCTATTCCAAGACTAAGGAGGAACATGAGGAGCATCTGAGGATTGTGCTACAGACCTTGAGGGAGCATAAGTTATATGCTAAGTTGTCCAAGTGTGAGTTCTGGTTAGAGAAAGTCGCTTTTCTGGGGCATGTGATCTCTAAGGATGAGGTAGCTGTGGATCCGGCAAAGATTGAGGCAGTGACCAAGTGGGAAGCACCAAAGAATGTTGTTGAGATCAGGAGTTTCTTGGGTTTAGCTGGATATTACAGACGGTTCGTGAAGGATTTCTCCAAGATTGCTAGGCCTATGACAGCGTTGATGAGGAAAGAGAACATGTTTCGTTAGGATGAGAGTTGCGAGACGGCGTTCCAAACATTAAAGAAGCGTTTGACCACAGCTCCTATCTTAGCATTGCCTGAAGGGAGTGAGAACTTTGAGGTTTATACAGATGCCTCAAAGAATGGGTTGGGATGTGTATTGATGCAGAACGGTAAAGTGATCGCCTATACTTCTAGGCAGTTGAAGCCTTATGAGGAGAATTATCCTACACACGATCTAGAGTTGGGTGCAGTGGTGTTTGCTCTCAAGATTTGGAGACATTACCTTTATAGGGGCGACCTTTAAGGTATTTTCTGATCACAAGAGTCTCAAGTATATCTTCACTCAAAAGGAATTGAACATGAGACAGAGGAGGTGGATGGAGCTGATTGGCGATTATGACATAGATATTATCTACCATGAAGGGAAAGCCAATGTTGTTGATGATGCTTTGAGCAGGAAGAGTGTACATTCTTTGTGTACAACTTTATCTTTAATGAGGTTAAGAGACGAGGTGGAGAAGTTTGGGATACATATGATGCAGAGAGGAGATGCCATGGGATATTTGACAGTGCAGCCTGATCTTTATGATGATATTCGAGGTAAACAGGCTTTAGATCCTAATATGGTGGAGTGGAGAGCTGGAGTAGAGAAATGGATAGTGTCTAGATTCTCTATTCATCCAGATGGTAGTTTGAGGTTTGATGGGAGGTGGTGTGTCCCTAATGATGAGGAGCTGAAAAAGATAATCATGACAGAGGCACATTGTACACCATATTCAGTGCATTCAGGTGGTGACAAGCTATACAAGGATTTAAAGAACACGTTCTGGTGGCCTGGGATGAAGAAAGAGACAGCTGAGTTTGTGGCCCGTTGTTTGACATGCCAGAGAGTTAAAGGGGAACAGCGTCGACCACAAGGTAAGATTCAGTCTTTAGAGGTACCTGAATGGAAGTGGGAATCCATTTCTATGGATTTTATCGTGGGTTTGCCAAAGAGTCAACATGGTAACAACATGATATGGGTAATAGTGGATCGACTGACCAAGTCAGCTCATTTTGTGCCAATGAAAGATACATGGACCAAGGCACAATTAGCCTTGGCTTATCGGAAGCAGGTGTTGAGATTGCATGGAGTGCCTAAGGACATAGTATCTGACAGAGATGCGAGATTTATCTCAAGGTTTTGGAAAGAGTTGCAGGAATCTTTGGGAACAACTTTGAAGATGAGTACAGCATTTCATCCTGCGATAGACGGTCAGACTGAGAGAACAATCAAGACTCTTGAGGATATGTTACGAGCTTGTGTGATGGATTTTGGTGGTAGCTGGGAGCAGAGATTAGATTTGATTGATTTTTCTTACAACAACAGCTATCACACCAGTATTGGCATGGCACCGTTTGAGGCTTTATATGAGAGGAGATGTCGGAGTCCGATTTGTTGGGACAACAGTGCTGAGGCAGTGGTTCTAGGACCAGAGATGGTACATGAGATGGTTGAGCAGATTAAGATGATCAGGGAAAGGATGAGAGCGGCTCAGGATAGGCAAAAGAGTTATGCAGATCTACATCGCCGGGATATAGAGTTTCAGGTTGGGGACAAGGTTCTTCTGAAAGTGTCTCCTATGCGTGGGGTTATGAGATTCGGGAAGAAAGGCAAGTTGAGTCAGAAGTTCATAGGGCCTTATGAGATCTTAGACCGGGTTGGAGAGGTTGCTTATCGTTTGGCTTTACCGGCTGCTTTGGAGAGAGTGCATAATGTGTTTCATGTATCTCAGCTGCGGAAGTATGTGTAACACCCCCATCCTCCAAGTGCCTTACCAGGACCACTCAGGTATAAGGATGCTACCATCTCGGTTGCCCGAGGCAATGATAATCATAAGACAATAACAAAACAGTATTTAAATAGTATAAGTTTAGCGAATAAGATACAATCCAAAACCAAATACCAAAATACGGTTACATGTTCTCAAAACCAACTGTCTACTCAACTAACTGAAATGTTTAAAGAACTACTAAGGCTACAGCGGAAGACTCTATCATCTGAAAGTGGCACATCCCAGCTATCCCATGTAACTCGACTCATACCTGTTCAACAACTGCTCACCATCCCCGAATGGATCACCACAGTTTTTAAAACATTAAACGGGGTCAGTACTAATCACACAATTTATATAAACCAACAACACAGTAAACAAACAGCTCAAGCACCACAGATATACTCCGAACTCCAATCCCAACTCCACAATCCTGACTACACACTAAAGTGTGTAGCCCTGCCAGAGTGCCCATCGCAACAGGTCACTCCACGCCGCCATTGGGGGACCGCAGTCGTACCCACCAAATCCCCGCTCATCTCCGTCGAGCGATAAACCCAAATTCCTTAATGTTCACATCCCTCCTGTGGCGGGTTCCACAGGAGGCGAATAATGGGCGTGAAGCCACTCCCGCAAGTGACTCCACTCAGCCAGGGACACGCCCCGAAGAACACAGACAGATACAATCAATCACAACTACTATCAACAACCAAATCCAACAATCGTCACAATACGAGTATGTTATTATTCAACAATCACAAACACCAACAACACATTATGAGACTAATACTGAGTAGGGAAACCCTACCTGGAAAGCAACACAGTCAGACGATCTCACAGCTGATATCAAAAGGCTTCTTCTACGAATCCTCCTCTTAACATACAATCATATAATCACTACCAATCAAGAAATACAACAAAACCCCCAAATCCTCAAATTAGGGTTTAACTAACTTTAACGAAATACTATAAAAACAGTACGTGGATCTTACCCTCGACGCAAGGATTACAACGGTATAAAGAAAGGTGAAATCCGACCTTCCAAGCTCCGGGATTTGCCAATAATGCGATTGATGCGAAGAACGTAGTTTGTTTTCTCTTTTGAAAGCAATTAGGTTTGTAAAAGTGTTTAAAGAAAGTGACGGAAGTAATTATATACTAAATCGCATTATTAACAAAACCCGACAAATCATCCCCCCGTAAACTGGCTACTCGATCGAGTAGTTGAGATACTCGATCGAGTGCCCTCCTACTCGATCGAGTATCAAGGTTACTCGATCGAGTACCCAACAGGTCAGAAACTATTTTTAAAACTCAACACACCCTTACTCGACAGAGTAAGGCCCACTCGATAGAGTACCCAGAGACTCATAAAACCGTAGTATTACGGTCTTCCCTCCTTAAAAAGAACTTCGTCCCCGAAGTTCAAACCACAAGAAAACAAAGACACACTACTACACTCCCGACACAACAACCAAAACAAAACTCAACATAAAACATGTTAATAATCCAAACTCAACCCGACTCAACCACAACAAACATGCCGACACAACATAAAAAGATATAAAAAGCTCTTAAAAACTCTTCGCGATCATCTCCTACCCCTCTAAAAGAAACAAGGTTACGTCCCCGTAACCATACATACCTGATCAAAAAGGAAAAGGTAACGCTCTCTCATGGCCTCCTCTGCCTCCCATGTAGCTTCCTCAGACTCATGGTTAGACCAAAGGATCTTAAGCAAAACTGTCTCACCACTCCTAGTCTTCCTAACCTTCCGGTCAAGAATCTGCTTAGGCACCTCAAGATATGACAAGGACTCATCTAGCTCTAAGCTCTCTGCCTCTAACACATATGACAGATCACTCACATACTTCCGCAGCTGAGAAACATGAAACACATTATGCACTCTCTCTAACGTAGCTGGTAAAGCCAGACGATATGCAACCTCTCCAACCCGCTCTAAGATCTCATAAGATCCGATGAACTTCTGACTCCGCTTGCCTTTCTTCCCAAATCTCATAACCCCACGCATAGGAGACACTTTCAGAAGAACCTTGTCCCCAACCTGAAACTCTATATCCCGGCGATGTAGATCCGCATAACTCTTTTGCCTATCCCGAGTCGCTCTCATCCTTTCCCCGATCATCTTAATCTGCTCAACCATCTCATGTACCATCTCTGGTCCTAAAACCACTGCCTCAGCACTGTCATCCCAACAAATCGGACTCCTACATCTCCTCCCATATAAAGCCTCGAACGGTGCCATACCAATACTAGTGTGATAGCTGTTGTTGTAAGAAAACTCTATCAAATCCAACCTCTGTTCCCAGCTACCACCAAAGTCCATCACACAAGCTCGTAACATGTCCTCAAGAGTCTTGATCGTTCTCTCCCCGACTGTCCCTGTCGCAGATGAAATGTCAGTACTCATCTTCAAAGTTGTTCCCAAAGATTCCTGCAACTCTTTCCAAATCCTTGAGATAAATCTCGCATCTCTGTTAGATACTATGTCCTTAGGGACTCCATGTAACTTTAGCACATTCTTCCGATAAGCCATAGCTAATTGTGCCTTAGTCCATGTATCTTTCATTGGCACAAAGTGAGCTGACTTGGTCAGTCGATCCACTATTACCCATATCATGTTGTTACCCTATTGACTCTTTGGCAAACCCACCATAAAATCCATAGAAATGGATTCCCATTTCCACTCAGGTACCTCTAAAGACTGAATCTTACCTTGTGGTCGTCACTGTTCCCCTTTAAATCTCTGGCATGTCAAACAACGGGCCACAAATTCAGCTGTTTCTTTCTTCATCCCAGGCCACCAAAACGTGTTCTTTAAATCCTTGTACAACTTGTCACCACCCGGATGTACTGAATACGGTGTAAAATGTGCCTCTGTCATGATTGTCTTTTTCAGCTCCTCATCATTAGGGACACACCACCTACCATCAAACCTCAAACTACCATCTGTATGGATAGAGAATCGAGACACTGTCCCTTTCTCTACTCCAGCTCTCCACTCAACCATCTTAGGATCCAACGCCTGTTTACCTCGAATATCATCATAAAGATCAGGCTGTACTGTCAAATCTCCCATGGCATCCCCTCTCTGCATCATATGTATCCCAAACCTCCCCACCTCATCTCTCAATCTCATCAAAGATAGAGCTGTACACAAAGAATGTACACTCTTCCTACTCAAAGCATCTGCAACAACATTGGCTTTCCCTTAATGGTAGATAACATCCATGTCATAATCGCCAATCAGCTCCATCCACCTCCTCTGTCTCATGTTCAACTCCTTTTGAGTGAAGATGTACTTGAGACTTTTGTGATCCGAAAATACCTTAAAGGTCGCCCCATAAAGGTAATGTCTCCATATCTTGAAAGCAAATACCACAGCACCCAACTCTAGATCATGTGTAGGGTAGTTCTCCTCATACGGCTTCAATTGCCTGGAAGCATAGGCAATCACCTTACCGTTCTGCATCAACACACATCCCAACCCGTTCTTTGAGGCATCTGTATAAACCTCAAAGTTCTCGATCCCTTCAGGCAATGCTAAGATAGGAGCTGTGGTCAAACGCTCCTTTAATGTTTGGAACGCCATCTCACAACTCTCATCCCAACGAAACCTGTTCTCTTTCCTCATCAACGCTGTCATAGGTCTAGCAATCTTGGAGAAATCTTTCACGAACCGTCTGTAGTATCCAAATAAACCCAAGAAACTCCCGATCTCAAGAACATTCTTTGGTGCTTCCCACTTTGTCACCGCCTCAATCTTTGCCGATCCACACTACCCCATCCTTAGAGATCACATGCCCTAGAAAAGCAACTTTCTCTAACCAGAACTCACACTTGGACAGCTTAGCATATAACTCATGCTCCCTCAAAGTCTGTAACACAATCCTCAGATGCTCCTCCTTAGTCTTGGAGTAGACTAAGATGTCATCGATAAACACCACCACAAACTTGTCCAAAAACTGTCTGAAGATTCTGTTCATCAAATCCATAAACACAGCCGGTGCATTAGATAAACCAAACGGCATCACCACATACTCATAATGGCCATACCTCGACGTGAAAGCTGTCTTTGGTCACTACTACACACACCTTACTTTGCCCGCGCTTTATTGGGCTATTCCCGACGCTTAAAAGCGTCACCATTTTATTTCTCGACGCTTTTAGAAGCGTGGTTTTTTGGGGCGTCAGAAAATTTTGACGGTTTTTAGCGTCAACCTTGTAGACGCTTTTATGTGTCGAGAGCAGCGACACTTTTAAGCGCCAAAGTTTATCTACACTTTTTCGCGTCGAAATTTTGAATTTCTCTACGCTTTTTCCTGTCACTAGACAAATTCACTAATACTATCTTCGTCAATACGATTTGAATTAAATCATATAAATTACCAGCTAATGACATCATAAATTAAAGTGTGTATAAAAAACATTAATTTGACTAGAACCAAAACAAAATTTTATACCATAAATTAAAATTGCAATTATCAAATTACATGCTTTCAAAATTCAAAAAAAATAAAAATAAAAATATCGTAATTATTTCATCCGAACAATAGAAATAAGAAATATCCTTATTAATGCTTTTACGCAAAAATAATAAATTGTTTCGAAACGATTAGATTTAAGCCAAAAGGTGCAACTAATCTACTCCAGAAAGTGAATTCAAGATTTGGTCCTTCTATCCGGATGCACCGCCACCATTAGTTGAGTCTGATATCTACAAGCAAGGAAATTAAATATCATTAACAAGGCAATCAAGTAGGAAGTTGTGCTACTAATAACAAAAAGAAATCAAAATACTACATACTTAAGAAACCATACATAAAAAAAAGAAGATGATTACATGAACCTTAATGAACACTTAACAGCGCTAGCACTTACCTTACACTAACCGCTACAGTTGCTAGCTATTTATTACATGCCAAATATGCTACTCCCTCACCCGACTCGATTCTTACCATTTTCATATAAAGACTGCCGACTGGTTCACGTTGTTCTTAGTTTCTTACTATTTTCATTCTTATCACCCTTGTTCACTTAAATATCCGGATGATAAAAATCAAGCGAAATTTGGGGGAGGGGGGTTAACACTCGATAATATACTCAAGAATCGTCATATCTACAAAAGTAGACACACCTAAAACTCCGGCAGAGACCAAAACCAATGCTACGACATTTCTAGGTTTCAATTACCTCCACAAGTACTCAAGTCTACTCCAAAATACCAACTCATAGTCATTTGCACACGCCTTTGTGGCTATACTTGATCAATATACCGCAACACTCCAAACAACGAAATACTAACTAACAAATTTGCACACGCCTTTGTGGCTAAATGATCAATATACCTCCACACTCCACACAACAAAAATAAGCAAAGATTTACATCTCAATTCTCAACACAATACTAACAGTAATCAGGGGATTCCCTAGTGGAAACCAACAAAGTTTTACACCTAACTACAACAATTTACACATTGGTGACAAATTCTTACTTGTGAATTGTGACGGTCACAAGTTTATGACGTCTCGCAACTATTTTAAATAACGTTAAGAATGAAAGGGGTTGTGGGCAACAACTAACCCTAAGGCATATAACCGAGCATCATTCCTATAGAACCATTCAAAGATAGACAAAACTACCAAACCAATCATACTACGATTCAAGACTATATTAAATTTAAAGACAACATAAATATAAAAATACCTTTGAGTTCAAGGATGATTTTACAAGTTGGGCTATCTCGGGCGACGGCATTCCCGAACTCATACCTTCCAAGATTTTATACAAGATGCTATTCGTCTCATTCAACTTGGTTTGCAGCTCTTCTTTGTCCTTAGTCAAACTTAGAACAGACTTTTCCATATTTTGCACCTTTTCCACATGCTTGAGTTCCAAAGAACTACTATCTCCAGATTTAAAAGTCTCTTTCCTTAAAATACCGTGCACCCCAAATACATCACTTCCTTTCACGCCGAAACCATAGCCTAACAGGCGTTTAGGGATATTTTCCCCATACATTAGTTTACTGAAAGCTTCATTTTGGATTTGCGCTTTGGGCTTGGTAGGATTAGTTGCAAGTTTAGATTGAACATAAGTATCAGCATCCAACTGCACACATTAAAAAAATGCTTAGTATGTGTCAATTTACAAGAAATTTTAGATTACATCAAACATTTTTATTATATATGAGTACCACAAATTCTTCCGTTATTGTATCTTTCACATATGACCCATTTTTCCTCTTATGAGTTTGCTTGAAAACCTCCAATTCAGTTGGTTCCCTTTTGTTCTTTTCTTCCTGTGAGTCATCAGTGAGTAATTAGCTTATACACCTAAGCTTGTATTTAATTCTAAATAAATGTAAAGATGGTGGTAATCATCAATAAAGGATAAAATATTTACAAACCCCTCCCGTATATTAGCATAGCTTATTGACCCGGTTGTGTGAACATGATTTACAAACTCCCTACATCCATTTATGTAATCGCGATGGTCATTTGGCAAGGTAATCCAGCTAGTATCCATGACTAGACATCATAAAGATTGAATCGATATATATATTTTGTATTCTCAGATTTATTTTTCACATTTTTTCTATATTATTCTAACCAAAGTTTTTTTTGTTTTTCTTTTAGTTTTGACACAATTTTTTTTTTGTAAGCGAGTTTTGACATATATTGAAAGTATTAATTCTTTAATGGGATTTGTTTTAGTTTTGACACAATTTTTTTTTGCAGCAAGTTTTGACACAGATATTGAAGGCATTACATATTTAATGAGAGCAACTCGCATAAATCTCAATATGAGATCTCTACCGACGACGATAATCTCAGCACATTAAATCACATAATCAGAACATTGTAGAATAAAAGTTGGATAGCTTGGGAATACTCGGTTACTAGCTGGTATGACAGTATGAGAATTAAGAAGGGGAGAGATAAAAGTAGTAAAAAGAATAAGAAGAAAAGGACCTCAGCCGAGTCTAAGCATGAGACTATGAGAGCGAACACAAGAAGGGGTTGAGACTTGCTTTGTGGTTTAAACCATATTTCTTTTTCAACGCTATTAGGTTTTAATAATAAATAATAAATGAAAACTAAAATAGGAATTTGCAGTACTCACGTAGTCACGTATAAACTACTGAAGTAGCGTCACTGTCCAAACTTTGGTCCAAATTCCAATTATCCGGATCCTGCCCTGAAATTAAAGACAATCAACTGATAAATCAACTGATCAAAGGTTAAGGTATGCTAAGAGAATGAATATTGTTGTGGTTACAGTCAAAGGTCTTAGCGCCCAGCCCCAGCAGAGCACTAGTGTTAGAGCTTGCTGATCCAGACAGAGAAAGAGAAAGGGAAGACTCAAATTGAGGTCTGAAATTACTCGACTGAGAATGAACGGGACACCTATTCTCTTAATAGGCGGCAAAGCGGTTATGAAAAAGAAGGGGGTTTTGCAACTCGCTAATCCAATGCCCACCCCGCCTCACCCTTCTCCTTACTTAGATTAATTCTGTGCACGTCTCAAATGGCTTCCCCAATTTAGAAGAGCCAAGCAAGCTTAACCTTCCTGCCAATGCCCTCTCGCCTAGTTCCATATGGACAAGTACAAAAAAAGGTTGACTTCCACCACATTAAAAAATTGAGGGGGAGTTAGGACATACTGATATTGGGGTGATTTAACAATGTACTAAAATTCTTATCTTTGTTATAGAGTATAAGATTAATGTTTATATTGAGAAAATTATATGTTTTGATAAAGTAAATAGAATGAATTTATACAAGTGTTCAAATTACAACTGTATGTGACCTTGGTTTGATCGATAGATATGAAAAAAATTTGAGTAACGTGGACAATTGCTTGGTGATTGACAGAAAATATGGATAGCTGACGAAAAATCTAACGCAAATTACCAACAAGGTTGCCATAGGGAATTGGTAATGCCAGTTTTATTTCTTAAAAAATGAGGGCTATCGGGAAAAATAAGGATCAAATATAGGAAATGCTAATCGACACATATTGCGCTACCAAACAGTCCATGGAAAGATGATTCGGTATAGGAAATGCTAATCGACACATATTGTGCTACCAAATCAGCTAAATTCAAAACAGCTAAAAAATGCTAATCAAACAACTAAAATCCAGAACCCTAAATTTATTAAACCCATAACCCTAAAAATGATTAACAAATCGACTGTCCAACAAAAATATATGGAGATCCTATGCTTTGCAAATTGTCACAATAATAAATGCGCAAATACTTCAAATTTTGAAAGTTGGAAACCTGACATGGAAGTACAACAATGTATTTTAAATCCAACTTTATCATAGTTCCCTCTTCTTTTCTCCCTTACCATTTCCTCTCATTAAATTTCCATATCCAAATCATTTAAGGATTAAGGCTCAAGAGAGCTTAGCTAAGTTCTACTTCATGTACACCGAAATTTTCAACGCTATTAGGTTTTAATAATAAATAATAAATGAAAACTAAATAGGAATTTGCAATACTCACCGTATAAACTACTGAAGTAGCGTCACTGTCCAAACTTTGGTCCAAATTCAAATTATCCGGATCCCGCCCTGAAATTAAAGACAATCAACTGATAAACTAATATTACAATATAAACAACTGTAAGACCTGACTACTAAAGAATCACAGTAACCACTGATGTTAATCATAATTAAGGATTAACAAATACTTTCCTTGAGTATTTAACTTATGAATCTTCCAGATAAAATTTTAACGAATGACTCTTTTTACTGAACTATGTGACCAGGACTATCAGAGATCAGCAATAAATAATGCTTTTGAGACTAAATAGCAACAATTCAGTGTGACATCCCCATGATTCTGAACTGTTGCATTCATAATGTCACGGAAGAGAGGGATACTTATATGGTATACGACTACACAGAGCTGTAAAGGCATTAGTGGTTCCCAAACAAGTTGTGTTCAATTCCTCAGGTTCAGAGTCAAGCGTACCAGTGACACTCACTTAAAACTCACTGCAATTGATTACCAGAATTTCAACATTCCTTCTGCCACCCGCATCTCCGATATCATATATTTTTAGGTATTCTGCTCTTTCGACACCTCTGCCTTGCTTGTATGTTCAATCACTTTGTGCATTCTCAATTTGCCTCTTTAACTCGTATCTTTGCACAATGTCACTCATTAAAGTTGTGATTAACATTAAAGTACAAACTCCCAACAGAGAGAAATTTGGCATATTCTTGTTCAAATGAAAGATTCAAAATCAGCAGCTAATCGGTTTGTCGGTCTACTAATCACAAAGCCTTAGAGCACAAACCTAACTAAAATACCTACTCTAGGTTCCTACTCAGAGCCCAAAATAACTAAAAACCCGTTCCTAAGTTCCTACTATCTAACAAGAAGCTTAAAGCCTTTAAACATGAAAGTTGCCAACAATACCCAAACCCTATCTAACAGTAGAAAATTACTTGCAGATTGAGTGAGTCGTTTTAGTCATGTAAGTTCCGCTTATACGCAGACAGAACAACTTCTCATGGGAGTCGACCGACTACCTACATTACATGATTGTTACCAAAATCATGTCGCACACTGGAATTTAACAAAGCCCCTAGTCCTTTTCAAGATCATGCACATACTAAAAGTTTTGGACAGCTATAAAGCATCTTTGTAACACCGTGTTCATCATGTAGAAGGAAGCAAATATATCCTTTTCAAGATCTAAATTTACTTGCCCTTGTAACATTTCAGCTAATGCATTCCAAAAATCTCTTTACATAGAAAAAATATGCATATTACCTTGACTTTAACCCTTTTATACAAAAGCACATGGCTTTAGGGAAGGAAGGGCTTTATGTCTCAATTCTGAAGTTTTACTGTAACTCATTACTCAGACACATAACAAATTAGCTGGTTTAAGCCTAATTTCAGTTGCTCAGTTCAACTTGATGAGAAGTAGTATCACAATGGAACCGAATAAACAGAATTCCAGATTGACTACCGCAAGTAAAATTCGATCTGAACCTAAGCAAATCATAAAACTTTAAACTTACAATCTCCAGATGCTACCGAAAATAATTTAGAGTCAATTAACATGAATCATTATTCAAAACCGTTTTGCGCATAAATCAACCTAAGCTCTACCTAAACAAAGAGCAATCCGAAATCAGTCAAAAATCATAAACCACAAGAAGTAAGTCAATTCAGCTAAATTACCAGATTGAAATCAGGTACACAAAACTCTAATTTTGAAATCATACAATTAAAACACAACGATCAAATAATTACAGCATAACATAAACCACAAATACACAAAAAGATAACATAATTAACTAATCACAAATCATCATCTTTCGTGGATAACGCAATTAATTAATTCCAACATAATACTTGATCGGTCCGTTTCGTGTTCACAAATAAATAAGTGTGGTCGTTGGGTCACGTCCGAATCAAAACACAATTTATAGCTTCACAAACAACTCTACAATTAGTAAAGAGGTAAGTAAAGGTCGGATCCCAAGGGACGGGAATTGAGATGAGATTTCTATTGAAACTAGTGGTGTCTTAGGGGTGTCACAATTTGGGTTGATGTAGAAGGTCACTAACTAAAATAGCAATGAAAATAAACAAGCAAGATGAATTAAAAGGGTTGTAAACAATTGATAGAAAGCACTAGGGTGTCAGGGGTCATATGGGAATCATGGGATTGATCATACAAACATGTTCTCAAATTATAAGCAAGCAATTATTGTTGTGATGGATTAGGTTGGGTTATATCTTACAATCCTAGGAAAGTTTGGGTCCCGGAGCCGAATCATTAGATTGTACAACACCTACAAGTCGACTTAATCTTCCCTACTCAACAACATGCATGGTCTAATGAGACTCGAGTTGGTTTATGTCTTACAAGTCTCATTGAAAAGATAGGTGATGGGTAAAAAAAATGCAAGGATTCATAGGCTCACATTTCATCAAACATAACATGTGCATGAGTTGAGATCAAAACAAGCAAGCAAATAAACCATGAAAGCATATTAATTTAAGCATGAATCATTCCCCATGTTGGTTTCCCCTAATTACCCATTAACCCTAGCTAAGAGACTACTCACTCATTATCATGTTGATCATGCTAGCAAGGTTGTCAATCATACCAACAAAATGAAACATGATGAACAAATGAAAGTAATTAGCAATAATTAAAAAGGGATTAAGAGAATTATACCTACTAATGATCCAATAATAAAGCAAAGATAAAAGAAGTACTTGATGCTTGATTGAGAGGTTGTCAATCTCCCAATAATAACCCAAATAATCTTCAATTACCCAAAATAAAGGATGAACAAAAGAGAGATTAAGGAAATAAAACTTGTATTAAAACTTGATTAATTGTTGATTACAAAACTAAAGAGAGATTTGATTGATATTAACTACTCTAAGAATTGATAAGAAGAACATGCTCTTCTAATTAGACTAATGGGGTATTTATAGTGGAAATTAGGGGGATGCATTAGGGTTAACTAAGGGCTAAACTAGTAATTACACTTTTTAGATTGAGCAGGGAGGAGCCGGTATTTTTCGAAGGAAGGGCTTCTTTCTTTGTAGCTTGGAGAAGACGAAATTGCGCTGTACAGGAATCCGTGCGTTTTGGAGTCGGGACGGGCGGATTCTGGAGGTGGAACACGGGCGGCTTCAGGTGAATCCGGGCGGATTCTGGTGGCTGCCAATCCGAGCGTCTTGGGTTGAAACCGCACGGATTGTGCATGTGGAGGACGGCCGGATTGTAGACAATCCGCACGGATTGTTCCTCAGCAACATTTCTTCTTCTTTTCTTCCCTTTTCTTCATAAATTCCTTGGGGATTTCCTTGGGGACTCAAGGATCCTTTCTCAACATTGCTCATCTACTATAATATGTACAAAGGCCTTCTAATCTTGTCTCTCCTTGATGCTTGGTCATTGGATTCGATCAATTTAGTCTCGTTTTGCCATGAAAATGCAAGATTCTTACTCCTTTCCTACCAAGGGATCGAAATCTCAAAGAATATGCAAAACAAAGAACTAAAGATAATAAATGACCCAAATATGCACTAAAAAGCATGGGAATAAGGCTAATTCGGGGGCTAAATATGCGCTAATTATGGTCACATCAAATATCCCCAAACCGAACCTTTGCTCATCCCGAGTAAAGAGGTGACAAAGACTAGGACCATTATTTAACTAACCTAATAACATAGCCGATATGAGACAATTAGCGGGTCTCACTCCGCCCCTTCAACTCACAACAAGACAACCATGAGGTAGGATGCCTTCTTGCAAGGCAAGGTGGGTCTTGCCAAAATGGCGACACATCCAAACATTAAGCACACAAAATCACATAATGGATGCATCTACAAAAGGAATAGCCACTTCCTCATCAAGTGGCGGAGGCACTAAAGAGGAACAAATTTAAGAGCATGTAATCCTTCACAAATACTAGTTCAACAAATTACTAAGGCTAAGAGGATGGCACTAAATCACCTCCAAATGGTGTTAAACTAGACTACTTTCGTCCTCAATTTCCAAATGCTTTCGTCAAGAGCGTTCGGATGGTGGTGGAATGATGATCCCTATGATGCTAGTAGCATATGACATGACAAGTCTCGAATTCTCTACAAAAGTAAAGGTCATGGATCGTCCCAAGCTCGACAAAGTGGCTTGACAAAAGGCTTTTTGGGAATGAAATGCTCAAATCTTTATACACAACGGGTGGATATGACTAGTATTCAAAAATTGACCTCTTTTGACTTTCACATTTCAAAAATTTAAGATGGGGTTTGTCCTTTCCGGGCTAGTGTCCTTTGCTTTCGTCAATCGCTTATTAGGCAACCGGTTAACCTCTAGACAATAGCTTTTCGGGGTGATAGTCACTCTGTCTCTGGGCGGCCGAATTCACAACCGTGTGAGGGCCCTATTCAATGGATCCCGCTCCAAAGCACATCGAAGTGGTACGCCTCCATCAAAACAATTTAATTTCTCAACATTCAACAATTCATAACATTTGAGGTTTCCTTGGCATTAAATTACTTCCACATGACAAAATTCTTTGAAATGAGCACTTCAAGCTTATTGATAGAAAGTATTTTTGGGTTGCCTTACCACAAGGTCAATCAAGGTCACCTAGACAAGTTAACCAAGTCCACATCGCATCACGGGGTTGGATCGGTGACTCACATGCAAACCCTTGACTAGGCTTTGGGTCATGGGTCAAAAGACACTAGTATGACACTATCTAGGGTGTTTTACAACCATTCTAGTAGGCAAAGTCTTAAGTTGAAAAAGTATTTGTAATGGCTTAGTTGCTCTTGTCAAAGTTCCAAATTAGGCACTTTTCAAAACTTTTTATCTAAATGCAACTACATGCTATGATGCAACTATTATAAACATCCTAATGCAAGTGATTCGATCAACTAATATGACATGTAAACTAAATGCAAATCCTAAATTCACACTGTTATACCACATCAATCAAAACAAAGCCACATAGTCATTAACATAAAGAGGAAAAAGGAGATTGGAAAGATCATACCATGCGGTCTTCAATATTCTCATGTCTTGGATGTGGCGTAGTCGATCAATGTGAAAAAGGATAGAACACAATATATACAAAACAATATATACAAGATTACACTACAAAAGGAAATAAACATGTTTTTGGATTTTCAATTTTCAAATTTTTATGATTTTTCGAAATTTTTCAATTTTTTTTTTGGTTTTTAAATAAGAGTTAAGTTAGAATTCCCATCCCCACACTAATATGGGCATTGTCCTCAATGGTCAAAATGATGGGAAATTATGCAAAGATGATGCATGATTTCTACTCTAAATGCAATCTACACTAATCTATACTACATGATGCATGGTTTTTTTGTTTATGACGGAGAGGATAATTTAGATTACCTCCCGTTGTGTATGCATTAACTTCCCCAAACCGAGTTAGACACTATTGCTAATGTCTTAAGGATGGGTGTAGTTCATGCACACACTATGCAATGCATGAAACAAATTTTGTCATTTTGGATTTTGAAAGTGGGAACAATAAAATGAGAACACCTCAATGGTACCGAGGTGTGAGTCCTCTATGGTGCTAGGACTACTCCAACAATGATCAAGAAAATAATTAAAACAAAGAGAGAAAGAAGCAAACCATGAGAGGGTAGGAGCCTCCAAGCTTGCTAATCTTCCATCATATCATCACTACTATCATCACCTTCCTCATTAGAAGTGGTCTCATTGCCACTTCCCTCTTCACTTGCTTTCTCACCTTCTTCTTCACCTTGCTCATCATCTTGCTCACCATCCTCTTCTCCTTCTTCACTTGCTTCCTCATCAATGTTATCATCAACCTCTTCATTACCGACAACCTCATTGTCACCCGAAACAACCCTAGATGCACTCGGAAATAGGACTTCTCTATCCGCCCAACTAGGCAAAGGACATGAAGGATCAAGTAGTCCTTGCCTAGCTAAGTGTAGGAGGGGTGGATATTGAGCCAAGTAAGCATTTTTCCGATCCTCAAAGGCTTGCTTGTGCATTGCTTGCATGAGAAGAGTCAAATAATCATTTCTTACTTCAACGCCATCGGGCTTGAACTCTTGGTACTCGAAAGGGTAGGGTGGTGTGACAATGGAAGAGGAGGGTATTTCAAGTTCACCCTCTTGTTGTCGGATAATATACTCGGCCTCTTTTGAAAGGGGAAGTAGATAATTGGTCCGGTGGACGCTTAGACGACAAATCTTTGAAGGCAAAGTAAACGATCTAGCCTCACTAGTGAGCCATCCATACTCGGTGTCAAGAGGGTTATGGGAAACCCACTTGTACTTGTGTATCATAGTATGCATATCAACAAGATGACCACCCTCTTTCGCTTCATACTTGTTATCTTTGTTGAAGTTAGGATCAAAGTATTTAGCTAGGATAGTGACTAGGCCGCCATTCACAATAACGGTAGTGCCTTTCTTCCCACAATCAATGTTGAGCCATCTATCCACCAAAAGCCTTAGAGAGTTGAAAGGCTTGGTGTGTACTCTTCCAATGTTCAAAGCCGATTCAAGAAGAACAAAATCAAGTTTGGTGAAATGGTTGGTATCTTTCCTTACAATGATGGTGTTTCCTATGACCTTGTGCCATACTCTTATGCCCGGATGGTGGACTAAAAGAGCACGACTCGCATGAAAGTCCTCAAATTTCCTTCCGGAAATTGCCTCCCAAAGAGGGTCGGGGTCATACTTTCCAACATTCTTAAAATAACTCGGTTCATCACTAAGACCCAAAATTTCACCCATTTCCCTAAAGGAGATGCATCTACTAACATTAGCTATACGAAACTCGAGGTTCTCCCTAGACTCAACCTTGTTGACTTTCAAAGAACTCAAAAATTCCAAGGTAAGGGAGGGGTATGTCAATTCTTTTGACTCAAATAATTTCTTTAACCCCATGGCTTTAAAGAAAACTCTAGTTTGCTCAAGGAGACCCAACTTATCTAAGGTATCTTCACAAATAAACTTGGTGGATTTAAATGATTTCCTAGCAAACTTTGCAAAAGTATCCCTATGGGTCTTGGAAATAAAAGTTACCTCCGGATAGTGCAAAAGTTGATCAATTTCCGGAGTAGTAGATGTTGTTGCTCCCATAGAAGGTTGTTGTTGTTGTTGCACTTCCAAGTTTGGGTTTGCTACCACCATAGCTAATGCTTTCTTTGCTTGAAGAGTCTTTTGCCTTAATGAAAGTGTCTTTGCCTTTGGTGCCTTTGCCTTTGTTGCCTTTGTTGCTCCCTTAGTCCTTGCCATTGATGAATTAACCAAGAAAAGAGTGAAAAATCTTCAATTTGTAGTGTACCCAAATCGATTCAAAGGTGAAAGGCTTTGCCTTTATGAATTCAAAAATCGACTCAAAGGTTGAAGATTTTGTGCTTGGTTTTGATTTTTATTGAAAAAGGAAGGATTGATTTGTTGTTAAAAAGATGTTTTGATTTGATTTTGGTGAATGTAGTTGAGGAATTTTGTTTTTGTGATGGAGAAGGTGAGGGTTTTGATGTTTATGAGTAGTGTTATGAATGAAGGAATGAAGAAATGAAGGTGGGAGGGGTTTTATAAAGCCCGAAAAATTCGAACAGCAGGGGCAATCCGTGCGGTTTCTGCTCGAGACGGGCGGATTCTGCCTTTTCTGGGTTGGGAAAAACTCGCCTAAAGACGGGCGTCTTTCAGTGAAGACGCTCGGATTCGCTGAAACGGGACGGGTGGATTCTTCAGAAGACGGACGGATTCTTATGCAGCAATTTTTCTTGTTTTCCTCAGCCAAGAAGACGGGCGTCTTCCCTTCAAGACGGGCGGATTTTCAGAGACGGGCGGATTTGAATTCAGGACGCCCGGATTCTCTTACAGTCAAAAATATTTCAAAAGTTCAGCTCAGAGGGACGTGCGTCTTCTACCCAACACGTCCGGATTACCTGAAGACGGGCGGATTCTCCTGAATCCGCTCGGATTCGACCCCTTTGTACCCGGATTCAGTTCCATCCGTGTACAATGCGTATCCCTTGTCATTCTTCCATTCTTCTTCATATCTTGTGTTCTTCATTGTGGGGGCACTACTAAGGCATGGATAGCCTAGGCAATTACCATCCCCACACTAAGCTAAAGCACTACACATCAATTAAAATCATTAGTCCCTCCCTCACTTCTCTCAAACGTGACAATTATCTTGATCAAAGTATAAAAATCCAAAGATGACAAAAATGCAATATAAGAATTGAAATGCGAGTTAGGGAGTTAGAAATATTTACAAATGGTGGTTTAGGGAGGACTCCACCAAACTCTCATTCTTGATGAGATGTCAAGGGGGCATGTCCAAGGTGTTGTTGATGTTGCTCAACACCTTGAAGAAATAATCAAAAGCTTGTTCATTATCGTTATAAAGCTCTTCAATAGACCTTGGCCCTTGTTGTCGGTCTTGGTCGATGGCATTACCAATGTAGGGATTAAAAATCCCTTCAAATTCATCGTCGCAAAGACCACAAACTTCATTAAGTTGATCATTGAAAATCTCTTGATTTGATGGAGACAACTCTCCCAATTTCTTGTCTTGGCCAATGAGGCCATCCTCTTCTTCTTTGCTTGATTTTGATGAGCTTTGCAAGCTCTCCTTGTCACAATTCACTTGCTCTTTGAATGGAGCATCTTCAATTTTCTTTTTCCATTGGAGTTCCGGCTTCTTCCTATCATTCTTCCGGCTATAATGATCAATCATGAAACACGGTTCATGCAAACGAGGAGCTCTCATAGTCTTGTCAAGATTAAAGGTTATGCTTTCATCTCCCACT
This sequence comes from Silene latifolia, assembly GCF_048544455.1. Taxonomy (NCBI): domain Eukaryota; kingdom Viridiplantae; phylum Streptophyta; class Magnoliopsida; order Caryophyllales; family Caryophyllaceae; genus Silene; species Silene latifolia. Next base: position 77,155,447 of record NC_133530.1, on the reverse strand, counting down.
TCTAGAGTGAGCTCTCCATGTTTCACATCAATCACCGCACCTGCGGTGTGTAAGAAAGGTCTTCCTCCATATCAACAATGACAAAGTCCACCGGGATGAAAAACTTCCCAATTCGTACGGGAACATCTTCCCATATCCCTAATGGTGTCTTCGTCGATCTATCGGCCATTTGGAGTGTGATATTGGTGCATTTAAGCTCTCCCATCCCCAACCTTTTACTCACCGAGTACGGCATAACACTCACACTTGCCCCTAGATCACATAAGGCTTTGTTGATCGTGGTGTCGCCAATGGTACACGGTATTGAGAAGCTTCCCGGATCCTTTAGCTTTGGAGGTGAACTCCCTTGAAGTATTGCACTACTCACCTTAGTAAAGGCGATAGTCTCAAGTTTCCGGATTGACTTCTTCTTTGTGAGGATGTCTTTCATGTATTTCGCATAGGCCGGCACGTGATTGATTAATTCCGTGAAAGGAATCGAGACTTCCAAATTCTTCACAATTTCCATAAACTTTCCAAGTTGGTCATCAAATTTGGGTTTGGCTTGACGACTTGGAAAAGGAAGTCTAATCACAATGGGATCCTTCTCCTTGACCTTGTCTTCATTTTTCTTTGAAATTTCTTCTTTTGATGATTCTCCAACCTTGGAGTTTTGCACAATTTCTTCCTTATCACTAGCTTCCACAACTTCATCCTCAACTTGCTTCTTCGGTGCTTCATACCTTGTACCACTTCTCAAGTGAATGGCACTAACCGTTTCATGTCTTGGGGGATTACTTTGAGGTGGTAATTGCCCCTTTTGTCTTTGTGAGCTTGAAGATGCTAGTTGAGTCAATTGGGTTTCCAACATCTTGGTGTGAGCTAGGATGTTGTTGATGGTGGTTTCCTTTGCTTGACTATCTTTTTGCATTTGAGTGAAAAATTCTTGTTGATTCTTTTGCATTTGGAGGACCGCTTTTTGAACATCAAAACCTTGGTCATTTTGGTGATTGTATGGATTTTGATGTGGTAACCTCGGTTTTGGTTGTAAAAGGGTCTTTGATTTTGGTTTCTCATGGGAGGTGGGGTGTATGTTGTTTGAGGGTTTTGAACATTTTGGCTTTTGTATGAGAGATTTGGATGGAATTTGGTGTTTTCATTGTAATAGTTGGAATAAGGGGTACCACTCTTGTATGCTTGGAAAGCATTCACTTGTTCATTTGTTCCCCTACATTCACTTTGGTCATGTCCCAAAGTTCCACAATTCTCACATATCCCACTTGGGATTGATGAAGATGCCGTCATGGCATTAACATGATGCTTTGGTGATTTTGAGACTTCTTCAAGTCTAGCCATAGCTTTTTCAAACTTCAAATTGATTGTGTCAATGTGAGCACTAAGTTGAGCACCCAATTGAGTAACGGAGTCCACTTCATGATTTCCTCCTCTAGTAGCCTTGCGAGGCCTACTATATTGTGAGTTATGGACCGCCATTTCCTCAATTTTGTTCCATGTTTGATTGTCATCAACTTCGGTGAACATTCCATTTGATCCCATGTTGAGAATGTTCCTTGAATCTTCATATAAACCGTTCCAAAATTGTTGTACCAAGAACCATTCGCTAAGTCCATGGTGAGGACATGAGCGACAAATTCCCTTGAACCGCTCCCAAGCTTCATACAAAGATTCTTCATCCCTTTGCTTAAAACCCGTAATTTGAGCTCTTAGCATGTTAGTCTTTTCCGATGGATAGAATTTTTTGTAGAAAGCTAGAGCCAACTTCTTCCAAGAATCAATTCCGAGAGTGGCCTTATCAAGGCCCTTCAACCATTGTTTGGCGGTGCCAATTAGAGAAAAAGGAAATAAGACCCATCGAATTTGGTCTTGAGTTACACCGGTTTGAGAGATCGCATCACAATAGTCACAAAAGGTTTCCATATGAGAATGAGGGTCTTCACTAGGCATCCCCCCAAATCGGCTCCTTTCGACTAATTGGATAAAGGCGGATTTGGCAATAAAATTTCCGGTTAGATGTTGTGGTGTGGGAGTAACATTGGGTAGGTTCTCCTCGGTGGGTACGGAATGTGATGAAAACTTAGGCATTGTAGGTTGATTTTGGGTGGTATTTTGTAATGGGTTCTCCTCACCTTCTCTTGCAAAAGGGTTGATGAACTCAATAGTTGGTTGAATATCTACAACCTCACCAATACCTCTCAAATTCCTCCTAGCAAGTCTCCTATTGGTTGTCAAAGTTCTTTCAATTTCACGATCAAAAGGTAACAAGTCACCTTGTGACCTTCTAGACATGCAAAATATCAAACAACTTGAAAACAATTAGAATAAACCTTGAGGAGTTTTACTTCCCCAAGGCAAAGAAAGACACAACTAATAACAATATAAGAAAATCTAAATCAAGATAACACCGTCCCCGACAACGGCGCCATTTTTGATCGGTCCGTTTCGTGTTCACAAATAAATAAGTATGGTCGTTGGGTCACATCCGAATCAAAACACAATTTATAGTTTCACAAACAACTCTACAATTAGTAAAGAGGCAAGTAAAGGTCGGATCCCAAAGGACGGGAATTGAGATGAGATTTCTATTGAAACTAGTGGTGTCTTAGGGGTGTCACAATTTGGGTTGATGTAGAAGGTCACTAACTAAAATAGCAATGAAAATAAACAAGCAAGATGAATTAAAAGGGTTGTAAACAATTGATAGAAAGCACTAGGGTGTTATGGGGTCATAGGGGAATCATGGGATTGATCATACAAACATGTTCTCAAATTATAAGCAAGCAATTATTATTGTGATGGATTGAGTTGGGTTATATCTTACAATCCTAGGAAAGTTTGGGTCCCGGAGCCGAATCGATTAGATTGTACAACACCTACAAGTCGACTTAATTTTCCCTACTCAACAACATGCATGGTCTAATGAGACTCGAGTTGGTTTATGTCTTACAAGTCTCATTGAAAAGATAGGTGATGGGTAAAAAATGCAAGGATTCATAGGCTCACATTTCATCAAACATAACATGTGCATGAGTTGAGATCAAAACAAGCAAGCAAATAAACCATGAAAGCATATTAATTTAAGCATGAATCATTCCCCATGTTGGTTTCCCCTAATTACCCATTAACCCTAGCTAAGAGACTACTCGCTCATTATCATGTTGATCATGCTAGCAAGGTTGTCAATCATACCAACAAAATGAAACATGATGAACAAATGAAAGTAATTAGCAATAATTAAAAAGGGATTAAGAGAATTATACCTACTAATGATCCAATAATAAAGCAAAGATAAAAGAAGTACTTGATGCTTGATTGAGAGGTTGTCAATCTCCCAATAATAACCCAAATAATCTTCAATTACCCAAAATAAAGGATGAACAAAAGAGAGATTAAGGAAATAAAACTTGTATTAAAACTTGATTAATTGTTGATTACAAAACTAAAGAGAGATTTGATTGATATTAACTACTCTAAGAATTGATAAGAAGAACATGCTCTTCTAATTAGACTAATGGGGTATTTATAGTTGAAATTAGGGGGATGCATTAGGGTTAACTAAGGGCTAAACTAGTAATTACACTTTTTAGATTGAGCAGGGAGGAGCCGGTATTTTTCGAAGGAAGGGCTTCTTTCTTTGTAGCTTGGAGAAGACGAAATTGCGCTGTACAGGAATCCGTGCGTTTTGGAGTCGGGACGGGCGGATTCTGGAGGTGGAACACGGGCGGCTTCAGGTGAATCCGGGCGGATTCTGGTGGCTGCCAATCCGAGCATCTTGGGTTGAAACCGCACGGATTGTGCATGTGGAGGACGGCCGGATTGTAGACAATCCGCACGGATTGTTCCTCAGCAACATTTCTTCTTCTTTTCTTCATAAATTCCTTGGGGATTTCCTTGGGGACTCAAGGATCCTTTCTCAACATTGCTCATCTACTATAATATGTATAAAGGCCTTCTAATCTTGTCTCTCCTTGATGCTTGGTCATTGGATTCGATCAATTTAGTCTCGTTTTGCCATGAAAATGCAAGATTCTTACTCCTTTCCTACCAAGGGATCGAAATCTCAAAGAATATGCAAAACAAAGAACTAAAGATAATAAATGACCCAAATATGCACTAAAAAGCATGGGAACAAGGCTAATTCAGGGGCTAAATATGCGCTAATTATGGTCACATCAATACTCTTACAAGCATATACAAAACCCTAATCCAAAACCATCCAATTCATCAACATAACACTAAGTTACTCAAACCAAATGTCAATTAAACCCTAAATTACACAAAACCCTAACACAATGAATCAATCAATTATCATCATCTTTAGTCGAAACACCGTATTTCTCCTGCAATTTAGTAATCTCCTCTTACTTCTTCTTGTGATGAAACTTCTTATTCATCTTAGTAGGCTGATAATACAACACAATCAGATACCGATTTGCGACATTAAAACCCGACAAATGATCAACAGCGGTTTTCTCATCGTCGATGACGATGAAACAACGATTGAACAATATACAAACACTTGCGATGATGATGAAAAAACGATCGAAAGCAAGAAAAAACACAAGCGTACATTAGGTTTTGATTAATTACATACCTATTTAGCTGATGACGATGATGATCAACGAGAGTCCCGATTCACTGATTTGCAATTGTTGGAGATGAATAGTAGGACGATTGAATAGTAATGAATTAGGGTTTGATTAATTAATTACGATTTCTGAGGGAAATTGAGTGAAAAGTATCGAGGAGAAATTGATAGCTGAACAAAGGCGGTTTGATATTTTGGGGAAAATCAAAATATTTGGGAAAGGATTAGCGAGAGAATGAAACCTATTGATCGTCAATGATTTTTAATAAAAAAATTATTATTATATTAATAAAATAGTATATGAGGGAAAATTGGGTCGACGCCTTTAAAAGCGTCGACCATAAAGCGTCGGGAAGGTAAGGGGTTTGTAGTAGTGGGTATGGCCACCTCTCTAATCTTCACCTGATGGTACCCCGACCTCAAATCAATCTTGGAAAAGACTGATGCACCACTCTACTGATCAAACAGGTCATCTATCATTGGCAAAGGATACTTGTTCTTTACTGTCACTCGGTTCAGCTCCCTGTAGTCTATGCATAACCTCAAAATCCCATCTTTCTTCTTCACAAAAAGAACTGGTGCACCCCACGGTGATACACTAGGTCTAATGTATCCCTTCTCTATCAGATCATCTAACTGCTTCCTGAGCTCCTCCATCTCCTTAGGACTCATCCGGTACGGTGCCTTAGAGATTGGCCCCGTCCCCGGTTTCAACTCAACCGTGAAATCTATCTCCCTCTTCGGTGGCAACCCCGGAATCTCCTCTGGAAAAACATCTGCAAACTCACCCACCACCGTATCGATCAATCGTCGGACTCTCTATCCGGTCATCTCTCACATGGCACAAGATCAAAGGGCATCCCTTCCTCAGATAAGACTTCAAGGTAACAGCTGGAATCAACTTAACTTTGGGTTTGACCACAAACCCACGATAAGACACACTAACGCCCTTAGGACCTCTCAAAGACACTTTCTTTTGATGACAGTCTATCTTAGCTTTATACTTTCCCAACCAATCCATCCCGACTATCATCTCAAAACCGTCAAAAGGAAACTCTAGCAAGTCTACAGGTAGATCAACTTGCCCAACTATCATAGGTACATCCCTATACAGCCTCCCACATGATACAGACTCACCCGAAGGTATAAAAACTTTCTCACTTACAGACTCATATACCCTCAAACCCAACCGTTTAACATGACTCGAAGATACAAACGACTGAGACGCCCCCGAATCAAACAAAACAAAGGTATGAATACCGTTAACAAGAAAAGTACCGGTGATAACATGTGCATCATCCTCACCGCTTTCTTGTCCATCATGAACAGACTTTCCATCGGTCTTCCGTCCACCTCCCGGACAAGATCTTGGGCGATGTGGTCGGTTTAGCACCCGACCCCTGATTGTTGTTGTTGTTCGTAGCTGGTTTCTGATAGGAATTACCGCCGTTGCGGTTACTTCCACCCTGGTAGCTCTAACTTCCCCGGTTAGACCATGACCCACCGTGATGCATTTACTCGCATAACTCGTGCCTGGTCCTGCGAATAGCTCCCCTGAGCCGGTCTCTGAAAAGCTCCAGGTGCACTCGTACACTCATGTCTCTTGTGGCCTACACCGCCACAGCCATAGCAGGTCATCCCCCAACTACCACTACCACTCATACGGCCACGCCCAAAGGAAGCCCCAAGATCAACGACCCGGAAGAAAACGCTCTAGCTGATTGTGGTTGCCTTTCTTGTGACTGGATTGGCCACCACCCTCACTCTCCGCCTTTCTTTTCTCAACTACTCTCTCCTGAGCCATCTCCACCAACCTCTTAGCTCTACCAGCCCTCTCATAAGCTTCCTTAACATCGGTAAGGACTCCCACGGGTAGCTTATCCATGAACTTAGGGGTCAACCCCCTCTCAAACCTCAGCGCTAGGTTCTCCTCACTCAAACCCATGTCCTCAGCATACCTAGACTTCTCATTAAACTGCTTGTAGTACTCAGCCACTGACATATCAGATGTCATCCTAAACCCATCAAACTCCTCCCTCAGCTTACTTCTCACATGCTCAGGTACAAACTCTTTTCTCATAGCCCTCCGAAACTCATCCCAAGGTATAGCAGGTAAGCCCTGCTTCGTATACATCTCCCTAGTACTCACCTTCACCTTGTCCCACCACTCACCAGCTGCTTCCCTCAAGTAGAACGCAGCTTGTTCCACTCTCATCTCATCAGGACAGTGTACCAGGTCTAGTATGTTCTCCATCTCACGATGCCAGTTGTCAATAAGATTTGGTTCCCCGGTCCCCTTGTACTCTTTTGGGTTAAACCTCGCTATATAAAGGCTGATCTTGGAGTGGTCAAACTCCTTTTCCAATCCCACTCTCTTTAGGGCCTCAGTAAGAGCATCCTGATGCTCCAACATCTTAACGACATCATCGATGTTCATGCTCTCAGCTCTCGCATACAAGGCGTTTCTCTTGGGCGGCATCTTGAAACTATATAAGAAAGGGTAGATATAAACATATGCACTATAACCCCAAAACACGAAAACAGACTGCCCAGAACATACTCGATCGAGTGCCTAAACCTACTCGATCGAGTAGAGGCTACTCGATCGAGTGCCCACTATACTCGATCGAGTGCCCCGACATCAGAGCTAAAACAGACCTTCTGATCTTTAACATACTCGACCGAGTAGCACAGCCACTTGATCGAGTGACCCCCTACTCGATCGAGTGCCCTATGTACTCGATCGAGTGCCCAAAAACATGATTCTGGTTATAAAAACGTCAAATACCCACTCGACCGAGTACCTCTCCTACTCGATCGAGTACCCCCTACTCGATCGAGTCATGCTGACTCGTATATACTACCTGCATGTTATCTCACACATCCCAACATACTATACAACTTTATAAATTCAACATTATAATATAGTTTAACATGCAATTCTACACAACTCTTCATATGATCAACAAAACGACTATTTCATGTTATCAAATGCCACATAATAAACATCCAACATGCTTCTTATTCAAACAAAATATTTATATACTCCACCAACCTTTCATTCACAATTTCAATCTTCTACTTCCAACATCCAACAATTCACAACATATATCGTTACATTACATACAAACTAGCAAACATCACATACGACCTTGACATATACCCCTCATGTGACCGGTTCAAAATCGTAGGGCAAGTTCGCGACTTTAGGACGTCTCCCAAGCCTTTGCATTAGCTCCTACAACCTTTACCCCGGGTTTATTTTAATTGACTCCCTATATTCATTAGATTCATTGGTTACAGGTTTCAGGATCGTCGCTCTGATACCATTTTGTAACACCCCCATACTCCAAGTGCCTTACCAGGACCACTCAGGTATAAGGATGCTACCATCTCGGTTGCCCGAGGCAATGATAATCATAAGACAATAACGAAACAGTATTTAAATAGTATAAGTTTAGCGAATAAGATACAATCTAAAACCAAATACCAAAATACGGTTACATGTTCTCAAAACCAACTGTCTACTCAACTAACTGAAATGTTTAAAGAACTACTAAGGCTACAGCGGAAGACTCTATCATCTGAAAGTGGCACATCCCAGCTATCCCATGTAACTCGACTCATACCTGTTCAACAACTGCTCACCATCCCCGAATGGATCACCACAACGACGAGGTTTTTCAGTTTTTGGATCTAATCAGTTTTAAAACATTAAACGGGGTCAGTACTAATCACACAATTTATATAAACCAACAACACAGTAAACAAACAGCTCAAGCACCACAGATATACTCCGAACTCCAATCCCAACTCCACAATCCTGACTACACACTAAAGTGTGTAGCCCTGCCAGAGTGCCCATCACAACAGGTCACTCCACGCCGCCAGTGGGGGGGCCGCAGCCGTACCCACCAAATCCCCGCTCATCTCCGTCGAGCGATAAACCCAAATTCCTTAATGTGCACATCCCTCATGTGGCGGGTTCTACAGGAGGCGAATAATGGGCGTGAAGCCACTCCCGCAAGTGACTCCACTTAGCCAGGGACGCGCCCCGAAGAACACAGACAGATACAATCAATCACAACTACTATCAACAACCAAATCCAACAATCGTCACAATACGAGTATGTTATTATTCAACAATCACAAACACCAACAACACATTATGGGACTAATACTGAGTAGGGAAACCCTACCTGGAAAGCAACACAGTCAGACGATCTCACAGCTGATATCAAAAGGCTTCTTCTACGAATCCTCCTCCTAACATACAATTATATAATCACTACCAATCAAGAAATACAACAAAACCCCCAAATCCCCAAATTAGGGTTTAACTAACTTTAACGAAATAATATAAAAACAGTACGTGGATCTTACCCTCGACGCAAGGATTACAACGGTATAAAGAAAGGTGAAATCCGACCTTCCAAGCTCCGGGATTTGCCAATAATGCGATTGATGCGAAGAACGTAGTTTGTTTTCTCTTTTGAAAGCAATTAGGTTTGTAAAAGTGTTTAAAGAAAGTGACGGAAGTAATTATATACTAAATCGCATTATTAACAAAACCCGACAAATCATCCCCCCGTAAACCGGCTACTCGATCGTGTAGCTGAGATACTCGATCGAGTGCCCCCTACTCGATCGAGTATCAAGGTTACTAGATCGAGTACCCAACAGGTCAGAAACTATTTTTAAAACTCAACACACCCTTACTCGACAGAGTAAGACCCACTCGATAGAGTACCCAGAGACTCATAAAACCGTAGTATTATAGTATGTGAGTGACCCGTCACATGTGTTAGAGGCAGAGAGCATAGAGCTAGATGAGTCCTTGTCTTATCTTGAGGTGCCTAAGCAGATTCTTGACCGGAAGGTTAGGAAAACTAGGAGTGGTGAGACAGTTTTGCTTAAGATTCTTTGGTCTAATCATGAGGTAGAGGAAGCTACATGGGAGGCAGAAGAGGCCATGAAAGAGCGATACCCTTTCCTTTTTTATCAGGTATGTATGGTTACGGGGACGTAACCTTGTTTCTTTTAGGGGGGTAGGAGATGATCGCAAGAGTTTTTACACCCTTTTTGGTGTTGTGTCGGTATGTCTTGTAGTGGTTTGAGTCGGGTTGAGTTTGGTTGGTAGCATGTTTTTATGTTGAGTTTTATGTTGGTTGTTGTGTCGGGAGTGTGGTGGTATGTTTTTGTTTTGTTATGGTTTGAACTTCGGGGACGAAGTTCTTTTTAAGGAGCGAAGACTGTAATACAACGGTTTTATGAGTCTCTGGGTACTCTATCGAGTGGGCCTTAGTCTGTTGAGTAAGGGTGTTTTGGTTTTTAAAACAGTTTCTGTTTGTAGGGTACTCGATCGAGTAGCCTTGGTACTCGATCGAGTAGGGGGCACTCGATCGAGTATGTTGGGCACTCGATCGAGTGGCTCGGTTTATGGGTAATGTTTTGTCGGGTTTTGTTAATAATGCGAATAGATATATATATATAACTTTTCGTCATCATCATTAAACACCTTTGTTAAACCTAATCACTTCAAAAGAGATTTCAAACTACGTTTTCCGCATCTTTCGCATTATTGACAAATCCCGGAGCTTGAGAGGTCGGAATTCATCATCCTTTACATTCTTGTGATCCTTGCGTCGAGGGTAAGATCTACGTACCGATTTTATAGTATTTTATTAAGTTTGTTTAAACCCTAATTTGGGGGTTTGGGGGTTTTGTGGCCTTTTATGATTGTTAGTAATTGTATGATCATATGTTAGGAGAAGGATTCGTAGAGGAGGCTTTTGGATAACAGCTGTTGAGATCGTCTGATTGTATTGCATTCCAGGTAGGGTTTCCCTACTCAGTATTAATCCCATGATGTGTTGGTTGTGCTTTGTGATTGTTGAGTTTTATCGTATGAGTATTGTGACAGTTGTTGGGTTTCATTGCTGATTAGTAGTGTGATTGTTTGTATCTGTCTGTGTTCTTCGGGGTGCGTCCCTGGCTGAGTGGAGTCACTTGCGGGAGTGACTTCACGCCCATGATTTGCCTTCTGTGGAACCCGCCACAGAAGGGATGTTCACATTAATGGATTTGGGTTTATCGCTCGACGGAGATGAGCGGGGCTTAGGTGGGAACGGCTGCGGTCCCCCACTGGCGGCGAGGAGTAACCTGTTGCGATGGGTGCTCTGGCAGGGCTACACACTTTAGTGTGTATTCAGTATTGTGGAGTTGGTGATGGAGTTCGGGGTGTATCTGTGACGATTGAGCTGTGTTGTGTGTTGTTTGTTGAGTTATATAAATTGTGTGATTAGTACTGACTCCGTTTAATTGTTTTCAAAACTGTGGTGATCCATTCGGGGATGGTGAGCAGTTGTTGAGCAGGTATGAGTCGAGATACATGGGATAGCTGGGATGTGTCGCCACCAGATGATAGAGTCTTCCGCTGTAGTTTTGATAGTTTTTAGACAGTTGTTTTGAGATTATGTAAACCGTATTTTGGCAGTTGGTTTTGGATTGTATTTACTCACTTAAACTTTATACGATTTAAACGTTGTTTCTTTATTGTCTTTTGATTATCATTGCCTCGGGAAACCGAGATGGTGACAGCTTTATACCTGAGTGGTCCTGGTAAGGCACTTGGAGTATGGGGGTGTCACAGATGACTTTAAAGTTATAATTTTGATGAATATAGTTTGGTGGGTGATTTAGATTTTGTGTTCTAATTGGTGGGTTGTTATTGATATTAGGATACCCGTAAGTGGAGATGATGGTTTTGGCTCCCCTCTACGGTGAATTTATGTTTTTTGTTTTTACATGTTGTTGGTGCTCTCTAAATTACGCTATATAAATTTTGGATTGTTCGTATGTCACTGGAGTTTATATATTGTCTTCTGTAGTTTGCATGGTCTGGAGTAGGGTTGGAAGGTACAAACTTTAGAATAGAGAACTCTTATTGCTGGATCGCTATGATTTAGTAACCCAGAATTTACGCGAGAGGGTCTTACACTCAAACATGTGAGACCACCCCATTAATCCTATATTTGAATAAGGTACCTACATAAGGATTAGTTGTTCTCACGTGCGAGAGTGTCTCGCTTAAGAGTCAAAGAATGTCATATTGTCCTCGAGTTTCTCTCGGAAAGTGTTGTAGCATTGATATGTAGAGTCAGTTTAAGATGACAACAACACCCATCACATACATGTTAAAAATGATAGTTGTTGTTGGTCTTCTGTGGAAGATATTGCACGTCGTTCAATGTCATTCAGATTTAAGGAGAGGGTGATTTTGGCTTATACTTGTAAGTGAAAAGTTGGAAATACTTATTTTTGACATCGTATATTATACGAGTATATGACACTTTGAGGGGGTTATGACTTATGACGTAACTTAATTCTTGTTTCAGGTACTATTATATTCCATGTACGGACATGTACAACAACTAGCAGAAGCGATTCAGAAAGGAGCCGCTTCTATGGCTTTGTGGAGGGCGTTGAGGCTAAACTCTGGCAGGTAAACATTAGCTTTTACCCGTACTATTTACTAAAAGATACTCGTAACTTTTATTTACTTTTTTTTACATCCAACCGCTTACTAATATTTCTGTAAGGCAACCTTACATTAACGTTATTGTGCAACTACACAATATGTGACCATATTAGTTTTCTTAATGCCTGATTTTACAAGATCTAGTTTCCAAACCGACGTAGAACACTTAATTCTCACAGAAAATATAATATGATGTATACAATGCAAGTACCTGAGATTTTTTTGGATGAGGTGCTTGGTAAGATGAGTGTACCACTAAATGGAAATGTCCCCTTCAAAACCCCAAATGAGCTTGTCGACGCCGATGGATTTATTTTCGGCTTTCCCACAAGATTCGGAATGCTGGCTGCTCAGTTCAAGGCTTTTCTGGATGCTACTGGTGGACTGTGGAGAACTCAGCAGCTTGCAGGAAAGCCTGCATGTCTGTTCTTTAGGACTGGATCTCAAGGTGGCAGACACGAGAGCACAGCACAAGTAATCAAAGTTATATGCGTACTTTTTTTTTTCTCTGCTTTCGGACTGTCGTTCCGAGTTACTTAATTCTCTATGATGCTCCTTACAGTTTGACTGCCGTCACCTAACTGACTCACCATGGAATAATCTTCGTTCCAATCAGGTACACATTTGGAGCCGGAATGTTCGAGATAGAGAATGTAAAAGGTGGGAAGCCCATGTGGTGCTGGAACTTAAGTAGGAGATGGTTCGAGACAACCGACTGAGCTGGAGTTGCAGCAGGATTTTCACCAGGGTAAGTACATAGTCACTATCATAATTAAGTTTAAAGGAATAAAGTAGTTACTAAACTTATAACTCTCAAAGTCATAGATGAATTGTGGAGCATACACATTAGATACACATTAGATAATTACCAGCCTTCTTATTATTACGCCATTTATTTGCCTTTTTCAAATTTGCCAAAGGTTGGTTCATTACATTTTGTAGCACTCATGTATTTAAAGAGCTTAACCAAATATGCTTTGATTTTTAAAGGAGTAGATGTTGAATGCAAGAGAGACACCTGCATCACCGATACAGATGTGAATGCGCTTTAGCCATCGACGTCGCCTTCCGCGGTTTTATTTCTGAAGTTTTTCCAAGGCGTGTGTCATTGTGACATGAGACCTATATCTGTCCTCGGCGCTTGTGCAGTCGTTTTGGTGTTGTATTCTCTGTCTTTTAGTCTGTTTGAAAAAAAACGTCATACGCCTTTGTGCTAGTGTAACTCTACCTTCTTTTTATTAAAGTTAGCCATTCACTTGTGAATCATTATTTTTGGAGGTTGATTTATATCGACGGCGTTTTAGTAAATATCGACGACGTTTTTCATAAAAAAGACAATAACTGCCCTTTTGACTTTCTCTCTCTAAAAAAATTTCCTCTCAAATTCAACTAAATTAAAAAAAAAACCAACAACAACAATTAACAATATGACGGATCCCGACTCACCGGTACGTAAACAACTTAATCACTTCAATATTTGTTTAATTTTCAATTTTTTTTGCGCATCGTTAATTCTATTATTCGATAGTTGATTTACTTCACGTATTAACTTAGTAGTAGCGAAATTTTGATTTTTGTACGTAAATCTGAAAATTGTCCCCCGAAAGTTGAACCATGGACCAAAGTTGGAAACCAACGTTCAAACCATGGTCCAAACGGTGGAAATGCACGTTTGCCATGGACCAAACAATGGAATTCCACGTTTGCCATGGACCAAACGATGGATTTCCACGTTTGCCATGGTCCAAACGTTGGAATCCATTGTTTGGCCATGGTTGAACGTTGGAAATCAATGTTTGGCCATGGCTGAACGTTGATTTTCAATGTTTGGCCATGGTTGAAAGTTGGTTTTCCTTGTTTGGCCATGGTCGATCGTTGGAAAGTAATGTTTGGCCACGGTCGATTGTTGAGTCTCGTGTCTTAGGCATGAATTACTCATTTTATCTTGTTTTCCTTTTGTTTTACGCAATTTATTTAGGTTATGAGTGTTTATTATTGTCTTACTATAGTCTGTATTGCTTGTAACAGGATTTGTGGGAGACTTTTGGCGAGAATTCAATTGATTACAACTCGTTGTTCGAGACTACTATAGATTTCAAAATGCGTGACGATGCTTTTAGTTGGGCTAATAAAGTCGCATTCGAGAATGGGTTTGCTTTGGTTAAAGCTAATAACGAAGCTAAAAATAGAAAAAAGAACGGGTTATTGCCAAGTTATTTTCGATGTAAAAGACATGGGTTACCAAAACAATCGGATGATCTTGAAAAACGAAGGAGGTCGCAGAAGTGTTCATGCAAGTTTCGTATTCGTGCCGTTCAAAATTTCGTGTCTAAAAATGATCAAGTGACGATAGTGTGGAACATTATAACCTCCGAGGGTGGTGGACTACATAACCACAATGTAACCGTTTATAAGGACGGGGATCGGTACTTTGCGGGATTGGACGCGGAAGATAAGGCATATGTTAGGCAACAAACAATGGTCGGCGTTCTACCGAGAGATATTAAAAATGGTCTTCATTTGAAAACCATCGAAAAACCTCAACCGTCAAGCACCCAACTATATAATGAAACGAGGAAAATTAGGAAAGAAGTTAAGGGTAAAAGAAACACCGCTCAGCAAATGTTGGCACTAGCGGTAGAAGCGAAATACGTCCATTGGCATGAGATTGATTCCGAGTCAAAAGAGTTGACTCACATTTTCATGGCACATCCTGATTCTTTGAAGTTGTTCTGGGCTTATCCTTACGTGGTTATCATGGATTCGACTTATAAAACAACACTTACAAGAATCCACTCATTGAGATGGTTGGTGTCACACCCACTGGATCGTCCTTATTAATTGCAAGTTCGATGATTCCTACCGAGTCTGAGGAGAATTAAAAGTGGCTGTTGAAGACGTTAGCTGACATTTTAGATGTCACCGGATCGTCCCCTTCTGTTTTTGTGACCGACCGGGAATTGGGTTTGATCAACGCTCTTGGGGCAGTATTTCCCGGGGTTGATCATTTGTTGTGTCGATGACATGTGAACTGTTGGGAAATGTGTCCTCGACAATAGTGCGATCACATGATTTAAATATCATTATTAAATCTCATACTAAGAATACGTGAGGGATGATTCTTTATATAGTCGACTGACCGTCATTAATCGGTAATGATTGGCTAACTAGAGTTTGACATTACTGTCGTGTGACGGTGGTGGTCAGTTGATCCCTTTAGGTCACACCTATAGGATGAGGCCCAAATAGATATTTAATTAATTGTATGTGATACAGATTAATTAATTCCTTAATTATGGGAGTGCAATTTTACGTCTTATTGTAATGTGATTAAATAAGATTTAGGGATATTCTATATGGTGACCCTAAACTTTTTCATTTTCCACGTGGTAACCCCCCAAATTAGAAAAAAGTTTTTGGTAACCCTGAAGTCCTTTAATTGTAACTAGCGTGACCTTTAACTATGATTCCGTCAATTTACACCGTTAAGTAGATGAGTCATCGACGACATGGCGTTTGTAGCTGATGACTAAGTGGTGACTCACCCTATATACACCAATTACCCACCAAAGTCAGCATTAAAACCCCATCCCTCACTAGTCACGCCCGTTGACCCGTAAACTTCCCATCCCCTCCTAATTAACTTTTATTTTAAGGCAAATTATTGATGGCGGTACCTGAACTCCGGCGAACACCCACCACTGCCGACAACACCAACAATAATAGCCTGTTTCCGGCAACCAGCCTAGTCGCCACGGTCAACCACCTGCACTCTTACTCGAATCCCAATTATAACATGTTTCCCATCTATATGGCGGTTCAGACGCCAGAGATACAACCGACCAACCTCTAGCGACCTCATCTATATGTCTTGTCTCTTTAATTTTGTTCGAAGCCTCATTTTCGATCCTGCGTTCCAAATCTACCACTAGTAGGCGTCAACGTGGTTGGGGAGCTCGCCGGGATTTTCTGAGTGGTTAAGTGAGGTCGTCGGGATTGTTTGAGTGGGGAAACACCAGTCCCACCTTCCAAAACCATTGGGGTGAGGGATGGGGTAGTTGCGGTCGGGTCATCGGGTGGGGTGCTAGTGGGGACGATGGTGCTTTTGGTGTGAGAAGCCGAGGAAAGGGGTCGACGATGGTGGTGGTTGTAGTGGGGGGTTGTAGTTGTGACATCCGAAATAATGGCGTGAGGAGGTGATAGTTGGTGGTTCGAGAAGGGGTTGGTGGTGATGGGTGGTAAAAGGTGGGGTTATTTTTTTTATTTGGGCAATTTCCATGTCATTTGTTTACTCAGCCAAGTCACATGCCACATCAGCTACTTGACGGTTCAAATTGACGGAATTATAATTGAAGGTCACGCAAATTACAATTAAGGGACTTCAGGGTTACCAAAAACTTTTTCTAATTTATAGGGTTATCATGTGGAAAATGAAAAAGTTCAGGGTCACCATATAGAATATCCCATTTTAATTTAGTAATTAAGTGTTAAATTACTAAATTAGTTGAGGTATTATATAAGTTTAGAGGTAAAGGTAATTAGTTATTTAAAGTTACAAGAAGTTGTAATTTTAACTAACTAGTAATTATGGGACCCATTATGTGTTGATATAATGGTAGTATACTACTCAAAAAGTAGAGTGTATATTATATTATTAATTGTAATATTTAAGTGTTAAATGATTACATTAATAATTAATTATGTAAGATAGTTAAACATATGACTTATAAGCATTTGTGGGACAAATGACAAAAGGCAAAAATGGACCAAAATGGCTCCATTATTTCGGTCATATGGAAGAGCAAAAGATGCTCTTTTGTTTTTTGTTGGTTTTGATTAAAGGGTGATAGTGACACTACATACAAGCTTTAATCATACCTATTCTTACATTACACTACCTAGCCTAAACAAAAGAGTAAAGCAAAAGCAAAATCTTTTCCCCACATGCTCCAAGGCCATCGGTTTTAGCTCTTTAAGATGAGCATTTGTTGCTCATTTTTCTTGTTGAAGTTTTGCTTGTTTTTCTCTCTAGTTTTTCCCTCACATGCAATTGCTAAAAACTCTCACAAATACTAATACACATCAATCTATTACTAGAGGTAGTAATACAAGAAATATTAGTATTATTAAGGTTACATTTCTACTACATATCTAGTTAATAGTAGTAGGAATTTTTGGGATTAATCTTGGGTGCAACTTATTGGAGTGTCTTCTATACTTGGAGTCTTAGGAGGATCATCCATCATATTTAGCTCAAGAACAAGTGAAGGAATGTGACCTTACTTGTGCCCACATTTCGAACCATATATCAATGTGAGGAACATTGTTTTTCTTATAAATCTTTCATTTTGTTATGCATGTACTAGATCTAAAGAACATATAATTAACAAGTTAATTTGTTCACTATTAGAGGATTCTAATAATAGGTATATGACCCTAACAAGTGGTATCAGAGCATAAGGATGTTGCATGCATAATCGGTTATTGTTTTTCCGAGTTAAAAGGTTAACATATAAAACTAAAAATTTGTGATTTATAAGTATAAGCCACGAAATCACCATGTATGTTATATATTCTGGTCCTAAAATGTTTTTAGGTCATTTTTATGATTTATGGAAATTTATTGCTCATTTTAATGATTTTTGGTCATTTTATTACATTTTTATGACTAAAATGGGAATTAAAATGCTAAAAATAGTTAAACTAAATTTTTGACCTTGAAAATTTTATATGACCTCACATGCATATTTTACAAGTTGTGTGTAAAAACTCGTATTAATTGGATTAATATTGCATGATTTATGATTTTTATGAGATAAAAATGGATTAATAGAGGTAAAATGGTTAAAAATAGTTAAATTTCGAATTAAGCCATGATTTTTTTAATATGATGTCACATGCATAATTTACAGAGCGTATGTAAATTTCGAGATTAAAATATATCTTTTAGCATGATTTATGGATTTTAGAGTAAAAATGGCATAAATAGTGACTATTTTAGCAAAATTAGCTAAAATGTATTGCATGGCTTGAGAAAATTATTTTAAGTTTCATTAATATCCCACTAATCATATCTAAGGTTGTAAAAATTATTGGAGTAATTTTTTGATACTTTAAATATTTTATGAGATAAAACCGATAAAATGCAACTATATTTTCTCAAAATTAATTCGAAAATTTTAACCATGATTTTTGACACTATAAGTGTCATGGAATTTTTCCAGAATGTTCAAAAATTTAAAATTCAAATTTTGAAATTTTTTTAATTAATTTGGATTTATTTCATTAATATTATGATTTTAAGGTAAAAATGAGCATAAAATTAAATCAAGTTGAATTATTGTCAAAATTTGAGTGATGACTAATTTTTGAGTCCTAAAAAGTGTTAGGATAATTAACTTGAGCTTAGATGTGATTTAAGTGTTAATTAGTGATTTTAAAAGGTTATTATCACGCATTTCCATAAAACCGGGTTATATGTACGACATAAGTTAAATAGGGCGATTTGGCATATCATTTGGCAATGATAGATACATATTATTATGCTATATATTTCAATTGTTGAATGTCTTTTATTTATATAATTTTGAATTATGTAATTTTATCTTAGTATGGCCTTAGTTTAATCAATATTACCCGTAATGAAAGGGAATATTGATTCGGTTGTAATTTAATGTGATCTCGAATCACTTTTATTTTTATTAGTTTTTCCATTTTACAAATGTATAATAGGAATAGCTTTGTATTATAATTATTATTTGTAATTATGGAGCATCTTCAAAGACGGTGCCATTCGGAAAGGTGATCCGACGAAGACGGTGTCTTGGGAAGCGTGCTAATTGAAGGTTCAAGGGACCAAAGGAGTTGGTTTCCGAATATGTAATAGAATATTTGATTTTCTATTTTAGGAAGGCCATACTAGGAATTTCATTTATTGCTTTGCATTTATTTTAATATGTTGCATGCATTGCCAAATCGCCATAACAACACATGCATATCATATCGACTCATCGACCGTGTCAATTATAATTATCGTAGTTCACCGTTTTAGTTCACTTAAAACGTGATAGATAATAAATTGACACGACCTCTCACATATAATAATTGAGATATAGCCTTACCAAATAGTAGAAACCCATGAAGTACCAATTTCATAAGGGAGTTAATCCGGCTTCACCGTAATACAAACCTTGTTACGTTGGCGAAGTGGGGTAGTAAAATGTTATTACATCGAAATTTGGATTGAGCTCAACGGAAGTATTCGTGACCGTAGTCGCATGTGTTCCGGGCTAAAGATGAAAATTAGAGTAATTTTTATCGATCGAGAGTTCTAAAAGTAGAATCGATTAAGGAGTTAATCCACCGAGTTATATTAATAAGGGATGAATCGGCTCACCGTGCCCGTATTATTATGAATTTGGATCTCGGAATCATTTATATTAGTTGGGTGGAGGTCATTATATAAATGTTAAAACTTGTTTAAAAATGTTTACAAGTTTATATTAAAATGACAAATGTTAATATTTCCTTTACCTCCAAATTTGTAGTTGATTTATATCACAATGGATCCGTCACAAGCAACAACACCAATTACCATTGAGTCATGTCACAATTTATTCGACGAAATTTGCTTAACCACCAACTCGATACTACTAGAGAGCTTAATTTTGGGATCGGTTCCGATGGAAATCTCAATTTCATCACTTCCTCCATACCTCCTACTATAACTAGGCCTTATGTGAATGCGTCTCGGGTAGACCATGTCACTAAGTCTATGAGGTCCCTATCTTTGGAAGAGAAGGATGCCGAAGTAAGTGGGAGTTCTAGCAAGCAAGATCTTGCTACAAAAAGGAAATGGTTCAAGAGGAAGGGAAGAAAAGGGAGAAAATTCAACAATGGTAGAGGAGCCAAAGTTGATGATGAATGCCATTATTGTCATGGCATGGGACATTGGATGAGAAATTGCCCCATATATTTGTGAAATATAAGGGATGGACTTGTCATTCCACTTGGTAAAATTCCTACTGAGATTTATGTTATTGATGTAAATTTCACTTCCACGACAACATGGGTACTAGATACTGGTTGTGATTCTCACCTTTGTAATCATTTACAGGGGCTAAGAAACGTGGAAAAGCTTAGCAAAGGCGATGTTGATCTCCGACTTGGGAATGGAGCTAGGGTAGCAGCCGCGTCCATGGGTACTTATTTACTTGTTCTAGCGAATGGTTTTGAATTGTATTTACATAATTGTTTTTATGTACCTACTCTATCTAAGAACAGTATTTCAGTTGCTATGTTAGACATAGATGGCTTTAATTTTGCTATCAAGAACAATTGTTGCACTATTTCTAGAAATGACTTGGTCATAGGCCGAGGTTCATCTATTAATGGTATTTATGTTCTAGAAACATCAAATCCAAGGAATGACATCTATAACATTCAAACCAAGAAACTCAAATCAAGTGATCCAAATGAGTCGTACATTTGGCATTGTCGATTGGGTCATATCAATGAGAATCGCATTAAGAGATTAGTTTCTACTAACGTGATCAAACCATTTGATTTCCAATCTTATGGTATATGCGAATCATGCCTCCTAGGCAAAATGACTCGTAGTCCTTTTAGTGGTAAAGGGACACGAGCTAGTGAACTTTTGGGCCTTATACATACCGATGTGTGTGGACCAATGAGTGTCACCGCTAGGGCTAATTATGATTACTTCATTACCTTCACCGATGATTTGAGTAGATATGGGTATATCTACTTAATGAAATATAATAGTGAAGCTTTTGAGAAATTTAAACAATTTCAGAATGAAGTTGAGAACCAATTGAACAAAAGGATAAAAACACTACGATCTGATCGTGGTGGAGAATATCTCAGTAATGAATTTGATTCACACTTGAAAAATTGTGGCATTGTGTCACAACTTACTCCACCTGGCACACCATAACTCAATGGTGTAGCCGAAAGGAGAAATCGAACCCTACTGGATATGGTTCGATCTATGATGAGTCTAACCGAGTTACCTGACTCGTTTTGGGGATTTGCAATCCAGACCGCAATTAAATCATTAAACATTAGTCCATCAAAAGCAACCGAAAAGACACCATATGAGATGTGGAAAGGAAGGGTTCCTAATATATCCTACATGAGGATTTGGGGATCTGATGCTTACGTCAAGGTAAAGACTGACAACAAGCTAGCCCCGCGATCCGAAAAATGCATCTTTGTAGGTTACCCTACCACCTCCCGAGGTTACTACTTCTACAAACCTCAAGAAAACAAAGTGTTTGTGTCAAATGCGGCTGTCTTCTTAGAAAATGAATTTATTTCTAAGAGAAAGAGTGGGAGAAATTTTGAACTTAATGAAGTTCAAGAGACACAAACTGAAGTAGAGACAAATGGAGAAGCGCGTGAAGACGTTCCTTCATCATCTAATTCGGAAGTCATTCCTCAATTAAGGAGGTCGGGTCGAGAAATTCACCATCCTGATAGATACGTGGGACTTATCGAAGAGGATGGGAGTCTTGATGTGTTGCTTCTAGAAAGCGACGAACCCGCTACCTACAAAGCTGCAATCTCTAGTCCTAATTCAGCTTTATGGCTTCAAGCCATGGAATCCGAAATAAGTTCTATGCATGAAAATCAAGTCTGGAACTTGGTGGATTTGCCTGAAGGAGTGAGACCTCTTCAATGCAAATGGATATTCAAAATAAAGAATGGAATAGAAGGATATGATGATGTCTACAAGGCTAGGCTTGTTGCAAAGGGTTTTACCCAAGTTCAGAGTCTTCACTATAATAAACTTTACTCCTGTAGCCATGCTAAGATCCATTCGGATATTGTTAGTGATTGCTGCATTTCATGACTATGAAATATGGCAAATGGATGTAAAGACCGCTTTTCTAAATGGGCATTTAGAAGAGGAGGTGTACATGTTACAACCTGAAGGTTTTGTAGATCCGAAAAATCCTAACAAAATATGCAAGCTTAAGAGATCCATTTATGGTCTTAAGCAAGCATCTAGAAGCTGGAATCATAGATTCAATCATGTTATAAGAGATAATGGTTTTACTCGAAGTGTTGAGGAAACATGTTTATACATGAAATTCAGTGGGAGCAATGTTGTGTTCCTAATATTGTATGTGGATGACATACTACTTATTGGAAATGATATTCCAATGTTATCCTCCATCAAGGAGTATTTGGGAAATCATTTTCAAATGAAGGATTTATGGGAAGCACAACGCATACTAGGTATCCGGATCTATAGAGATAGAACCAAAAGGATATTGGCATTAAGTCAAGAATCTTATATTGAAAAGATTCTTCGACGTTTCAGCATGGAAAAGTCCAAGAGAGGCTTAATTCCCATGAGTAGTGGAATCATTTTGAGCAAGTCTCAATCTCCTTCCAAACCCGAAGATGTTGAATGCATGAAGTTGATTCCTTATGCTTCCGCTGTTGGATCAATCATGTATGCCATGATATGCACTCGTCCGGATGTCTCATATGCTTTAAGCATGACTAGTAGATATCAAGAGAATCCAGGTGAGAGTCACTGGATAGCTGTGAAGAATATCCTTAAGTACTTGCGAAGGACTAAGGATTCTATCTTAGTGTTTGGAGGTGACTCCGAGTTATGTGTTAAGGGTTACACAGACTCGAGTTTTCAAACAGATAGAGATGATATGAAATCCCAAGCTGGATTTATATACATGCTCAATGGTGGTGCCATAAGCTGGAGAAGCTTCAAAGAAGCTGTGATTGCGGATTCTACTACGGAGGTGAGGTTTAGTACGTTGCGAAACGAACAGCCGCCAAGGAAGCCGTGTGGATTAGGCAATTCATGGAAGGGCTAAAGGTAGTTCCCACCGCCAAAGATCCCATCACGATCTTCTGTGACAATAGTGGGGCGATCTTTCAAGCTAAAGAACCCAAGTCTAGCAATAAGTCTAGACACGTACTTAGAAAATTCCATGTAATTAGGGATTTCATTGAAAGAAAGGAAGTAGCGATTTGTAAGGTTGGAACGGATGACAACATAGCTGATCCATTGACCAAACCTTTATCGCAAACAAAGCATGACCATCATGTTGTATCCATGGGTCTAAGGCGTATGCCAAATTTGTATTAGATTATAAGATATGAAATGAAAAATATGAGTTTTTGGTTCATATATGATAATCGCATTTGTCGTTTGAGTTTATTTATACAAACTCGTTTATTTATAACCTTGTTCTATCCAAATGGGTTGTTGAGAACAAATTGAACCCCATTAAAGTGAACTGGATTGACAAGGTATCCGCCCCTAGTTACTTATATGAGGTGACGTCTCGAAGTGACTAGAGTGTGATGCGATTGATGGCAAGTTCAAGTGCCATAAAGTCATATGGGATGACTAGTCGATCACATAGGCGGATCAGTATGGGACACTGTCGGAGCGTGACCGCTTATAGAGTTCTGTAATTCATAAAGTCGAGTCGTGGCAAGAGCTACTATAGTATTCTTATGAGTCAATTCTTTTAACTAGAGACTATTCGCCCAAGTTGGCACAACTTCTGATTAGCTTTGATTTATACTCTACGATTTCGTAAATGAGGTCAAACTGGGTATATTTTGGGTTATGATGGACTGTGGCTGAACGAAGGGAATAGGGCGATAGGAATTGTCCACCCCTTATCAGGGTTGTTTGAAATCTCAAGGCCACTCGAGGAGTAGTTAACTGGAAATGCGTGGCTACGCTCGGAAGGTATCTATGATAGATAATTCGGTCGACGCTTAATCTCCTGATCGAGAAAACCACTCAAGATATGATCAAATGTAAGTACGACCTGCAAGACACCTTGCATTGAGTGGGAGATTGTAATAGGACAAGAGAAATGGTGACGCACACTTGTCTAGGACAAGTGGGAGATTGTTGGGAAATGTGTCCTCGACAATAGTGCGATCACATGATTTAAATATCATTATTAAATCTCATACTAAGAATACGTGAGGGATGATTCTTTATATAGTCGACTAACCGTCATTAATCGGTAATGATTGGCTAACTAAAGTTTGACATTACTGTCGTGTGACGGTGGTGGTCAGTTGATCCCTTTAGGTCACACCTATAGGATGAGGCCCAAATAGATATTTAATTAATTGTATATGATACAGATTAATTAATTCCTTAATTATGGGAGTGCAATTTTACGTCTTATTGTAATGTGATTAAATAAGATTTAATTTAGTAATTAAGTGTTAAATTACTAAATTAGTTGAGGTATTATATAAGTTTAGAGGTAAAGGTAATTAGTTATTTAAAGTTACAAGAAGTTGTAATTTTAACTAACTAGTAATTATGTGACCCATTATATATTGATATAATGGTAGTATACTACTCAAAAAGTGGAGTGTATATTATATTATTAATTGTAATATTTAAGTGTTAAATGATTACATTAATAATTAATTATGTAAGATAGTTAAACATATGACTTATAAGAATTTGTGGGACAAATGACAAAAGGCAAAAATGGACCAAAATGGCTCCATTATTTCGGTCATATGGAAGAGCAAAAGATGCTCTTTTGTTTTTTGTTGGTTTTGATTAAAGGGTGATAGTGACACTACATACAAGCTTTAATCTTACCTATTCTTACATTACACTACCTAGCCTAAACAAAAGAGTAAAGCAAAAGCAAAATCTTTTCCCCACATGCTCCAAGGCCACCGGTTTTGGCTCTTTAAGATGAGCATTTGTTGCTCATTTTTCTTGTTGAAGTTTTGCTTGTTTTTCTCTCTAGTTTTTCCCTCACATGCAATTGCTAAAAACTCTCACAAATACTAATACACATCAATCTATTACTAGAGGTAGTAATACAAGAAATATTAGTATTATTAAGGTTACATTTCTACTACATATCTAGTTAATAGTAGTAGGAATTTTTGGGATTAATCTTGGGTGCAACTTATTGGAGTGTCTTCTATACTTGGAGTCTTAGGAGGATCATCCATCATATTTAGCTCAAGAACAAGTGAAGGAAGGTGACCTTACTTGTGCCCACATTTCGAACCACATATCAATGTGAGGAACATTGTTTTTCTTATAAATCTTTCATTTTGTTATGCATGCACTAGATCTAAAGAACATATAATTAACAAGTTAATTTGTTCACTATTAGAGGAGTCTAATAATAGGTATATGACCCTAACATGAACAAAGCCATCAATACAAAAGCTATGACATTATACAATACTGAGGGTATGAGGTCACATGTCATCACAAATCCAGAAGACGGTTGGATTAAGGTGATCAATGCAGTTACCGAGGAAGCGTTTTAGCACGCTTGGGAGTGTTTCTGTCGTAAGTGGAGTTATATGTCCGATTATATACGGAGAGCTTGGGGTGAACACGCAGGGAAGTTCATTTTATGATATACAAACGAGGTCTTCCATCTTGGTAACACGGCAACTTCCCGTGTTGAGCCAGCACATTCTCTATTGACGGCTTGGTTGTAATCAGCTCATCTCACACTTGACACCATGTGGTCCCGTATCCACGGCATGCTAGAAGGTCAACACACCAAGATTAAGAAAGAACTCAAAGATGAAATGGGTAAACCAAGGATAACATCTCGTACTTTCTCCTTATTGCAAGGGAACGTGTCTACTAAGGCCATAGAGTTAATGGAGAAAGAACTTGTGAGAGGCCTTGGTTTGGGTATCGGGTAGGTGGATCGATGTCGACACGTGGTACGAACGACTCTGGATTACCTTGTGCATGCAATTTGGTATCTTTGCACAAAAGAGGAAGGAGAGTCTATTCTTGAGGATATGCATGTCTTTTGGAAGACATTGGTGTATGATATTCCTCAACAAATGCCGAACAATGATGGTGATTTGTTTGAGGAATTAGTTGACGGTGTGAGAAACAGTGACCTGGTAAAACTAAGGGCAATCATAGACTTGTTGCGTGATTTCTCCCACCCGGAGGACCAAGAGATTTTGCCACCTCCTATTAATGAGCAACCGAAAGGTCGTCCGAGAGGTTCTATAACTAGAAACAAGTCGGGTTTTGAGCATGTAGAAAGGAAGTTCGGGACACCAAGTACTCACGGTTCAACAACTGCAGATCAACCACAACAAAGACTTGGTGATTTCGAATCAGGACCTCCCGGTGCTCCTTTGGGAAGGAACTTTACCATTGGCCTTATATCGTCATGGGAAAAATGGTGGGGTGTTCCTGAGGTTCTATGGGGCCACTTTGATGGTTGGGTGGATGTTGGAGATAATGGTCATTATGGGTTCCGGGTAGTATCTCACGCCCAGCGTGGCCAAGAGACAGATTATATAGTTATGCGGGAATGGTGTTCGAGGGATATGAGGAGCAACGATATATACAGAGAGTTGTTTGGAGTTTATCGATCACCAACCACCGGTTTGACAGGGTTTGAGGAAGGACTTCGAAGAGTTGAGTTTTTTTAGCAGATTAGTTATGGGTCGGACCATTGGATGTGTGGTGACAATTTGCTAGTTTTTGCAACGCTATTCAACTGGACGATATGTGTGATTGGTCATACACGAGGGCAAGACGGGAAGAATGTTTGGGAAGGAATTTGTAACACTATCATGCCTTTGAAGACCCGAACGGAAGGCCGACTACCGTATGGTATTTTGAGGATTGTCCTACACCATAGTCATTGGATGCGGTTGCATTCTAGAGGCCCCTCTGAGAGTCTGCCTATGCCGCCACTTCACCCCGCTTGGTTGACCTACCGAGATGCTAATGTTGCTCACCTAGATACTTTGTACCAACAGAACATTGAGAATTGGCAAGCATTCATAAGAGAGACCTCGAGAAGACGGCGTAGAAGCCGAAATTCTGATAGTGCGACAGTTGTCTCAATTAATAGTTGTTCAGATTGAAAAAACTATTAAGTTTACTTGTGTAAGATATTAAGTTCTGTTATCTCATGTTACTAATTTGGAAATTTCTGGAATTCATAACAACTGATACAAATTTGGAAATTTTTACAAATACTCACTACTTCATAACAATGGCCAACATAAGGAAAACAAACAAACACAAGATACACTTGAAATAAAACTTCATCATCCTTGACAAACCCGAAATCTCTTATTTTAAACCTATCACTTGCTCTTTCATGACATTTCCACTTGATGCATCATCACCTTCATCTTCACATGCTATCTTCAACCTTTTTGTTATTGTCAAATGATCTTCAGTCAACCATGACACAAAATTATTGCAATCTAAACACTTAAAATACGCTTTCATTGGATTATTAATTGAACCGGAAATCTTGATGATAGCGTTCTTGCCACTACGATTGCAACATTGATTCTTAAAATTAAGGCCTTCAATTGGCTGATTTCTCCACATTGAGGATGATGTCGACATAAGTAGAGAGATGAAGAAGAAAATAGAAGTGAAAAATAGAAGAAGATGAAGATGAGTGAAAAATAGAAGAAGATGAATATGTTAATAGTTGAGATTCAGGACAAAATTGATATTTTTGAATTATAACCGTTACAATTCAAAATAACCGTTATAATTCAAATATAACCGTTATAATTCAAAAATAACCATTACAATTCAAAATAACCGTTATAATTCAAATATAACCGTTACAATTCAAAATAACCGTTATAATTCAAATATAACCGTTATAATTCAAAAATAACTGTTACAATTCAAAATAACCGTTATAATTCAAATATAACTGTTATAATTCAAAAATAACCGTTATAATTCAAAATAACCGTTATAATTCAAATATAACCGTTACAATTCAAAAATAACCGTTATAATTCAAATATAATCATTATAATTAAAAAACGAATCAATTACAATTCAAAAATAACAAGATAATCCGACTTCTTATAAATAGCCAATTCTATGTCAATTTCAATCACAACATCCAATCATATTCACTCTCTACAATAATAAAATGGTTCTCACAAATACTCAGAAAATCAGAGCTTATCAACTAAGAATCGATCTAATTGTTCAAAATTTACCAGTGCTAGTTTCCTGCCTTGAATTAGTAGTTCCTAGTGCCACTGTATCACACTTTCTTGAAAATCCTCCACTTGGTAGCCTTTGTATCATTTTAGCCGGAAACCCGGATCACATACTAACTCCAGCAGTTACTGATGAGGTTGTTTCTGATGAAACATTAAGCGAGAAGATGTGAGAGTTTCGCAGGTTATGAAGTTATCTCCTTGTCTATTTTGAGCGCATCATGACCGTGCTCGATTATGCAAGACTATCAGACTTATGTGCCGGTAGAGTGTTCAACCTAGGAAATGTCAGACTCTACGTCGCTGATTTGTTGGAACAATATGCTGCTAGCCAACCTGAAGTAATTGAGGCTCTAGATTATGAACAAGATCTGGAATCGTCATCTTCATCATCGGAAGATAATTAAGTTCGATAGTTATTTAATTATGTTTTAATTAAGTTGTATTGTCAATTTATGTCGTCGTTTCATTTCCATTTAATTACGTATTAATTCCCGTTGTATTTTCAATTTATGTTTTACCTTATTAAGTGTTGTCTTTGTATTATGTCCTACTGTTAAATTGTATCGTGTTAAAAATTAAGTTCTCGGGTACGCTTAATTTCCATTAACTACGTTTTAATTTGTATCCTTTAACTACGTGATCGATCAATAAAAAGATTACTAAAATTAAGAAAAATGAAAATTAAAAAAAACCATAAAAATTATCCATACAAAAATACTAAAATATCCATACAAACATAATCCGAACAATGAGACAAACATAAAAAATAAAAACAAACTAGTCGTCATACACGTCTTCATAGTAGAGACGCACGTCCGCAAACAATTCCGCTAGAGTCTCTCTCTCGGCCTCCTCACTAGTTTGCTGGAAGACAAGCATTCTTGAATTTACGACTAAGAGCTAGGGCGACCTCCGGCTCCTCATGAAACTCGACAAACCGAAAATGGAGGCGGTGTGAGGGGGGATACAAATAGGGGTGTGAAATCTCCGCATACCAGGTCATGTATCCATCACCATAATCGAAAGACATATATGCTTTCCTTGACAGTTTTCGCAACGGTATGATGGAATTTTTGCTCCCCCATGTCCCATCGGGCTCTTTCCCGAAGTCCAACAAGTAAGTCTCGTTCGCGGCCCAAGACTCAACAATCACAATAGGCATCGGGACCGGGATAGCCTGAATATACCCAAACTGACGCATGCACCGATCCGGATGGTTCGACTCTACTATATCAAGATGCCTGATAAAATCCGAGTAAAGCGATACTCTGCAAGCTCCCTGGGGACGGTTCCCGTAGGGCAACCATCGGACATGCTCCGACCTAAGATTGTCCAAACTATGACGATACATCTGAAAAGTATGAGAATCGCCCTTACCCCGAGGCAAATTGGTCCAAGCCTCAACAAGAGGACGATCCTCAAAAAAGAAACCACCGCCGGGTCGGAACCTGGGAAAGTACTTGTATATCCATGCATGGAGTAATGGTAGACACCCACTAACACCAGTACTATCTCGGCGCGATGCTATCCCTAATTGTCGGTACAAGTAAGCCAAACAAGCGGCACCCCAAGCATAGGAACCAACCCGATCAAGACTATCAAACAAGGGTAACAACTGAGCGAACAGCCTATCACCACTCTTATCCATGAAAAGAGTATGGCCCTGTAAAATCAAGAGGTAAGCCCGTAATGAGTCATGCTCGTTCCCTAGGTAAACAACATTCCTCAAGTCCAATGTAAGTAAACCGCCATTCTTATAGCGCGGTGGTACAACATCGGACTCAGGAACTCCATAAAACCTCGCAATCTTGCCCCTCAGACCACTATCATCAGCCTCGGCCAAACCGTCCACACGCACCCGCTCACCACTAACACGTATCCCAGGAATATGCTGGACATTATGGAACATGATACTAATCTCTCAAAAAGGCATATGAAAAGTGTTTGTATCCGGGTGCCACCTCTCGATAAAAGCACTAAGGAGGTTATCATCTAAACCGGTGGTAAAACACTCCCTCAAAACCCCAAGCCCGCTCGCCTGTACCCTAGCGGCAACAGCCTCACTGAGACGTATCTCCCTAATATCCCTCACAGCTTTCGGCCTCTCGTGGAGCTTGATCCACGACCTCATATTCTCCGGGTTAGGGTCCGACCAATATTTGAACGCAACGTGTCCACCAAAACTCCGTAGGATGCCAATGTTACTAGGACCACCAGGAACGGGCTCTCTCAGGATCCAAGAACTATCCCTCCGCGGCTTCCTCGACCTATCGGTGCTAGAGGACGTCTCTCTAACACTCGAATAGCGTCCTCTACTATCCCGGCCCAACCTCAGTCTCAACAATCTCTGCGATGACGGGTTCTCTTGGACCCGATACTCTCCAGCATCCTCCTCCTCCTCGGAACCGTCATCCGACGGCTCATCCTCTCCATCATGCCGGTAACTACCAGCAACCTCCCGTGACCTCGCCTCCTCCGAATCACTACGGACGTGACCGGGAGTAGGCATCATAACCATGCGAGACATCTCTAGAAGTGGTGGTGGCTCTTTGTGGGCCTGCTTAACACGCAAACGACGCTTCGTGCCCGTAACAAACCGCCCAGCGGTACGGTCGTGTACGTTTGGCGGAGGCTGAGCTTGCATGATGGCCTTTCCTTTCTCATTTCGAACTCCCATATGCATTAAGAAAATAAAATTTGTTAGAAAACACGTTAATTGACTAAAAAACTTATAAAGTAAAAAAAATCAGCAAATAATAGCAAAAAACACGATTTGTTTTAAAAAAAAATTAAACGTACCGCGAACGAAAGTGGAAATTGCACGTTTGACCATGGATCAAACCAACAAAACCAACGTTTGACCATGGCCAAACGTGCAAAATCCATGTTTACCATGGCTCAAACAGTCAAACCCTTAGTTCACCATGGTAGAAAAGAAGGAAATTTACGTTTCACCATGGATGAACGTTAGAAATCAACGTTTCTCCATGGTTGAACGTAGCATTCCAACGTTCTTCCATGGTTGAACGTTCCTTTCCTCCGTTTCTCCGTGGTGAAACGAAAATTTCTCACATTTAAACCACAGATTCCCCCTTCCCCTATTTTTTCGACTCAAAATCAACACAAACAACAACATTAATCGACATATAATTCAGCCTATTTTGCAAACAATAATACAATTACAACTAATTAGCAACAAATTAACACAAAACCACTAACCAACTCAATAATAATTCAACTAATTGGATACATTCTAAAACATAGACTAAAATACACCTAATTCAATTATTACTACGAAATCCATTCAATTTAATCGATTAGCAATAACAATAAAGGAAAGAAAACTATTTAATTTCATAGTTTAACTCAATTAGATTCAATTTCTAAACTAATTTAACAAAAATAAAAAAGAAAGGAAAAGTCACTTACCTTGTATGTAGCAGCGGCAGTGGCGTGGTGTCAGCGGCAGCGGTACGGTGGTAGCAGCGGCGTGGTGGTAGCAGCGGTGTGGTAGTGGTCGTGGCCGAGACGAATGAGTGTTGGTGGAAGTTGATTTTTGAGTTTTTTGAATTAGAGAGAATAGAGAGAATGATGTTTGTGTTAGTGAGATAGTAGGGGCAATTGTCGTCTTTTTTTTTTTTGAAAAACGTCGTCGACGTTTACTAAAACGTCGTCGATATTTACGAATCGGGTTATTTTTGCATTAGAGATGGTATTGTAAAGTATTTACTCGAATTTTGTAATGAATACTATGCTCATTTCACATATTTAAATATAAAAGACCAAGGCACGTTTTTATTGATACACTACCGACTTGGTTCTACTTAGCATTTCACCAAATCGGGGTATCAGGCGCGGTGCAACAAATAGTATAGACTAAAGATGTATACAAAGAGTGTATTTAATATTTACACTAAAGTGCAAATCCTATAGTATTAGTATAGAAGATAAATGATCAAGGATTGATACAAAATGATTTTGAAACGGTTTTACC